>NC_138373.1:71600287-71634936 GCF_054177405.1 Leptonychotes weddellii | reverse complement strand
TTGATTTCTACTTGGTTAGATTTTAGTTCTTTTATTTCTCCAGAAAGGGTTTCTCTAATAACTTCCATGCTTTTTTCAAGCCCAGCTAGTATCTTTAAAATCATCATTCTGAACTCTAGTTCCGACATCCTACTAATGTCCATATTGAGTAGGTCCCTGGCAGTCAGTACTGCCTCTTGTTCTTTTTTTTGAGGTGATTTTTTTCCATCTTGTCATTTTGTCCAGAGGAGAATAGATGAATGAGAGAACAAAATGCTACCAGGGTAACAACATCCCCAGAAAATATACTCTAAGCAAATCAGAAAAGACCTTAAACCAGGGGAAAAGAAAGGGAAAGGAAGAAAAAAGAAAAACAAAAAAAAAAGAAAAAGATGAAAACAAACAAAAACAGAACAAAACAAAACAAAAGAACAGAATATGATCAAATATGATCAGGCTGGTACATAGATCAGTGCCACACACTAACTAAGTTTGGGTGTATTTTGGTCTGTTAGAAGAAAGTGCCTCCCATAATTTTAAAGAAGGAAAAACTTATATATGTGCAAAAATAAGGATTAATATGATGAAGGGATATAATATGAATGTAAAGATGAAAATTATAAAAAATTTTATAAAAGGAATTGATAAGAAGTTGGTTGAAAAAAGAAAGAAGAGGATTTAAAAAAAAAAGAAAAAAAAAGGGAGAGAATGTGATCAGGCAGGAAACTAGAACAAAGCCGTACACTAGAGATTTAGGGTATATTTTGATCTGTTAGAAGAAACTATCTCAAAATTTTAAAGAGAGAACAACTTAAATGCCAAAAATAAGGGTAACTACTATGAAGGGATAGAATATGACTCTAAAAATGAAAAATAAAAATGTTTTTTAAAAAAGGGATTTATAAGATGTTGGTTGAAGAAGGGAAAAAGAAAAATTCAAAAAAAAAAAGTTAAAAAAAACTAACTTTGGAAGACTAAAGAATCATGGTTAAAAAGCCATGAATTCTACATGCATTATTCCCCTAGCTCTGGAATTCTGCCGTTCTCATTGATCAGTAAACTTCGTCTTGGCTGGCTCTTCTTGCTGATCTTCTGGGGGAGGGACCTATTGCCGTGGTTCCCAAATGTCTTTGCCGGAGGTGGAATTGCCCCACCCTTGCCAGTCCGGGCTATGTAATCTGCTCGGGTTTGCTCTCGGGAGCTTTTGTTCCCTGCAAGCTTTCTGTACAGCTTTGGAGGACGAGATTGAAAATGGCGGCCTCCCAATCTCTGCCCCAGAGGAGCCGAGAACTCGGGGCCCCACTCCTCAGTGAGCCCCCAGAGAAAAGCAGTCAGTCACTCCCGTCTCCCCTGTCTCTGGCCACACTCCGTGCTCACCTGGCCTGTGACCGAGCGTTTCTATCTCTGGCACCTGACCCGTTGTGGAGTCTCCAAACCCAGCAGATCCCTGCGGTGCGCTCCTGTGCTGCTCCTCCCGGGGGAGGAAGGGGAGTCTCCCCGGATCTGCCGCTTGTTGGGTCCCTGCTGGAGGAGCAGTGGCCTGACTGTGCCACAGATCATGGTTTATGGCAACCCCGGGCTGAGACCCTGCGCCTCGGCTCTGTCTCTGCAGCTGGCTTCCCCGCTCTGATCCCTGGGAGCTCTGCCACACTCAGGCACCCCCGGTCTTCCTGTGACCCCGAGGGTCCTGAGACCACACTGTCCCGGTGAGGGTTCCACCCCCCGCTTAGCCACTGGAGCGACGTCCCTCAGCGGACCCGACTTCTAAAAGTTCCGATTTTGTGCTCCACTGCTCTATCACGTGCCAGAAGTGGCCTGCAAAGGCCCCCTCCCCCGCCGTCTATCCTCCCGAATATCACCTCGGATTCACTTCTCCGCACATCCTACCTTCCAGAAAGTGGTCGCTTTTCTGTTCAGAGAGTTGTTGCTATTCTTTTCTTTGACCTCCTGTTGAGTTCGTAGGTGTTCAGAATGGTTTGGTCCCTACCCAGCTGAATTCCTGAGACCAGACAAAATCCATGTCTCCTACTCCTCCGCCATCTTGCTCCGCCCCTGGAATGTGTTATTATTACTATTATTTTTTTTTTTTTTGGTAAATGTTCCACATGTGCTTGAAAGGAATGCTGACCAATGATTTTAAGATCCTATTCAACTGGCAATTCAGTGGTTCTCTGTCAATGTCAGTAACCCTGCCTGATCTAACATGTTGTTCGAAGTCGTAGTTAAAAGGGCCTAATTCACACTGAGCCTGATTCAGTAGTGAGTCAGGAGTGGTGCTTGAATGCTCTCTACTGTAAGACAAGAGTTTACTGAGGACCAGTCCCCTCTTCCTTTTCGGGAGTAGCAGGGCAGGGAATTATGGAATATCAAAACCAGAAAAACCCATTAGATGTTGTCCATGAGTGGTAGCAAATTTGCTGCATAACTATGAGTAATTATTCAACAGATACTTATGTAGCACTTCAAGTATGGTTTTACAAATGCCAACTGTTCTACCCCATTAATACCAATGCACTTAATCTTCATACCAGGCCTTGACAGTTCACTGATAAGGAGACTGGATTGGATCCAGGCAACGTCTGATCCCAGGGACCATGCTCTCAATGGTTCCATGATGCTGCCTCCCACACAGATCTGATGTTAAACTCTTGTTAAAAATACATATTTTCTTGCCCACCAAAGATTTCCAGTATCAAAATCTCTCCAGGGATAAAGTATTTTGTTTTGTTTTGTTTCTAAAGCTTAATTTTTTATTAAGTTTTTTTAAATTTTAATTCCAGCATAGTTAACATACAGTGTTATATTAGTTTCAGGTGTACAATATAGTGATTCAACACTTCCATACATCACCCTGTGCTCATCACAGCAACTGCACTCCTTAATCCCCATCACCTATTTCACCCATCCCCCTGCCCCTCCTCCCCTCTGGTAACCACTAGTTCTCTATAGTTAAGAATCTATTTCTTGGTTTGTCTCTAGGAATAAAGTGTTGAAAGCCATGTGCTACACATGTCTCCAGGTTGATTCTGATACATAGCCAGGTCTTGGAACCCCTGTCAGGCCATTCCCTTCATTTTACAGATGGGAAAGTGGGGCTAGAAGGGGGGAAGGGAAAAATCTGATCCCCCCTGAGGCTTGCCCCTTGGTAAGCTCTGTGAGGATGCTGTGGAGTTCAGTGATCCGGTAGGAAGCCAGGCTCACTGCTCTGCTTGTGCATCCGAACAGCTCAACCTTTCCCAAAGAAAATCCATGGAGACTGCTTCCATCTGACTTTCGGTCCTTCTGTCTCTCTCTTCCTCTCTCTGTCCCTATATCTCTGTCTCTTTTTGTCTGACTGAAGCTCTGTCTCCTTGGAATTGAGACAGAGATCCTGGAAGCTTTGGGGGTTGGTGTGAGCTTTGGGGCACTTCCTTTTGTAGTGGAGAGAGCTTTAGAACCAAATGGGGCCAGTTCAAGTCCCCGATCTGCCACCCTCTGGCTTTGTCATATTGGACTGTGTGACTTATTGTCCTCCCAGCTTCCTCATCTTTAAAGAGGGACATCACAAGACTGACCTTGTAGTATCTGGAGAGGACTAACTGAGAGTACACTTGTAAAGTGCCTGGTATGTGAGCATACCAGCACATGTTGATTGAGGTCCCTCTCTAAGGCAGACATAGGCCCAGCCCCTATGGATGCAGCAGTGAAAAAAAGGGACAAAATCCCTGCCCTCTGGGGGTTTGCAGTCTAGTAGGGAGAGATAGATAATAAACGAGTGAACAAGAAGATGGATCATGTGTTCAGTAGCAATATATGCTGTGAAGATAAAGCAGAGTAAGGAAATAGACTGAAGAGGCAAATAGGGTGGTCAGGAGTGGCCTCTGGCCCAGTGACAATCGAGCAGAAATGACATAGGGAAGGAGCAAGCCAAGTGGTGGTGAGGGTGAAGGGTTCTAGGCAGAGGGAGCAATGAGTGCAGAAGCCCTGAGGAAGAGCAGGTTTGTTGTGCTCAAGGAGCAGTGAGGAGGCCAGTGTGGCCAGACCAGAGAGTTCTTGACAGAAGAAGAAGTAGCTGGAGGGAAAGACGGGGTGTGGGGGGGTATGGCTGGGGTCACATGTGGAGAGCCTATGGACCTTTGTATGCCTCTGGATTTCCCCTGGATGAAATGAGAATTCACAGGGACTCTTAGCAAGGACTGACATGGTCACTAACATTTTTGAATGTTCACCCTGCTTGCTTTGTACAAACTAGACAACTGGGGGCAAGGGCAGAGCAGGGAACCAGTAGGGGGCTATTATGGTGGTCCCAGAGGAGAGAACTGTGGCCTGAACGAGGGGGCTAGCCATGGAGACAGTGATGAGTGTCCCTATTCTGGCTCTATTCCCAAGGCAAATCCCTTAGGATTTGCTGCTGGAGTGAGCTCGAGGAGAAAGAATGAAATCAAGGATGACTCTAAGATTCTGGCCGGCCCACCTGGAAGGACATTGGTTAGGGAGGAATTCTGGAATTGAGTGGCATGCATGTGACATGGTGACAGCTGTCACGGATCCATGTAGAGATGAAGAGAAGGCCCTTGGATATGTTCAGGGGCACGCTGTCCTCATCTATAAAGAGGGCGTCATAAGACTGATCTTGTAGGATCTTGAGAGGACTAAGCGGAAGTACACGTGTAAAATGCCTCGTCACGGGAACAACACATGCTGATCGAGTCCGCCCTCTGTGCCAGACACAGACCCAGGCTGGAGGGTCAGTGGCATTTAGATGTTTTCTCAGCTGTGAGATTCTCTGAGCTCACCAAACGGGTAAGTAGAGGTAGAGAAGAGAGATGCCCAAGAACTGAGCCTGGGCCTGTCTGAAGCTTAGGAACTGAGATGATGAGGCCCAACCAGAGTCACGGAGAAATGGGGGGTAAAGTAGGGGGGAGGAGTCCCAGAGGGTCAGGTGGGGAAGAGGCCTCGGAAGGGTGGGGCCATCGGCTGTTTCTGCTGCTGCCCGGGGACAGGACCTGGCTGTGTGACTGGCGCTCAGCAGTCCCAGCTTTCATTCTCCTTTCTCAGTTCTTCTTTTCTGGCCAGCACTTCCCTCTCACAGTCTGGGAATGGGCTCCTGGGGAGATGGCCTCTCGTCATCACTCACAGAGCACCAAGGCTGTGGGACATCTTGTTACAAACCCAGGCTAGCTCAGTAGGCTGGGGTTCAGTGCTAAGACTGAACGGCATGAACACGGCACCCTACCTGTGAGTGTCATGAACCACTGCCAGGACCCAAACTTAGATGATGGCAATTATCAGAGCCCGACTTGGCCTGCATCAAGGATCTTTGAGCCTGTGTCATAGAGGAGGGGCTTAAGTGAACCATAGTGGCAACATAAATTCAGGAGTCTATGCATATCCTTGAATTCAGCATTCAGTACCAACCTGATGTCAACCAACTGTAGAGTTAATGGCTAAAGAAGATAAGTATCTTACCTTATATCACAAGTCTCCAGCTTAATCATGTATCTTTTTTGAAGAGCTTACATAAAAAGGAAATAAGAAGATAAGAAGGACAGAAACTTAGAAGTCATCCTTCATTCTTTTTGTTCCCTTGTACCCTGTATAGTTAAACCACCATAAGTACCTTTGGCTCTACCACTGAAATATATCCCTTATCTGAACACCTCTCACCCTCCTCCTCCTGCTAACCTCGTCCAAACCCCTATCACTTGCCTGGGTGATTGCAAGAACTACCTGCCTGCTGTCTGGAGGCCTCGTTCTCCTGTAGTCTCATCTCCACATGTTAGCCGGGATGAGCTTTCTGAAGAATAGATCAGATAGTATAGATCACCCCCCAAAAACCCACCAGAGGCCTCCCCCATTGTGTCTGGAAGATCCCACAAGATCTGTCCCCCATCTCCCTCTCTCCTTCCACACTTCACCTTATTCACCACGCAAGCTGGATTCACTCTTTTTTCTGTCCGTGCAATATAATAGTTCGTATCCATCCTAGGGTCTTTGGTTTGCTGTTCCTTCTTCTGGAAGGTTCTTTCTCAGTGTCCCTTTTGGCCATCTGCTTTCCTCATTCTGCTGTCAGCTAATCACTCCCTCAGAGAGATCTTTGCCAGTCCTAGCTCAGTGGTCCTCCCGTCTTCACCTTTGTGATTTTCCCCATAGCACCTGACAGTGCCCCAAATGGTCTTACTCATTTACTTCTTGTTTGCTGACTGCCTCTCCCCTCTGTATGTCAGCTCCTTGAAGATGGGGAGTCTGTCATTCCAGTTTTAGCATATGTGCTGCTGAAGCAAGTGCAAAGATGGGGCGTCTGTCAGACTTGTCACTGCCATGTACTCTGTCTCTGGAGTAGTGCAGAGACTTAGGAGTTGTTCCTTCAGTAAATGCCCGCTGACTGATCAACAGTCAGAACTTAAAAAATTATTTTTTGGTTCAGTTTCTGATTTTCATTAGGTTTCCAGTTTTATTTTTATGTCCAGAACAGGGTAACTTGTTCCAAGTATAATGAACGTTGGTGATTCTGTCTGAACCTTTGAGCCAGTTGAGGCGGAGAGTGAGGGACCCTCTTTCCCAAGGTAGGAGTCATGGGGCCCACCCACCTCAGCTCCCAGCTCCTGTTCTCACCAACCAGTGCCACAAGACAAGGTGACACTGGGACAGGAGGGAACCTTGGGCAGCCACCTTTGAAACTCTCGCCCTGGGGTCACTTGGCTGATGCCCCAGCTTGAGCTAGGACAGACCACGCACAGAGCAAAGGAGAATTTCACCCTGTGGAGGATGTAGACTTTCAGGAATCCACAGAGCTGGCCAAGTTATGTTAACATGAAGCTGGCCAAGAGCTTTGGCTGCTTCATTTTCCTCCTAGAGATCCAAAGTCAGTAGCAACTGTGGATTCCCTCATTTCAGAGCACTCACTCTTATTTGGCTTTTTTTTTTTTTTTTTTTTAAAGTATGTTGTTTCACGGGAATCCTGAGTGAGAAAATAGTGAGGCTGGGAGACAGGCGGTTCCAAAGCTGTGGGTTTCAATCCTGGCGGCTTTGGGACCGGATTCAGGGTAGTTTGAGACCCTTGTCACCTTCCCCTTCATGTCTCCATCAGTCCCATAAGTTAGTTCTGTTGCAAGTGCCTGTGTTAAGGAGTGACTTCATCCTTAGGTCCAGCCAGCCAGTCGATTCTCAGAGCAAAAAATCTGCGTGGGTAATTTTAGACTTGACTTTGCCCTGCTGTGTCTGGTTGTGCAGGGCATATGGAGAGCTGCTTTCTGCAAGCGGTCTGAGACTTAAACATGTCACAACGAAGCTCACACACTGCCCACGTTGGGAGTCTGTCTTATGTCAGCATCTTACACAAGCAACATTTTAGCTGCCTTGCTTAGGAAAAATCATTTTCCATTAGAAGCCTCCAAGAAGGGAGGAAGAATACAAAGCAGGCTTAAGTTCAACAATTATTTCTTGAGTGTTTACTATGTGCCAGACACAGGGCTGGCACCTCAGCAGGGTCACACCCTAAGCAAGGCCACAAGGAAGACAAAGACCACAGTGGGCCAGGCATCTCTCCTCAAACTTGCCCATTCCCATGGGCAGCCCTGCGGAAGTCTCAGTCTCCCTGCTTGTGTGTCACACTGGGCTTGCTGGGGAGCGGTACTCAAGGGGCAGGGCAGCAAAACTCAGAAACCCCAGGTGGGTTTGGAGGAAAGGTAAGAGCCGGTCATGAGAGTAGACCAGAGTCCGTGAGCACTTAGGAGCAAGACCTCGGTCACCATTGGCGAGCTAGGGCTCGGCCCTGGAGGTCACACCCAGTGAGCACCTGAGAGGCCAGGGCCACAGTTGGAACCATACCAAGAAGGTATTGAAATGAAGCCAATTCCTACCTCCTGCAAAAAGCCTGTCTCTGTGTGCATGAGCCCATCTCATGTCCTGTCCGCTCCTGGGCTTTTAACTCAAAAATGATCTTTTTTCTTTCACATTTATAATCTCTAATTCCTCATTATCACCTTTCTTGCTCTAAAACCAGGTCAAAGTCCTGCTCTCTTACAATCTCCCCCTCAAATATGTACCGCCCTCAAGTACGCCATCCTTGATGTCACTATCTGTCTCTTACTGCTGTTCTTCTGGAAGTTCCTACCTTGGCCTCCTTACGTGCCCTTCAGTAACTTTGCCATCCATGTCATTCCCCAAATCCTCTGAAACGGGTCTCTCCAGAGATCACTAGTTGCCTTCCTAATCAGTACACCCTGGGCTTTCACTTTATCTTTGCTCTGTGCATGGAGAGGGCGAGTCACCGATTTGAGGCCTTGGCCCTTTAAGACTTGCACTTCCTGTGCAGGACAGCAGGATCAGGGCCTAGGAGACTGGTGAGTGCAGAGACAGGGGGTATTCCTGGTGCTTGAAGAGCTCTGAGAAAGGAGGGGTGCTCCCATGGGTCAGGATTTTCTCTTTAGCAAAGCGAAGGAACAGGGATTGTGTAGAAGAATGCCAGCCTTGGATAAACCAGGCACCACCCAGGCCTGTTACCCTTTGACCTATCTGCAGAGGAATAGGCAAATCTGGATTAAACTGTGTGCCATTGTCTCCTGGGTTTTCATAAAGCAGCATGCCTAATTGAGATTTTCACCTTTTTGGTCTTAGCCCTTTAGATCTAGGTTCCCAAGGATTTGAGTAGGTACAGATGGGATTAGATTAGTCAGTACTTTAAGCCTCCCTCAAAAGGGAGTTAGAGGAGTCAAGCCTTTGTTTGGGGGCAGCTGGGGCTTTAAGGATTGACTGTAAGAAAATCCTTGTTGGTGGTGTAGCCAGGGCTTTGTGCTAATTAAGAGAGCCCTCTGATTAAAGCAGAGAGGGGTGACTGGTCCTCCTTGTGAAGGATTGTTCTTGCTCTGGGCCTCTTGTAACACTCAGCTGGTCTTTGCTTCTCAGGCTCCCATTCAGGCCAGGCTTCCTTCTCTTCATGATTTCCCAAAGCACTGAGTGTTCCAAAGCCATCCCTAAGCCCCCACGGGAGCTGATGGGCTCAGCCCACTGATCAGGTCCTGATTCAGCCGTAGAGTTTTGGCCTCTTCCTCACCACTGTTGTTCCTGTGTTTTATTCTTCATTTCTGTTTCCCTACAAGATCCTAATCATTGAAGTAGGAACCTGGAGGAAGAAGATGGCTTGAAGCAATGACTAATACTACTTTTCAGTGGTCTTATTAGATTTCACCAGACATGCATGATGATAATACAACAGTCCTCATTATATGTATGTTTCCTTAATGCTTTTAACTCTCAGCAGCAAAAGGTCAAGGTAAAGGCAGGAGAAGTGACCAGTGTGGGGCATGAGGCCAGACCATTCCTTTTCAGCAGTCTTGTATTTGCTGTGTAACCTCAGGAAAGTTTCTGTCCTTCTCTGTGTCTGTCCCCCCGTATGTGTAACGGAGGTAATCATGCTGGTCCCCTCCCTGCCTCAGAGGGAATGAAAGGATGAATGAGATCATGTCTGTTGTGTGTGGAATTCCTTGGAGAAAGGTACTATGGAAATTCACAGATGTTGGGTATTTGTGCAGCACTCCAAGTTTTCAGAAAACATGGCCTTGTGCAGGGGACACCTTGCATGCTGCTAGCACTCCTCATCAAGCCCCAGCCTCCATACCCTGCGACGGGGACTGTGTGTGCCCTAGCCTCCGTGCAGAACCCCACCTGACCAGCCCAGACTTATGGATGCTAACTCCATGCACAGAGTTTCTCCAGCAAGGCAATTGCACATGCTTCCTTGGAAGTATGTCCCAAGGTTTCAAAAATCCCCCCTTTAGGGCAGTCTTCCCAGTGTGGGGCTGCTTTCTCACTTCCTTTTGATCCATATTGAGTGAAGGTCATTCATTCATTTTTATTTAGCAACTGTTCTCAGTTACTCATGAGATTAGGTGGTGAACAGAACAGGCCTGTTGAGCTGAGGGTCCAGTGCAAAAGAAAAATCATTGAAGAGTGTGTAACATGAATTGTGCATAATTTGAATAGGTGGAAACAGGGCCTTGTCCAATCATTTATAATATAGCTTAACTCAGTTGGTTAAAACACCGTTTCTCAACTATTCTCAGCCTAAGACACGCCAAGTGCTTAACTCGGTCACTTAAAATGTTTTGCAACCATTTCTAGGTGGCCCCCTCTTTTTCTTCAGTTTCTTTTCTATACCACAGGTACCCATCAACCTTTCCCCGGCCCCCCACAGCCACATTCTGGTGAATGCGCGCGCTCCCACACTTTCCGTGAGCCTCCTCTGCTCAAATTTGGATCTTTCATCCTGGCTGTCATGAATATCTTTGCAAAACACCCAGATTTCCCGAAACACTGGGTGGGACACGGTAGATGCAGAGGAGGCAAGGAACAGGGTGGGATCATTGTATTTTCATGGTCTGCACGAGGCAGAAACTAAAGGATACTTACTGAATTGGCATTGCAAACCATCAGAAGACTGGTGGGAATACCAGCAGGGAATACCTGCTGGCTGTCAGAGTAGCTGGTGTCCTTGTGTGGGCTGCTTGCTGCCAGGTTTTGATGCTGCATGCTAGATTCCCAGAGGACCCAAGGGACCCCCCCCCCAGCCCTCCCTTAAGATGCCCCTAGACCTTCAACAGAATGAACTGCTCCCCCTTTGTGGTTCCATAGGATTTAAATGGACTTCTCTTTTATTACTAGTAACAGCTGACTGCCTTTGTGGCACCATTTAATGGTATAGATCAGTTTCCCTTTCTAGACTCCGTACTCCTTGAAGGGGATGGACTGTGTCTGATTTGCCTTTGTTTCTCCATTAATCCAGCACATAGTAAGTGCTTAATAAATATTTGGGAAAGAGAGAAGGAATGTAGACATTTTATATTGGAATCCATAAAGAGAGCTCTGGAAATTCCTGTCCATGGTACCTACTTAGCACTGCAAGTTTTTAAGTGTTTAAGAAAGATTTTTTTTTTTTTTTTAAATGCAGACAATGTAGATAGTGGTTCTATAGGGGTCCACAGATTTGGCCGATGGCTTATGAGAGCGCACACATGCTTTTCATTTCTTGGGGTGCAGTGGGCAGGCAGTGGAGGGCTCTGCCAGGGGAGGGGAAGTGCCATTCTAAGGAGCTGCCCCAGGACCTGATCCTGAGGGAGTCTGCACACTTGCTTGCTATGTAGAGGTTGCCCTACTTCGTCTGGGGGGTGGCCCATCTCTCTGCCTGCTGCCAGAACTGTTCCTTTTCCCGAGAGGAAGCCAGTCTCAGGAGAATTATCTCTTCTGCCACTTGAGGGGAGTGCTGCTCCAGCTGAAGGATTGGAGAAATGGCCAATTCCTCTGTGGGTAGAGCTGTTTCCAGAAGTCAGACTGGCTCGAGAAGGCTGCCACAGGCAGTCGTCCTGTCTGGCCCTTGGCTCTCCCTTGAGGCCCCCCTTCTCTGCTCTGGATGGGTGGAGGTGTGTGGTGAGGGAGGGAATGATGATGAAGGAAAGGACCTGACCGGGAGGGGTGGACTGTCACCAACCCTTGCTCCTGCTATCCTTTCCATGTTCACAGAGACTGCTGGGGACACGCCTAGAGTGTTGTTGGTACCGTGTAAGCCCCCAGATTTCCTACTGCTCTTCTCCAGTCCCCCGCTGATTGGCTAAGTTCAGGCAGCCCTGCATGCCTCACTCTGAAGGCCAGGCCCCTTTCCAGGGTGGCTTAGCAGATGCTTGGGGCCTTCTTTGCCTCTTCTCCCACTGACCATCCCAGGAGTAGAAAGGGTTTATTCCTCATAACCAAGCCAAGGTGGGCACAGGCAAGCTCTGGGTCACCCCAAGTCTGCGCTGTATACAGATCTGGCCCCAAAGAACCCTGACTTCCTGGGAACATGCCATGTACCTGACACAGAACTAGACCTTTCCCCTATATTATTTAGTTCCCATTACATCATCTCTTGGAGTCGATTAATTTGATACATTGTACAAAGGGAAGAATGGAGGCTCACCAAAAGAGGCAATGTGCCTGATCTCCTAAGCTAATAAGTAGTGGAGGCAGAATGTGCACTAAGGGCCCATGACTCCAAAGCTTGTGCTTTGAAACACTGTTTCAGCACCAGCCTCTCTAGGAGGGAAGATGAAAATGGGTGAGTAATGTGGACCTTATTCTCAGGTGAGTAATGGTTAGAATGGGAACCAGTGTAATTACATGGGAAGGAGGCACCCAAGATATCTGCAGACAGGTGTCTCCTGCCATGTCTTCCATCCTCCCAAGGGTATAGAGATTTAGGATGGAATATGGTTACTAGGGAAAGGTTTCCTAGAAGAAGTGATGTTTCAAGCAAGGCTGAAGGCTGGGCCCAAGGCAGCTAGAGTAGTTGGGAAGAAGTTGTACTGTGTTGGAGGAATGGTATTCCCAGGTGGAAGCAGGCCCAGTTTCACCCAATACCACCAGCCCTCCTGTGGCCCCCAGAGAGGGAGAGCTTCCTGTGCAGTGCCCAGGCTATCTAAATTTCTTCTTACTCAGCTGTTTCCCCATTGGATTATCAACTCCTCGATGGCAAAGACCTTCTCCATTTTATTATCGTATTGTCTGTGTCTAGCCCATGGCCTGAACTCAGTGAATACTTGTAAATTGGTGCTCTGATCCCTTAGGGGAGCAGTGGTCCCATTGTTGTCGGTGACCCAGGGGTTGAAAACACCAGAGCAGCTGGTATTTCTGGCACGGCTGCTTGCTGCCAGATCTTGGTGCCACATTGTGAGCTGAGGAGCCCTAGGGCCTGGTAGGTGTGTGGGAAGGACACCTGGCATGAAGGGCCCCAGGGCAGATGCTGGGCCTGTCGAAGCTTTGAGTGTGACCAGGGTGGGAGTGGGGAGGGCTGTTTACAGTCTCCTCTCTCCATCCCTTCCTATCCCTGCACACATCTGCCACAGTGAATTATAGATGGTGGAACACTGGGCCACACAGGAGCAGAGGGAGGACCCAAGAGAAGCTGATTCAAGAGAGATTAAAGTGGGAGTGGAAGCCAGACAGCTGGGAGGCCAAACCTTGGAAGGGCTGGACTAGTGGGTGTGCTCCCTTGGAGGATGGGGACCATTTCTAAGTCCCTGTCATGGCCTCTTCCATGAAACCCTCTCTGACCTCCCCTACCTGCACTGGCCTCTTCTTCCTCCCTCCTCTAAAGTTCTCTTACACATATCATCTTTTTGACTCTTTGGCACACAATTATGGTGACTCTGTTTTCTGAGCTGAAAATCAAGACGTATGACCTAACGATGAATCTGGTTGTTAAAATTGAGGTTGTCCAGAAAAATCCACTGTATGGCCAACACAAAATTGACTCTGTGGGCCTCCCTGCCTTGACTTGCCTATTTAAATCTGTTGTTATTTATTTAGGGTTTTTGTGTTTTTAGAGAGAGAAATAGTGAATGGAGGTGGGGGAGGGGCAGAGGGAGAGGGAGAGAGAGAATCTTAAACAGGCTTCACACCCAGCATGGAGCCCCCGACATGGAGCCCGATGCAGGGCTCAGTCTCATTACCCTGAGATCATGACCTGAGCTGAAATCAAGAGTTGGATACTTAACTAACTGAGCCACCCAGGTGCCCCCAAAATCTGTTGTTATTGGTTTAGTTTTAGAGTCCTCACTTGTCTGAGCCTTGTCTCCTCAACCAGATTAAAGTCCATTGAAGGGAAGACAGTAGACATTGCATTCCCTTGAGATTTTTTAATCTTTTACAGATCTCTGACAGCTCATGCATGCTTTTGAGAGTGGGAGAGACATCTGAATCTTTCCTCTATGTCTTGATTTTTTTCCTCCAAAATAAGATAATTCAGGATCATGGCTGAGCTGGGTTTTCTAGTTGCCTTTAATTGTTGCCTTACATAGAGAGAAGGCCATGAGAAGGCTTGTGATGATGATAAGGCAGAGGGCTGGAGGTAGTGTGTCTCACAGTCCAGGCTCAGTGATATGCTTGAGAATGCACAGAGTAGAGACAGGTCCAAGAGCACTGCAGAGAGGAGGTGGTGCCAGGGGACATTGCTGACATCATCACAGCCCTCAGTGCTCATAGGGTCCTAGAAGTTACCATTCCTATCTGCTTTCTCCTGATAAGCACAGACACCTCAGTGTGGAAAAGAAAAAAAAAAAAATCTGTGTTCTTATCTCTCTATCTGCCTCCAAATAAGACCAAATTTCACCCATTCCACTCAGGTGAGTGATCTTTTTGGGTATTCAAATATGGTACCAACCAGATGGTTAGCTCCTTGAAGTCAGAGATCCATAGTTTATAATTTTGTTTCCCACCATACTTGGCATGATGGTAGCCACATAGCAGAATTCAGTATATCCAACCCAGGGAAAGAGATGGCCAGTCCTTTTGTGTTGCCTGCTTTCTTGCCTAACTGCCTTCACAAACACAGGCTCTTCAGTGCCTAACATAGTGTTTCTTGGTCTAGGGCATGACCTGAGCTGGACACGGAAAGTTCCCAGGGCATTGGAGCTGAGCAGCATGAACTGTAGAGCTCTTAACCTTGTTTCTAGCCTGTGCCCGTGGCTGCTGTGAGAAATCCACCACTACCCGGGCCTCCATCCCTCGTTATCACTGACCTTCCATATACCTTCCCTTTGCCTAGCCCCACTGAGAGAGAGAGAGAGAGAGAGAGAGAGCAGCCTATAACTCAATCAAGAATAACAGTTTCTCTTGTAGATTTTTCATTTGTCTCTTAAACTTCAGAAGACCAGAATTCCCAGCCTACTTGTTGGTTATGGTGAATATAGGAGTTGGGAAAATTTAAGAATCCCAAACTGTGGCATAGGAAGCCTAGAAAGGCACAGGTCTTAAGATAAAGAATTCAAGAACCATTGACCTACACTTATCTCTACGCATCTGTTTCTTCCCTTCCTCCTTGGAAAACAGGAAAATCCACTATAGAGAAGGAATTGATACCATTTTTAAAATAATTTAAGTGAAGCAACGGACCTCTTCTTCCATAATTTTGTCCAGTTATGCCTTCCACCCCTCTGTCTTCCAGCACAGTCTATGCTTATCCTCTAGATCCGTGAAGGAAACTTTCCAAAACTCTGTTCCTGGGGGTTAGTTAAGGGAAGCGTAGGTCTGTGGGTTGAACAGGGAAACGAAGGAAAAGAAGGGCTGTCAAGGAAGAGATGTAAGAGCTTAATAAATAGCCTTTTGACTCAAAAAATAGCCACAGGGGCCATAAATAGTAATGGGCTCCAGGGAGTAAAAAGAGGATATGAAGCTGAATAAGGAAGGAAAAGGTTAGAGGAAAAGAGTAAATTTCCTCCCGGGTAGAAGTGGCCCCAAAAGCAGTAGGGAATTGGTTCATTAACTTTTAGTGGGACTTGCACTTTTACCATTATTCCCAGGGAGGGGAGTGGGAAAACTGGTAGGGTCAGCCACAACTCTCTGAACGCTGGCCTTATTGAGCTTTTCCCCAGAGACCCCTTGCTTTGGCCTCATCCTTGTGGGAAATTGATTACACCTTGAGCACTCTGTCCCTCCCTTCTGTGCTGTGACCTTGATGTCACTGAACCAAAAGTCACCGAATCCATGACAGTCATAGCAAATGTGAGAGGTGGCTGGGACCAGCTTTACATATCTGTAGCCCTCCCTTCTCTTCCCAGAAGAGAACACCAAGGGCAGAGAGGGGAAGTGACTTCCTGGATGTCACATGGCTGCCAAGCTGTGACTCCATCCCAGGTCTGTTGATAGGGATGCTGCCTCTTCTGGGTTTATCTGAGGTCTCTTCCCTGCTTAGGGGTTGCCTTTGCATGTGGAGCACAAGGTAGCGCCCTGGTGCAAAAGTCTTCTGCACAGGTTCTGTGGCTGGTAGCAGTGGCACCAAGGCCTCGGACGAGTAATGCATGCCTGCTCCACTCTGGTGTGTCTCAGCTTGAGTCTGGGGCAAAAAGCTTTTCCATTCTTCCCTGCAGAGCCGCTCTGCCATCTGGAGTCCCTTTCTCTGTGTCCTTTACTCTGAGAGCACCTGTGAGTCACCTCCCATTAATCCACATGACCAGAATGCCAGCAGGTGGCCAGCCATGGCATATCCCCCGTTTGCTTCTCATCATTCCCTGGGATCTTTTCTTTCATCATTACATGGCCATAAATTCATAGAGCCCCAGGGTTAGGAGGGACAATCTGAGGATTCCAGTAAGTTCTACCATGTCTCTGATAGGTGCTCATTTAAGTCTCTGCTTGAATGCTTCTAGGGATGGAGATTTACTATTTCCTAATGCAGCCTGTTCCGCCTTTTGGTCAGGAAGCCCACAGTCTCCACCAGTGGGACCTAGTACTGCTCTCTGAGCACACACAGCTGAGGCAGGGCGATCTTCATAAGGCAGTTCTTCTGATGTTGGAAGGCACCTGTCCTTAGCCTTGCTTGAGTGTTTTCCATTCCCAGCAAAGCGGTCCATTTATTTCACCCATTCCTTACTTGACGCTGTTTCCAGACCCTTTCCTCTTCTAGTCACCCTTTCCTAATTGTCAGTGTCCCTTTTAATACAGTGCCAGGGAAGAACTCCAAGAGTGAATAGAATTGGACTTATTCAATTGGTTTCAAATATTGTACATCTGTCAATATAAGCTAAGTTTTAGAGGCGCATCACACTTTTGGCTTATGCTGAGCTCAGGTACTAGAGAACCCCCTAAGTCTCATTGGGATGAGCTGACATTGGCGTAGGCTGGACTCACCCATATGCTTCTCTAAACCTAAATGTAGGTCTTAACAATTGTCAGATTCAAACCCAACTTGTGAATGTCAGCTCCTCTTGCGAGGCAGCTGAGACCTTCATGGCTACTCCTGCTGCCAGCCAGTGTGTTAATCTGCTCTTTCAGGCTTGGTGATATTTGCACATGTGAAGTGAAGCTTGCCGTCTCTGTCTTTATCCAAATCATCGATGAAAATATTGACCAGGAAAAAGGAAAGGACTGTGGCACACTATCAAGGACTTCCCTTCATTATTTCACTTGTCAACACCCCTTGGGTATTTTTACTCAACCAATTACAAGCCCATCTAATTCCATGTCGTACAGAAAAAAAGATGGTGTTCACTTCATGTCAGCACTTTCCCTTGGAAAATGTTAACCTCAGTCCCCAGTTGTTTGCCTTGATATATCTCTTTACACAGAGACTGTGGTCCCAGACATGTCAGTCTTTCCTTTGGCAGAAAGAGGGCTGGCAGTTTGGCTTCCTCACCCAGAGCCCAGAGATACCCTCACCACCCAGTTGGTACCCTGAGGATTTTGGCTTTAAGCACGGGTGGACTTGGAGCCAACTTAAGGCGCCAGTCCAGGGTTCTGGCTGGACAGCCCTTCAGAATTCCTAACATAAACGTCCTGTCACATCTGGTGGCGGGTGGAGGTATAGGGATCCAGCTATGTAGCTAGCGTTCCAAACTGAGTCTTTCTAAATTAGCATCAGAACATCATCAGGGTCACCCCCAGGAAATACATGTCAAAATCTGCCAGCTTCAATTACCCAGGGGCCACTGTCTCTGAACTGAGCCTGGGGAGTGGGATTTCTCAGCAAGGATTCGGGGCCCAAGGCCTTTGGTGGCTTCAGGGAAGAAAGCAGTGTGTCCAGTCTCACTCTTTCCCTGGGGTGGGTTTTCTCCCCTACCTCCAGCGGATCTTCCATTCCGCTTATCTTCAGCACACTGTGTCGATTTATTTTCTCAACATTTCACTCACTCAGAAGTGCCCTGGCTTTCACGTGGCTCAACCCTCCTCCACATTCCAGGAGAGTGTGGGCTATGGAAGAAAAGAGGCCATCCAGGGATATCGCTGCAACCCTGGGAGCTCCAGGGAAGAGGCCCCTGTTTTCCATGGAAGAAAAGATGGGATGGGTGTTCCTTTTTTCTTTCCCAAAAAGGGAAAGGTGTAAATCCACACTGGCAGCCACCGCCTTTGGTTAGGATAGGCAAGCCTTCCCCTGCCTCCCGCGCAAGGGCAGGACCCTATGTATGGCCACGTGGGTGGCGGTGTGTGGTGGGGGGATGAGGTTGGGTGGGACTGGTGCCCTCTGCCCTGGAGAAGGGGGGACAGCACAGAGAAGCTCCCCAGCACCCCCGGGGCACCTAACCGGGGCCTGGGCAGAACTGAAACATCGATTGTCCTTTTGTTTGCGAAGTCCCCTTTTGCTAAAGGGGGAGAAGTTGGGGTGGAGCGGGATAGTGGATGCTAACAGGATGATAACTAATAACTAATAAAAGGATAAATACATGTTGAAAGGATAACACCTTCTTGAAACTCCAGACACCAAGTGGTAGAATAATGTCTTTGCTTATATTCGGAAGCAGGTTGCGGCTTGGCCCTGTTGCCTTCTGGGGCATGTTGGTTTGCATTTCCCCTTTGTTGCCTGTAGGTCTGACTTCTATATGAACAAGGATTTGTCTTCCATGCCGTATTCTCCTTTCCAGTGGGTTCTGGGGGCCTTTCCAACACCACACCCCCACCCTGCCCCTATCCCAAATGTCTCGTGGAGCCTCTTCCTTCCCCTGCCTCATGCCCCTCCTGAGTCCTGAGAACTGCTATCTCTTCTCTAGTGCCTACAGCTCATGTGTTTTTTCTTTTCAATTTGGGATCAGCTTTGTAGTACGTTTTTAAAGGGAAGAACCTTTTATTCAAGCATTTTTATTTTTTTTAAAGATTTTATTTATTTAGAGAGAGAACATGAGCAAGGGGAGGGGCAGAGGGAGAGGGAGAGAGAGAGAATCTCAAGCAGACTCCATGCTGAGCATGGAGTCTGATGTGGGACTCGATCTCATGACCCTGAGATCATGACCTGAGCCGGAATCAAGAGTCAGATGCTTAAATGATGAAGCCACCCAGGTGTCCCTTAGCATTTTTATTTTTAAAATCTTAGGATGAAGTGGCATTTCAAATGTAATATATGTATTTTAAGATTTTATCCATTTATTTGACAGAGAGAGTACAAGCAGAGGGTGCGGCAGGGAGAGGGAGTAGCAGGCTCCCTGCATTAACAGAGAGCCCGATGTGGCACTCGATCCCAGGACCCTGGGATCATGACCTGAGCCGAAGGCAGACGCTTAACCAATTGAGCCTTTCCTTTGGCAGAAAGAGGTGCCCCCCCCTTTTTTATGGTGTAGTATATTTTTTTCTCTTTATAAAACAATCCTTGTTTACTGCAGGTAAATTAGAAACTGTAAATAAGAAGCATCCTTCTTTTTTTATTTTTTTTATTTTTTATTATTTATTTTAGAGAGAGAGAGAATGAGAGAGAGCACATGAGAGGGGGGAGGGTCAGAGGGAGAAGCAGCCTCCCTGCCGAGCAGGGAGCCCGATGCGGGGCTTGATCCCAGGACTCCAGGATCGTGACCTGAGCCGAAGGCAGTCGCTTAACCAACTGAGCCACCCAGGTGCCCCGAAGCATCCTTCTTAATGTGATCACTGTTAATGTTTTGGTATTTTTCCTTTGAATCTTTGTGTGTATTTATGTGTCTGTGTGTGAGTAAGATGAGATGTGCTGTACACTTTGTGGCCTGAGCTTTTCACCCAGGAATTATCATGAACAAGGAGCCACGTTTCATCTTTTTTGTTGGCTTGATGCTTCTAAAAGTAAACAGTGACATCCTTTTGTTGTTCATTCTTGGCCGGTACAAGACAGTTGCCCAGCATGTTTGTTTCTCAGGCAAGCCGTGACTGAGGGTTCTTTTCGTTTCTCTCTGTATATCTGTGAGATCCTCTTTCAGTGGCTGATGCCTCTCCAAAGTGAATTTCTTATCGTGGTGCTCAGAGAGCTTCTTCACCCTCAGGAGAGGTTGTTGGCCGCTCTTTCTAAGAACCCTGCTGTCCTCGCATCCCCTCTTCCCCCCTGACAAGGAAGAGCAGCAAGTCTGGTCTCTGGCGAGAGGAGAGGTCCTGAGGAGGAGGAAGGGGAGCAGAGTGGTTGCTCATCACATCTTGGAAGAAGTGATGCGGCTGCAGGTCCAGGAGCCCTCTGTCAAGGAGAGGTCTGGAGGGAAGTCACAGAGACCTCTCACTTTAGAAGGGTTGTTCGACTAGAAGTAGACATGTCCTGCTCTCCATGGCCCCGAGAATAGAGTGAGCACATGAGCTGCATGATTTGCCAAAGCAGAGGAGAATGTAGAAATCATGGACACCTTTATTTTGCAGATGAGGAAACTGGGCTCCAGAATGGAGAAATTCTTGTAGCAAGTAACAGCAGAGCTGGGACTTGGGACCAGGATCTCTGGCTCCCAGGGCAGAGTTACTGCTACAGCCCTGTGTTGGAGCAGCTCTAAGAACCAACCAGACCGCTGGTGACATACTGGGTCAGGAGGCCAAGGGCCAGGGTAGCTCCTCCTCGAAAAATGTCAGGAGTAAGGCTCAGTTCACTTCTTCTTTCCTATAAGAAAGGCTAGGGTTTGGGGAGGTAGGGATCTAGGGGAGGTGATGAATGACCGGGCAGCCCTTCCCCAAAAAGAAGCCATTCAACCAGGAGGTGTTTCTTAAGTGTCTGATTGAGGCTGCCACTGAGACCAAGAGATGCAGTGACTAAGCGGCCCCTGCCGTCAGAGTGTTTACGGAGCACTGCATTGTGTGATGGAGGCTTTGCCTGTTACAGACACACTAGAAAAAGACGGGTAGTCATGGGCTGCAGCTGACAGAAAACTTTTGGAAGAAGCTAGTGTCACAGGGATGAATAGGTTGTATATGTACATAGAAAGGTAGGAAGAGTGTCACCTCTGGCTGTGGAGTGACACTGACCGAGACTCAGATTCCAGCTTCTCATTACACTCATTCACCCATCCATCCATCTATCCATTCATTCACTCATTCATTTATTCAACTAATATTTATTGGAGGCCAGGAGCTGTTGTAGGTTTTAGGACTACGGGAGACACCCCCTGCTCTCATGCAACTTACATTCTAGGAAGGTTGCAGAGTGACCTTGGGCAGCTCAGCCTTCCATCCCTGAGCTCTAAAGCTGGCATGCTGACCCCTTCTCACAGGGTTGCTGTGAGCGAGCGAGGCAGTAGGGGGAGGATGGAGTGGGAGGGCCTACACAGAGCCCTTCTCAGCACCCAGTGCATGCGGGTCACCTGCAGATGGTCACTGTTGTTATTGCGATGACATTATTAGAATTTATTGTTACTTGAGACTAAGAGCTGGTAGGCAGACACTCCCCCAGTGTCTGGGAGCACACGGTGGCTGACGGAGACCGGGAGGAAATGAGGATGGGAACACGACATGGGAGAAAGCCCTGGAGGGAGAGTATTGAAAGCCAGGGAGCAGCGTTGAAGCCCATTGCAGGAGGCAGTGGGAGTGGTCGTGGTGCTCTGCTCTGAACAGGGGCCAGGGGTCCTGATGGCCACAGCCATGATGAGAAAGTAAGTCACATTTATCCAGCACTCCCAGCCTCCCAGATGCCCTGCTTCACATTCTGCAAGGATATTTTCGCTCATTCCTTGTAACTCCTCCAGGATGGGGAAATTGAGGCCCAGGGAACTAAAATCATGACCCAGGACCCACGGTTAGAGGTAGGAGTAAAACCCAGCACTTGTAACCGCTGCGCTCGGGGTGGTCTTCCTGAAGTGCTGCGGACGTGGCCGGCAGCTGGTCTCAGCAGAGCTCTGCACCTTTCCCAGGGAGGAGGTGGCCACCCCCGCCAACAGAAGGCCGTGACCCTGGAGGGAGCCTCGTGCCAGCCAGCTTCTGTGTTTGAGACAGTGCTGCTTGCCAGAGCCGTGAAGTGCCTTCCGTTGTGGCTGGGGGGAGAGATTTCCCCGGGTTCCGTGTGGGGAGGGTGACATGTTTACGTGGAGGTCCTGACTGTGTTGGCTCCCAAAGGAAGAATGAGGGCGAGAGCCCAGTGCACAGTCTGTGGGACTTGACCTGAGATTCTCTGGTGGCCTGGAAAAGGTGTGTGCCTTGCAGATTAATTAGGAAGGTTACCAGCCTGTGGCGGTTTTACTCTGCTCTCCTTTCCTTTGCTCAGGAGCTACTGCAAATTTATAATTATACTGGAGAGTGGAAAGTGGTAGCGGTCCACATCGAAAGCAACACTAACTCCTAGGGAGTGCTTCACTTCTGGAATCTCTGTGTAAACATTGTTTCCTCCAAGGGGTCACCCTCTCTTGCATGTGACTGAAGCCAGTGCTGAAGAAATGTGACTTCCCGAGATCATCCGTCCAATCCAAGACCGTAGCCGGTCTGGTTGGTGTGGGTGGGTCAGGGGCGAAGTGGGGGAGGATAATTGTCCCTGGAGAGCCAGGAGGGGCAGCGAAGGTTGCCCTGGGAGAGGATTTCTCATCCCTTCCCCAAACCTGGTGCTGTCACTTCACCCCCACTTGACCTGCCTGCCCTTCTAGCTCAGCTCTGTCAAGGGGTGGGCCCGACTGTTGCCAGCAGGTAATCATTAGAATCCACATGATTCCTAAAATGAATACGAAATAGGAAGAAAATCATTATTTCTGTTTCTCTGGCGGGAGGGTAGGAAGTGACCCCTGGCTCAGGAAAGGCTTGTGTTACCAGAGTAAACCATCACTGCTCTGGCTCTGAGAGGAGCCAGCTCTCTGTCTCTTCATGCTTACTCCAGGTACCATTAATTTGGAATTTAGTAATCAATCAGAATCTACTAATATTTATCTTATGAAGTGGCTACTATGTGCCAAGTACCGGGCTGAGGCTTTCACATAGTTAGGTCATTTAGTCATTTGAAGAGAGAAGGGCTCAGAAATTATCTTTGCATGATCTATGAGGAAAGGGTTTACTAAGCAAATGAGTGGTGTGTGCCTGATTGCCAGGGCAGATTTTAAACTACTTAAGTAAGAGGACAAACTGCTTCTGAGAAGCCCGCCGGTGCTTCAGAGATACTCCCTCCTGTGGTACTAAAAAACAAAATTCAACTGAGTAAATTTTTAAAACCCTGTTGGCTTTATTCAGTGATTCCTGAATCGGGCAGGGTCCAATCTGCCAGGTGGAAAGGAGCTCCAAAGAGCTGGACAAAATGAGAGACTTTTATAGGCAGAAGGGGATGGAACAAGGAGGTTACTAGCAAAGAGTGGATTGTTTAAAAGCGAGATCACCTTCTTTGCGGGGAAGGCAGGGGTTTGTCAGTTGGATGACCTCACTGGTGCTGGTCAGGAGAGTCCAGACTGCCTGGTTCAGATCACGGTCCTGGGAGAGGCTGAACCTGCAGTTGGGTTAGTTATTACGTCTGGGTTTGGTGAGGTGGGCTCAGCACAAGAGACGCTGCATTGGGCCTGTTGTCTCTTTTGAACAGCAGACAAAGAGCAGGCCCAGGAGACAGTGTGGTGGAACGGACCCGGGACAGAAAGTCAACAGAACTAGCTTCCTTGTCTGATTCTGTCCCAGGTCCGAGCCACTGCACCGTACCATCCATGCCCCATTTCTCCAGCTTGTCCGCAAAGACAGTAGAACCTTCCTCAAGCCTCACCAAAAGTACGTAGCAGGGTGCGTGGTGTGCCTCCTTTTGTATCATAGAGGGAGAAAGTGCAGATAAACGCACGCACGCGTTTGTACTTCTGTATTCGTAAGACCTTCTGTAAGCTCGGTCAGGAAATCAGTAGTAGTGAGAGGAAGGAGCGAGAGCTGCTCAGGTGTGGACACAGACGGCTGGAAGACTCCTCACCCACCATGGATACACTGGGGTTTTGGAGCCACTGGGACACATTACCTATTTACAAATCAAATTCATAAGAAAGCCCTCCTGAAATCCAGAAATAATATTATACGGAACTTCCAAACAAAAGGGAAGTTCGGGCATTATCTGCCCTAAGACACTAATGTTGGCTCTTTCTAAGTGCTCTGCGATTATCTTGGAAATCGTTCATTTCTAGACTCTTGCCCAAGACAGATGTTATTCCTCATTGCCAGGTCATTTGGCAGGGATTTTCGATGTATTGGGTCTCTGCTACTTTCTCTACTTCCTCAGCAGGTGCGTGCACACGCGCATGCACACACACACACACACACACACACACACACACACCCTCCCACGCATGCCTGTAGAAAGCTGACTCTCTTCCACCAGGGAGCTGACACCCAGGGATTGTCCACACTAGGCCCAGACCCAACCTGAAAGAAAGTGAACAACATTTATTTGAAGAACTTGATTCTTCGACCCAAGAACTGTGCTTTTTAAATCGAGAGCATGCAGAAGGGCACAGAGCATGGAACATTGCAAAGCCTCTATTATCATTCATGGTCCCAGCCTCTGTGAGGCATGAACAGCCTCCCCGAGAATGCACTGCCAACACATCATGCCATGTGAATGGACCACAATTACGGATTTGCATTGGACTTTCCCCCCCAGTGTCGTAGCGTTGATACATTTTTACATATCCTTGGATTGGAGGGTGGGTGGCCGGGTCATGGGTTTAGCTTTTGCTCTGCTGGTTGCGTCTTGGTTCTGTGAAAACCCGGGAGATGCCACAGAGAATCCGGTGTGTGGGGAATCCAGCCATGGCTTAAAGAGTTGCCTGACTTAGGGAGGAAGTGTGGAGGCAGCCTTGAGAGGCTGGTCCTTCCATCCGCCAGCCAGGAGGAGACACCCAGGCCATGTCATGCCCGTGACATGGGTGCCGATGCACATCCCACAACAGGGGTGGCAGAGGTGACTGGCAGTGTTTCTCACGCTCCTTGGTGCTTATTGGTTAGCCAACCAGTGCGTGGCTGCAAGAGGATGAGAAAAAGTTAGAACGTGGGGTGAGAAAACACAACCCATCTGGTGACTTTCCTGTCACAGAGGGGGAAAGATTTCTAGGACATGGGCCTTGGCAAAATATGGTCAGAGGAAAGAAAATGGTTGAATATGTCTCCATGCTTTCGAGTACTGTTGTTACTTGTGCTATGTTGTTTTTCCCTTCAAGGGGTTATTTGGGGAAAATTGTATAGATCCCAGGGTTGAACTTCCAAACAAATGCAGGCTGCAGCCAGCTCTAGCACTGCAGATGGCCATGTTCCTAGTGTGGCTTTTGAGAAGTGTGTTTCTTTTTGCTCAGCTCCATCTATCCCCTCTGTCCTGACACACACACACACACACACACACACACACACACACTGCACATACATGCATGTAAGTGCATGCACACACACAAACACACAGTTCCTTCCTTTGCAGGAGAGATGGGCAGTCCCCTCTCCATTCTAGAGCAAATCCTTTTGAAGGTGAAGACTATTCTGATGATATTTTTGTTTCTTTGTACAGTTTGCGAATAAACTTAAAAATATCATTGTGAGCAGATTCGAGGAAGTTGCTGAAGGGCAACTTCTGTGTGCTACACACTTTTGGAGCCTCCAGCAATGCCTACCCAGTGTGCTTGGGGACTCAGCAAATGTTTGCAGATGATGGTTGTGACTTTGAGGAGGCCCCATATTCCTTGACCTTCTCAAGTGAAATGTGGTAAGGGGCCCCTAGCATAGGAGAGGAAGGTGGAAAGTTGTTTTTCTTCATTCCCCCCGCCCCTTTCGCAGTGGTGTACCTCCCCTGGAAGCAAACCTAGACCTTCAAAGAACCCTTTCTGAGGGCAAGCGTGGTTGCAAGTGAGCAGGTACCAGCTGTGTGGGACAGTCACCTCCCCAGAGCTGGGGACCTGGGGGTGGGGGAGATTGCACAGAAGCAGGAACCTATGGTCCCAGACCCAACTTTCCCTCTAACACTGTGGAGCCCCCACGTTTCCTCGGTTCTGCCTTGGTTCCCCATGGGTAAAGTGGGACTAGGAAGACTTGTCTCACACTGTTGCCAAGAGGATGGTTTTAAGTGCATTTGTTACTAGAACATTTCAAACATACTCAGAAATGGAGGAGACAGTGGAGTGAACCTTCAGCTCCTCTTACCCAGCTTTGATAATTACCAACTCACAGCCAGCTTGTGTCATCTGTAGTCCCGCTCGTGGCTTCTTCCCCATTCTTGGCCCCCAACACCGGAATGTGAGGACTTAAGGGAAAGAAACAATGGGGTGGAAGCGCCTTCTACAGTCCCTAACAGGTAGTCAATGCTTCAAAAACGTCTGTGGCGTCTGTGACAGTATGAGCTTTAGAATGATTACCCCCGGCACCTCTGGGTGGCAGGGCGGGGTGGGGAGATAGATGCCGTGCTCTTTCTTGCTGTCCCACAGTGAGAAGACCTAGTCGTAGGTCATGTAGCCCCCAAGGATTATGAGGCTGTCACCAGGACCCTGGTCTCCTACATCCCACGTATGTGCACCTCACTCCATGCTGCTGCCTCCCAGGTTGATTTTTCCTTTTCACTATCTTCTTAGAGAGGAACAGGAGACTTGTGACATTTTATGTGGGCTCACAGTTTAAGGGGAACCTGTTTATGGGGCTGAAGAACCACATGTCTATGGACACAACTGCTTACTGTCTTTGAAGGATTGGCCCATCCAGGTCAGGTCATCAGATTCTTAGTGTGTTACCTTTTGCCTTGGTCTCCAGAAGGTGGGAGATGAGTGAGAGATGGTTGCTGCTCTCAGGGAGCTCACAGTCTCCTGTGCACAGAGACACACAAATAACCAGAGCGAGCGGAAAGTGGTGAGTGCACGTCGGTTGAGGTTGCCGTGAGGAGGCTGTGGGACTCCTAAGCGCTGTCTCCGTGAGGGATTACCGATACTACAAAAAACCGCAACCCTGGCACTGTGGCCGTTTGTGCTCGCTATACAATTCTGAAAGCTGACTGCTAGATTTAAGGCTAGCCCTGTAATCTTTTCATTAACTAAGAATGCTTTTTTGTTTTTCTTTAAGATTTTTTTATTTATCCATTTGACACAGAGAACGCTTGAGAATGTGCACACAAGCTGGGGGAGAGGCAGGCAGAGGGAGAAGCAGACTTCCCAAGGAGTAGGGAGCTGATACAGGACTCGATCCCAGGACCCTGGGATCATGACCTGACCTGAAGGCAGATGCCCAACCAACTGAGCCACCCACGTGCCCCCGAACTAAGAGTCCTTATTAGGTCAGTTTCATAGACCACTGCAGGAAGAATGGCTCCCCCAGCGGAAGCGCCATCTAGGAATCTGTTATTCAGTATTATCCACCATGAAAGTTGCGGCCAACTGTGAAGAGTTAGCTGACTGCAGAGTTAGGAGGCCTGGTCTGCACAGACCACCCTCACTTCTGATACAGATCTCAAGTCTGGGGCTCCCCAGTTTACCTCCCTTACATTTAGTGACTTGCTGGAAGGACTCAGAATTCACTGAAAGCTGGCACAGTGCATTTCAGGAAAGAACCCAGGTTGGAGTCAGCCAAGGGATGAAGTGCATGGGGTGGTCCAAGAAAGTACCAAACACAGAACTTCCAGCGTCCGCTCCCCATACGGTCAGGACTGTGTCACTTTCTCAACATCAATGTGCGATGGTACTCATAGAGTGTTGCCAATTGGGGCAATTCCCCAGAGCTTTGGTGTCTAGAGTTTTGATCATATACCACCTGCATGGCTGACCTTTAGTCTTCAGCCCTTCTGGGGGTAGAACTGATGCCATGTGGCCCAAAGATCCCAACATAAATCACATTATTATGCTGTCTGGTGGCCAAATCCCCAGACAAACACAGACGCTCCCATCAGGCATGGCATTCTAAGTAGCCAAGGGCAAAGGCCAGCCCTCCTTTTGGTTAAGGTTAATTACTTACTACACAACCAACAAAGAATCTTCTTCTGCAGAAATATCAGTGGCCAGCTTTGCGGGACAGGGCTGGAAGCTTTGGGAGAAGAGAGGAGATGGACATAGTAATGAGCATAGTTCTGAAAATCATTTTACTTTTTCAAGGTAAAATGTGGTAGTGAGGAATTTAAACAATTTTATTTTTCCTTTTGGTTCCTGAATGGTCACAAAGCAAATAAATTGCAGAGCTGGGGCTAGAACCTGACTTCAGGGGTGCTTTCTCAACACAGACCAGTGGGGACCTTGAGCCCTGGACTCTAGGGCAGCTCTGGGGGAGCTGCCTGATGCTTTCCTGCCCACACTCAAGAAGGAGGGAGAGAAGAAGTCGGCAGGGGTGCCCCAGAAAAAGAGAATGTGAAGCTCTCTTTCCTTCCCTTTTGTCTTCCCTCCTTCTCTCCCAGCAGTATTTCTTGAGAACATGGTGAATCGGTTGGGAAGAAGGGAGAGAAAGCAAGAGTAAGGAAGGAGACTCCTTGGTTCTATCAGGCATGTGTTGCCCTGGTGCCTTTATTCCAGGTTAGCTGCCATTTTCAAGGGGGTAGATTTCCCTCCCCTCCTCTGCCCTAATCTTCACTGTTTTTGAATCAGAAATAATCAAAACATAATACATCATCCATAAATTCTGATCTGGCTCATGCAGGATCCTAGAGAGCCCTGGGTGCCCTTTGCCAGGGCCTGGAGATGGAGGGGTGAGTGGTGGTGAGGTCAGGAGAGGCCAAGCTCTCATGTTAAGCTATGTGTTTTGTTCCCTAAGTAAAGGGATGCCCTGTGCATGACCTGGGAGCCAACTCTAGCCACTCCTGGGGATAAGCATTTGGGATGACTTGATCTCATTGGAAAAAATAAACCAAACCCTAGCCTGTGACTCGGGGAGGTGGCTGTACCCTGTGGTGCAGAGCAGGCAGCCTGCTTGGAGCAGCTGAGGCTGCAGATTTCCGGACAGTCATTGCCCAACAATGCAGTGAGTCAGGGCCTGGAGTGCAAGGAGGTGACGTGTGTTGACTCCCTGGGTAGGGGGGGTGGGGGGACAGGGATGTGAGGCAGGCTGCAGAGTGGAGGGAGTTCCCCCGGGTGAACACCGCACCGGGTCACCCTTGGCTTCTGCTTCTTGGCTGCAGGTGGGGGAGAGGTAGGGCCCTGCCTCACTTTCTGAGGCAGTGAGTAAAATCTCTTCTAGGCACAGGGCGTGCATGTCTGGCTTGGTCCTGCCAGTCTGTTTCTTTTTCAGGAAGAGAACTATGAGCAGGATGGAAAGAGAAATGCTGAAGCTGGGGATGGAGAGGCTGAACACTGAAAACAAGGCCACTGTCCTGACAGCCCAGCAGTAGCGTCTATAGTGGATGGTATGAGGCTAGAGTAACCAGGAAGATGGGTTCTTGCTCTGGGCCAGTAACAGTTTAAGACTCAGAGTCAGGAGACAGCATGAGAAGGTTCCAGTGTATGTGCAACCCCAACTTGCAGATCAAACCCTTCACTTCTGTGAAGTCTAATAGTCCCTTTACCCTCTGTGTTTCATGGAGAATCCCAGCATCCCAGGGGAGAGAACAGAGATGAAGGGCTGATGGGAGAAGAACGTCTTCAAGATGCAAGGAGGTGGGCTGTTGATTGGCATAAGGTCAAATCATTATTTGCTGGCTGGAGAAAAAAATGCCTTGCTGGGGGGCAGAAGTCCTGAGTTGTGATCCTAGGTCAGGTAAGGGGGTAAAGCAACTTTTGTTAAACTGCCATGGGACAGGTAGTTTGGCTGCCAAACAAGTTCCCATGGCCAGCTGGGTCTGGGAATGCTGGATTACGTGGAGATACTTCTGGTTTTCTCAGAGTCTCTGGGATGCATTGGCCTATTACATTTCCTAAGAAAGTGAGAGGTTGTGCATGTGGATCATCTGTGAGTACTTGGAAAATCCAATGTTCCAAAGGACACAGTGTAAGGAATGCAGGAAAGATAACAAAGAACACAGATTGGGAATTATCCAGATCTGGATTAAAACTCCAGTTCAGTGACTTACTAATGTACTAGTGTAACCCTGGTCAAGTAACTAATCTTCTTGGGTCCTAATTTCCTCAGGTATAGAATAGGTCTAATAATTCCTATCTCATAAAGTTATTGTGAGGAATAAGGGAAATCAGATATATAAAGTATAATCCTGAAAAGTGCCTGTAACATAGTAAGCACACAGTAAAGGATGGATGGATGGATGAATGGATGGATGGATGGATGGGTAGATGGATGGGTAAGTGGGTGGATAGATGGGTGGATGGATAGGTGAATGGGTGGTAGATGAGTGGGTGGATGGATGTGTGTGTGGGTGGATGGATGGATGGATGAGTGGGTAGATGGATGGGTGGTGGGTGGATGGGTGGGTGGATGGTTGGATAGAATAGTCAGTCTTGGACCACTACCTTAGCTAAGCAGAGTCACTATTCTGGGGCACTCCCGGACCACAAAGCATGATTATATGTGTGTATATGTGCACATGTGTATACAAGCACTCATTCATGCATTCCTCTGAGTCTTTTCTGAACACAGAAAAGTTAGGAGTACCTCCAGCATGCTTCCACAGCATCCTGGTCACGGCCATGTCCCAGCAAGTACTCCACTGCACTGTAACTGTTTACCCATCTGTCTCTGTCATGACATTGAGAGTCTTAGAGCACAGCACAGTCCTTGTGCACAGTAGTTGCTCAAAGAATCACTGTAAAAGGACTTGTCAGCACCTCTTTTCAATAGTCTGGCAGGTAGGGCTACTGCATCAGTGACATCTGAGAGACCTGATCCCAGCAGCCTATTAATGTATTGTAACCCTTCTTGCGTGTCAAAAATAAATCCTCTGAACTCAGTACTGATTGTGGAGTCAGAGGGGCTGATGACAAGGTCTGTATATAGACGAGATGAGGGCCGGGTGGTACAGCAGTGCAGTGGGTTCTACTGATAGTATCGGGCCTCAGGTCCTTCCCTTCCTCACCAGTCGGCCTGGTGATAATCATCTACAGTAGCTGCTGCAGGTCTTCTTGGATTCATGGAAGCCCAGTTTGCCCTTCCATGCTGGGACCTGCACACACTTAGTCCACTCAGTAGCCCTCTGTGGGCAGGGCCTCATTCTGGGCCCCATGGCAATAGAGAAAGCTGGGCAGAACAACCATCCTCCCCCCTTGCTCCTCCATTCCCTCCCCTTTATAGATTTTTTGTCCTCTCTTTTGCTGCACTCCCCTCTCTCTGCCAGAGCCTGGTGAGGCATGCCAAGGACACTGACTTCTGTTATGATCCTATGACTCTGCCTGAGATATCCTCAGCCTCGCCAGACATGGAGGGCACTGAACCTAAAGGATAAACATGCATGGATGGGGAGGATCTCCCCTCACCTATAGTCCATATGGAAGGAGACATCCCTGTATGGATTATTTCACTTTTTAATTTCAGAATGGGTTGCTGAAGAATGTGTGTTCTAGTGGCTCTGAGTGTGCCTACAGGAGGTGCCAGGGTCAGCGTTGGAGACCACTGTTCTCCTGAAGCATAATGGAGGACACCTCCCTTGTCCAGGGCCCCCAGGTTTGAGGAAGATTGAGGGAGTGCTTCTGCATGTCTTACCCCGATTTCCTTGCTGGGGTTCCTTTCTATTTGTTCTGACCCCTGTTTTTAATGAAGAGGAATAGCAACTAACAACTGTTGTCTACTAGTTAACAAAATCTGAAACCAAACCAACAAAACATTGCAGACTCAAGTTCAGTGTCACCAAATACCATGGTGAGAGTTAATTACAGTGTCTTTTTGCCAGTTTACTGTTGTTGCAAGTTCCTGAACAATTGTTTCTCAGGCAGTCCTAGTTACAGACTAGCGCTAGTTTAGATGTATACAATGTAACAGTCCAACTGTGGTGTAAGAGTAACAGCTCTGTCCCTGGGCTGAGGACGTGGAATCTTTCAAAGGGTACACTCTTTAAATAAAATTTCCCAACACTTTTCTGAATGTCCTTTTTTTTCACATGGAGAAGGCTGTCACCTCTGCTTTTGAATGGAGGGCAGTGACCATCCCCTAATATGGTACCTGTGATGCTGCTGTGCACATAGTGGGGAATTTTAAAGCTCAACAAATTCACAAAATGCAAGGTATACTTTACAAATGAAGTTAGGTAATCAGCTGCTGTCTAGGTCTTCTCTGACACGTCAGATCAATGGTTTGAAAATCAAACCAGGTCTCAGCTGCTGGCTGAGACATAGCGGATACTCTCACCTCTCTCTTGCCCTTCTTACTCCGTGAGCTGCTGACACAGCGTAGTAGTAGATCTGAAATCTATCCCCACACTCGAGTGCAAGTGGTGCCTGCTCTGTCTCTGTAGTCAGCTTGCGGGAGGATGGGGAGGGTGTGAATGGGAGCCACTTGGCATCTTGGGTGGGCCCGCAGCACAGCTGACATGACAAGTTCTGTGTGGACACTCTGCTCGTGAGGGAGTTGTCTCCAAGCATGCTTCCATGCTATAAGCTCCTCTCTGAGACTGTTCACAGAGGGGCAAGCCACAGGAATACGGGCCCCAGAGCAGGAACAGCAAGGGAGGGGTGAGTCCTGAAGAACAGTATTTCCCAAACTGGGCTGATCTATGGCATCCCCCATGAAGCATTTTCAAAAACAGACTCTTGTACCCCCAAGATTCTGATTGAGTAGATCTGGGGCATGGCCAGGAATTGGTGTTGTTTGAACAGTTCCCTGAGTGAGCGTGATGATTAGCCAATGTGGGAGCCAGTAACATTGCCCTGGTTGTCCCATTCCAACCTCACCCCCATACAGTGGCACCCATCTTCTCTTTGGCCTGAGCATCTGCGGGAGACTGAGCCCCCAACTCTCTCCTGTCCAGTCTCCAGGGCTCAGGACCTGCTTCCCAGCCCCCTGCCTGCCCCAGCACAGTAACGCGTGGATACCCATCTACAGCATCATCATGGTACAGAGGTAATAGATACAGACGGGAATGCAGGGCCATGTGTCTTTAGTAGAAAAAAAAAAATAAGAATGACAAATATGGAGCCTGACGAAAGCAAGAATAAGGGGGGATTTCATGAGGAGCTTCCCATTTGTAAATGAATACTCTACACATCAGTTCTCTATTCTGTGAGCTAGAACATAAGGAAAGGGTCCAAACTGAAGCTAGAGGCTTGTAGGTTAGACTAAGAGATAATATGTGACCTAAAGGGACAAGACATACCAGGAGGAGCTAAGTGTGGCTGCAGGGTCTCTGTCACAGAGATCTTTCTGATTAGCCCAGGATGGCAGGAGGATGGATCAGCACACAGCCAGGTATCAGTCACAGGCTAACGCTCTTCCCTATAGCATTTTCCATGAGAAAAGCTGTCCTCATTGGCACATGCCTGTGGAACTTGCCCTTGACTATTTTTCTTAAAATCTTGAAAGGTCACCACGAACCTTTTGCATTTTCCCCTTAGGTCTTGGCCCTGGTGGGTAACGTGAGGCAGTGGTACAACATTGTTCTGTGGGCTCCTCTTGTGTGAAACTAGATGTGATGCACTCAGAGACAAAATACTCAGGCCCAGCCTTGTGAGCACTGGGCGCTACCAAAATGAGCGAGGCTGTTATTTGCAAACTGATAATCACCTGCTGAGTCATACTTGCCCATGAATTCCATGGGCCTGGCTGATCTCAGCACTGGAGATCCAGTGCGGAATTAGACACAGAGGCTGCCTACCCCCACGGAGCTTAGGTTTTCCTCCAAGACACAGAGAGGAGATAAATAAACAAGATAACTTTGACAGTGAAGAGGGTTGTGATCGAGAATGGTGAGGGCCAGGGGATGGACTGGGGCGTTGGGACAGACCTCATGGGGGGTGGTGCCAGAATTGAGAATGGAGGGCTGGGCAGAAGGCCCAGCTGGGTAAAGAGGTGGGAGAGGAGTCTGACAAAGGTCCTGGGGTGGAAACCAGCTGGTGTGTTCAGTGGACAGGAAGGAAGCCAATGGACTGAAGTGGAGTAAGCAAGGGATGAAATGGTAAGAAATGAAGTTTGAGGGAAGCCAGAGCCCAGATCATGTCAGCCTTGGGGTCTGGCACAGAGTTTAGATGCCTTCTCAGTCCACGGTCATTCGGCTTAAGGCCTTTGTGTGATGTTCTAGATGAGGTTACATATTAAGGATTCACGTGCGTTACTAGTGGAGGGCGCTGATGGCCCAGACTACTCCTTTTACAGGCAGGGAGGCCTGCAGAGGGACAGTAGAGAGGGGGGTCCCTTTGAGAGTGTGAGTGGGGAGGGGCTGTCTCCTTTCTGAAACCAGGCAGGGCACCCGGGGGAACAGTGGGGACTGGGGTCAGGGTGGGAGGAGCTCAGCCCAGTCCTGGAACCCAGGAAGGCCAAGGCAGCCGGTCGGGAAAGAGAGAACGTGAAGAAGTAGACTGTCTGGGGAGCCTGAGGGGTCAGAGTAAGCAGGCTGGACCTCAGGATGGGAGACAGGGAGCCAGAGTCTGTTTTTCTATGTCTGCTGGGAAAACCGAGCAGTGGGAGGATTAAAGAATGTTTTCCATTTTAGCCACAAATTATACTACATTCAGTCCTGGGCTTCAGGCATGCCTGTAGACTTAGGTGCTGTGCCACATGACTGCCTCAGGGTCCTTTGCCAAGACTTCCCTCCTCGATGGAGGCCCTGTCCCTAATAGTCTTTCTCTATTTCTAGACTCTCTAGATGGCTCTGGGCCTTACTTGTGGGCAGGTCCACAGGGCTTAGCCCAAGAGGCTGTGTGTGCTTGGGCTGTGGGGACCAAGACCAGTGTGGGGGCCATCAGGCTCAGTGTGGAAGGAGGGACATGCACTCCAAAGCTGGCCTCACTCCTCTGGACAGGCCATGAAGGCTTCCTGGAGGAGGAGCTATGTTAGGAGAGAGAACTAAAGAGAGAGAAGTTGGTAAAGTTAGTGGGATCTCTATTCCTAGAGGAGATGTTTTTATTTTTTTATTTTTTATTCTTATGTTAATCCCCATACATTACATCATTAGTTTTAGATGAAGTGTTCCATGATTCATTGTTTGTGCATAACACCCAGTGCTCCATGCAGAATGTGCCCTCCTCAATACCCACCACCAGGCTAAC
>NC_138373.1:71567885-71599787 GCF_054177405.1 Leptonychotes weddellii | reverse complement strand
TTCCCTGATGCCGAGCGATATTGAGCACTTTTTCATGTGTCTGTTGGCCATTTGGATGTCTTCTTTGGAAAAATGTCTGTTCATGTCTTCTGCCCATTTCTTGATTGGATTCTTTGTTCTTTGGGTGTTGAGTTTGATGAGTTCTTGAGGGCTCACCCAACACATGGAGCACTGAGCAGCCATGAGTGAGGGCAGAGTGGCATCAGAATGGCAGAACGAGGCCACACAGGAGGGTTGTGTAGCTTTGGAACAGGAAGAGTGGCCCTTGGGGCTGTGCTGTAGGAAGCATTGCCCAAAGTGAACTGGGGTTTCTTTGTTACTTTGACAAGGAAGCTTCGCCTAATGTGTTCCAGCCAGAGCCAAGGTCCCTGGTGGACCCAGCCATCATAATGATGGTAATGGTATTAGGTAACAAGTACTGGGTTCGAACTGGGTGCCCGGCACTGACTCAGGCCGATTCCCATGTGTTACCTCATTTCATCTTCACAGAAGCTGCCTTGCACAGCTGCAGTATTTTCAGTCTCACGTTTAGGGATGCGGGAATTGAGGTGTAGAGAAGCCAGTCACATAGTAAGTGTGCAAGCTGGGAATCAGACCCAGTCGGCTGCCTCCAGACTCACCTGCTTTGAACAATTCTTGGGGACACCACTGGCTCTCCCAACCAGGCTGGTGGGAGGCCCAGCTCTAGCAAGGAAGAAGCAAAGGGAGGTGAGAAGGAAGATAAATGAGCAAAAAAGGTTTTCTTTTTTTTTTTTTCAAATGCAACTTTATGGCCCCATCTTACAGATTGCCGACCCCCAGCTCTGGGCCTCGCTATCTTTTTCCTCGTTATTTTATTCAGTGTTATTCAGTGTTATTTATCTAGAGGGCTCCAGAAATTCCCAACAGAATGCCTATCAGTTTCTGGCTTTCATTTATGTAGCGAAAGGGGACTGAACCCCATCTCTGCCTCTAACACACACAGTCTGTGAGCGGCAGAATCTAGCATGTGGGCTGCGTTGACTGTGAATCTCAGCTGAAACTGGGCTGAGGTGTCCCCCTCACAGTGATGCACCAATGGGTCAGCTGATGAAAGTGAATAAAGCTCCTTAACCCTGAGACCTGCAGCCACACAGGACCAGGCTGTCACCCCTCCTGTCCCAGAGCCTGGGTGTCCCTGGGTTTTCTTGGGTCCTCACCTCTGACAGTGCCCCAAGGACACTCCAGTGGAAAAGTATCTTGCACTTCTTCTCATCGCCCCTCTCTGCCTAGTGTTTCACCCCTTTTCAACCCACCGTCCTCCATGTCTCCCATGTATTCATGTCTTCCGCAACCAGCTGTGTCAAATCCTGGTACATCAGAGGCATTGAGCTCAGGGACCCCAGGAGTGGCACTTGGTCAACTTTGAGAGCTTGCACTCTTGACAATGACACTGGAATAAACTGCTACTTGACCCTTATTCAGACACAGTTGAACCTGGACTAAGACTTTTCTTTAGAGTTCCACCTAACCCCCATTGTCAGTCAATATCCCAATCCTACTCTTGCATGGGGCCCCTGCCTGGGCCAGCTCCTGTCGGTCATGACATTTACCCAGTCCTCGTCTACCCAAGTCCTTGGAAATAGGTAGTTCCCCCAGATGATTTCCCTCAGAAACCCCTTCCAAGTACTGCCAACCCTCCACATCCTCAGTTCTTCATGGTATTGTCCCTGACCAGAGTGGGGGTTTGGATTCAGTCACCACCATGTCGAGAGAAGACCTCCATCTATTGTGATGGTTGGATCCCTTGTCTCAGGAAATCAAGGCAAAGTGTCCCTAAAGGTGGGGCTGAGGGAGGGACTGTCAATCTTTCTCCCACCTAGCATCAGCCTCACTGAAGTGTCGAGGCCATGCCCTCCTTGCCTCCTTGCACAGAGAGGGACCCAGGTGAGGCTGGTTAGGTGTGTCCACGAACCTGATGGGAGACACACTGATTGCACAAACATTTCTTCAGCCCACACTATGTACCTGCTGCTGTGTTTGAACACCAGGTACATACAGACAAATAAGACATGGCCTCTGTTCTCCTGGAGCTGGAAGTCCATGAGGAGGAGAGACAATGACATCAGCAGTTAGAGCAGAAGGTAATGAAACCGAAGATGCTCAGGGCCTGAACTGTGGCATCAACAGTAACAAGGAAAGGAGGAGCAGATGAGGAGAAGGTTTATGGAGCTAGATTCTGTAGGACTTGGGGCAGCTTGAGGTGAGTGTGTGTGGGGGAATAGCCCAAGCAAATGCCTCAGGTTCAGGCTCTCTCTGCTCAAAGGGTCGTGGTTCAGTCCACTGAGTCAGGGGATATAAAAGAAGAAGAAGGTTTACGGAGCAAGATGATTCTTCTTCTGGGACATTTTGAGCTTGGGACATTCCATTGAGCCTGCACCCTTGAGTTCCCTCCCTAAAGCCCATAACTTCAGTCTAATTATGAGGAAAACTTCGGCTAAGCCTATACTAAGGAACATTCTATAAAATGCTTGACCAGTACTTGTAAAAAAAAAAAAAAGGTCATCAACAACAAGGAAGTCTGAGAAACCATCATAATCTACAGAAGCCTAAGGAGTAGGATGATTAATAATAATATGGCCTCTTGGATGGGACCCTGGAACAGAAAAAGGATATTAGATAAAAATAAAGAAAATCCAAATAAAGTATAAAGTAGGTAATAATAATGTACAATATGGGTTCATTGGTTGTGAAAAATATACCCATATTAATAGGTTAATGGGGGAAACTGAGTATATATACCTAGACTCTCTGTACCATCTTTGAAGCTTTTCTGTAAATCTAAAGATCTTCTAAAAGAAAAAGTTTATTTAAAGAAAAGAAAGAAAGTAGAGGAAGAAATTCTCATACGTTACTGGTGCAAATGCAGAATGGTATGGTCATTTTGGAAAACGGTCTGACAGTTGCTTAGAAAATCAAACATAGAGTTACCTTATGACTTAGCAATTCCACAACTTGGTATTTCACTAAGTGAAATGAAAACCAGTGCTCACACTGAAAGCAGTACGTGAAGACTTATAATGGCTTTATTCGTAATCGCAAGAAACTGGGAACAGCCTAGACATCTCTTGGTAAATGAACAATGGCATGTCCATACAATGAAATGCTACTTAGCAATGAGAAGGAACAAGCCCCTGAGAATGCCACATGGATGAATCTCAACTGTGTTGTGATAAATGAAGGAAGTCAGACTCAAAAGGCTCCACACTGTCTGAGTTTACTTACATGGCATTCTGGGAAAGGCAAAACTGAAGGCACACGTGGCAGGTCATGCTAGGAGCTGGAGATCGGGGGGACGGACTCCAAAGAGACATGGGGGGGGGTGGAATACTGAGTGAATTGGAATTGTTCCTTGTCCTGATTGTGGTTGTGGCTACACGACACTGTATGTTCTTCACCGCTCCAAGAACTGCACGCTAATAAGTTGAATTTTGCTATATGCAAATTGTACCTTGATTAAAAATGGAAAAACAACTCAGGGATGATTGGCCACTTTTCAAAACTGCTCTCCACGGGATTTGTTTAAATAGTATCCTCACCTGCTGTACTTTCACTGCTCCCATTTCCAACTGCTCAGTCTGCCAAAAGGGCACTTTGGTGGTGGTACGTGAATATCACTGTGCTGTTTGCTATTTGGAGACTTGGAAGTGGGAGCCGCAGTCCAGGGACAAAGATCCAAGACAGCAGATACAAAGAAACACAGATGACAGCTAGGCTTGTATCTTAACAACGGGGACATTAGCTAAGTGCTTCCTAATCACCTGCTTTTGATATAATCGTGAAACTGATGAGATCTTACTTTTGTACGGCGCCTCATAGCTTACAAAGCTCTCATAGCCATTCACTGATGTTCCACACAATGCCTCTGTCACTTAGGTGAGACAAGTGTTGTCACCTCCAGTGTTAAAAGGAGACGGAGTGGGGCGCCTGGGTAGTTCTGTCCATTGAGCATCTGACTCTTGGTTTCAGCTCAGGTCACGATCTCAGGGTCATGGGTTCAAACCCCACATTGGGCTCTGCATTCAGAGCAGAGTCTGCTTGAGATTCTTCCTTTCCTTCTCCCTCTGCCCATCCCCTCCACTTGTGTGTGCACTTGCTCTCTCTCAAATAAATAAATAAAATCTTTCTAAAAAAGGAGAGGGAGGTACTGAGAGTTCTCACTTAGCTCTGTGTGCAGGTGCACTGGTTTGGCCCTCTCCATAGGTTGGTAATCCATATAAGACACATGGTAATTTGATGTGGTATTACTATCTTATGTATTTTACAAATAAGAAAATAATTACTTTATAGATGATGAAACTGAGGTTCTAGGAATTTTCCGAGGTCACTTGATTAGTAAGTATTAGAGGCAAGAGTTAAAATCAAATGTTCAGCTTCCAAGCCTACTTCTCTTTCTTTTATCGCATATGCTGGCAATGGGACTTTCCTGCATAGTGTATTTAAATTAATGGCATTTTGCCATGAATCTTCACCTCTTTAATGTGCCAGTGAGTGGAGAGTTTTTGTTAGCTTCCACCATCAGAGCTGGTTATTACACAGAAAGTGTGCTTTACTAACTGTCATCTTTACTAGTAACTTTGGGGGCTTGGAAGCAGTCTGCAATCTTTGTGTTTCTCTCAGCCCTTGTGTTTGGATAGTATCTGAATGTGTGAGAACTGTGTGTTTGTTGGAAGCTGTGACTTCCAGAAAAACAAAAAACAAAAAACCCAAAAAACCAAAAAACCTCATCAGGGTAAGCATGAGAGGGAAGCTGAATTTTCAACAAACACCAGAACATCTACATCAAAATGAGTCTTTTTCTCTCAGATAGCTGCTTTGAGAGGATATCCAATTCAGTTGCTTTTTAGTTGTCTTATTTTATTCAAAATAATAACACCATGTGCCTTACTGGGATTAGCTCTGGAAATCCTTTTCTTTGATTCCTTGGTGGTCTCTGAGCTCCTTCTGGGCAGGGTTGAGCCTTCTCCCCTCTGTGTCCTCAGGGATCCAGAGCATGGCCCTCCAGGGTGTTCAGACTGTGTCTCTTGAGTGGAACTGAACCAGAACTCATTCTCCAGGACAGAGCTGTCACTGCAGGGTGGAGGCTGGTCCACAGACACCTTATCCCCCTTGACCTCTGGCCTGAAGAACGTGGATGACGACCATGCAGGAAGCCTTAGCCCAAACTATCTCAGATGCCTGACTTTGCCCATGGGTTTATTAGTCATTCTGTGTAATCGTACTTCTTTCTTTGAGCCCACTTCATCTTGGCCATATTTCCTGCTTCCCTTTCTGTCATTTCTTCCAGGACTGTCCAGCTCTGCCCTGGGGGCCACTCCAAGCCTCATCTCACCCTAACTGACTGGTTTTTCTCACCCCTTCCCTCATGCCATGGACCGAACATAGGTTTTTCACCCCTCCTTGCCCTGCTCCTCACTCAGAAGCCCCAGTGGGGATGAACTGGTAATGAATGGAACCTCTAACTGGATTTTTCCTGGATCACCACTGATATTTCAGAGCACCCCTGATTTGCTAGCCTTTAAGGCAGAACCTCTCATCTCTAGGCCAGAGAGCAGGAAAAGAGAGAATCATCAAAACCTTCCCTGTACTGAGGGGGCCTCAGGAAGAGCCCGCCGTGCTCTGCCATATTTCCATCCAGAATCCCTATTGAGTGTTATCATCCACCACTCAGCCTCAGTTTTCCTCATCAAAATCTTAGAGGAAAATATCACCAGTGTGAGTGAAACTAAGAATGAACACTGAAGGAGATAAGTAAAAGAATGCTCTTCCCTCTTAACGTTGGCTTAACTTAAAATATGAACGAGCCTTATTCCAGTCCTAAGAGAAATAAGTTTATATGCTCCCACCTATTCAGAATGGTTGCAATCTATAGTTACCTATTCTCACTATGTGATGGAAAGTCTGCTGGTCTCGGAGTCTAGAGCCTGAATTCTATCACGCCATCTATGAAAGCTGAGTATCGCTTGCTTATGTCATCTGGGAATGACAGTGCTAATCACTGAGTGGCTTCCGCCCTAACACTCACTTGCACCCCCATTATTGAGCCAGCTCAGCCCTATGCTCAGTTCCAGCGTGCAGTGAGAAAGACACATCCTTCCTTTCTCAAGTTGCCCACAGACTCACTCTCCAGATAACCCTCCCTCTCAAAGAGCAAGTGATTTCTGAAGCTTTTTGGTGCAGGTGTCCCTTCTGTCTCATTAGACTGTGAGCCCCCCAGAGCAGTGATCATATCCACTTTCTTCTGTTTCCCCGCCATGCCTGGCCCCAAGGTCTGCAAGTGGTGGGCACCCACTGGCTTTTAGAAAGAAGTCTTTCAAGCCAGGAGGGCTCTTAGCCTACAGTACAAGCTCTCAAAGGCTAGATGGCACTGTTGCTAGAGCCAAATCAGGTGTGTTGGGAAAGAAGGGGGAGGTGGGAAGAGAAACCAGAGCAGGAGGCCCTGGACTGTTGACTTGCTGAGTTTGACCAGACTTGTTACAGAGATGTGTGAGGACTCCTGCCAGCTTTGCTTCAATAGGTCTTCACCACAACCATGGTAACAGACAGGACACTGCACCAATTCTAACTTTATAGAAAAGCAGCTCAGAGAAATCAAGTGCCCGGGCTCAAGTTAAATGGCAGCTAATGAGCAAGGATTTCTGCCATCTGTGCCTTGTTGGCATTGCCCTGCCAGGGTGAAGCCCCTGGAGTTTGCCCAAGGAGGACTGTGGTTGGTGACATGGCTGTTCCAGGACAGTGGCTTGGGTGAACTGGACCCAGTCTGAGCAGAAAAGGTAGAGTTTGCAGACCTCTGCCTCAAAATGTTTACTTTTGTGACCAGGGGAGAATATAGTCACTTTGGAGGAAACAAATGATAACACATACAGGTTCTTTGAAGAACGGCAATTGTAGGTAATTTGTACACTCACTAGGATCTAAGGTGAATGGTTGATGTTTCATTTAAAGAATGAATTATTTTGAGATGCTGCTCTGTGGTTGGGTTCTAGCTGTCATTTGTCCATTGCTTCATTATGTTTACAAGTTTCTCATTAAAATGAAACAAAGCAAATAAGACCATCCCGTGCAATAGGCAGGATGAGTGTCATGACTGTGCCCTTTTAACAGATGAAGAAATAGAGGGTCAGAAATGATCATATGGCTGATCACTGAAACTTCAGCTCAGTATGAGGCCAGAATCAAATCTTGTCCTCTTTGGAAAAACCATAGTTGTTTCAGGCTATGCAGAAATCACAAAATTAGGTGGGCTGTTGTGGATATGAAGAGTAAGGCATCAGAGACTAGGAAAATACCTATTCAGAGTAATGAATGATTAAATATATGCAAATATGTGCAAATTTGAGAGAAAATCGATACATCTGTTGTTTGTGCCATCTGATTGTTTGTATTCTCCTGTTTCCCCAGGATGATGAAGATAAGCTGACCTGGAAAGATCGTTTCCCGGGTTACTTGGTGAACTTCGCCTCCATCTTGTTCATGGTAATTTTCTTGATGGAACTCTTGCCTATGATTTATGCATGTGGATCCTGTAGAGCAAACGCTGTGGGTGTGTTATTCTAGCATGCTGTGGGGATAGTGAGGGGCTAGGAAAGATGAAGCCACAGTCCTGTCTAGACAGGGAGGATCTTACCTGATAGTGAGGCCTCTGTGGGTGTCAGCCACCTGAAGAGGGAAAGGTGATTCCCTCTGACCTGGGATGGGGGTCAGTGGCCTTGAATGGTTACAGAAGGGGGTTCTGTCTTCCCAGATAGAAGAGGGTAGGGAGGTTTTATCCCCCCAGCCCTGCGCACAGGGGTTTGAGGTCAGAACTTCCGGGGGTGGGCTGTGAGATGATGCCTTCCTTGTTGAGACAAACCAAGACCTTGGAAGAGGTAACCCAGGTAAGATGGCTGCAGAACTGTGGCGGCCTGTTCGGGCTGTGGGCTGGATCTCCCTGAGGGTTTGTGGAATAGAACAGAGCTTGAAAACCACAGAGGACAGCCAGCGTGGGCTCTGCGTGAGCCTGATTCTTTAGCTCCCCTATAGTTGCTGTTTTTATTTCCCTGTGTTCTCCCTTAGAGTTTGGAAGAGCCTTTTCAAAAGACCCACATGGGTCTCAGCTGTGTCAAGGAAGATGAGGAATGGGTCTGTGATTCATGTTCAAGTCAGATCAATAAAGTAGTAACAGGTCATTCTTGGGAGCCAGGATGGGTGAGACAACAGTGAGTGGAGCAAGAAGGCCCCAAGAAGGTGAAACTCAGAGGACTAAGCTTGGGTCCCTGAGACCCCTGCCCCCCCTTTATGGGTAGATGCCTCCTGGTACCAAGGCTGGAACTTCTGTTTTACAAAAGAGTGCTATGTCCTTATAACATTTCTAAGCAGGACTACACATTAGTTGTAGGGTTGGGGGAGGATTGCTTATTCTGGGACTGAAATCATGATCATTTTCTGGACCTACTTACCAGCGTTACCCCCTGGCCCTGACCCAAGGTTATTATTGCTGTTGTGATCATTGAGAACAGGAGCCATGTCTTAGTCTCAGAGATTTAAAAAAAGAAGGAATCCTAGGCACCGTCTATTTCAGCATCTCATTTCACAGATGAAGGACAGAGGTGATGGGTGCCTTGCCAAAATTGAGAAGTCTGCATTTGTTACCTTCTCATTGCTTAACAAGAGCAAGGCATGGAGAATTTATTCAAGAATATGTGGTGAATCGCAATGTGTTAAGCTGGAATGATGTAAAGTTTAATTTAGGATTTCAAAGCCTCCCACAATGTGCATATTGTTGTCAAAGAGTTTATTCACTCATTCAAGAAATATTTAACTGGGGGTGCTTGGCTGGCTCAGTTACTGGAGTGTGTGACTCTTGATCTCGGGGTTCTGAGTTCAAGGCCCATTTTGGGTGCAGAGGTTACTTAATATAAAATCTTTTAAAAGAAATTTTAAAAATATATTTAACGGGTGCCAAGTATATGCTTGACGGTGTTCTTAGGCATTGGGGATAGAGTAGAAAATAAAATAATCTCTCTAAGGAGTTCAAAGATAGCAAATATGCATATAAATAAGGAAACTGATAAATAAAATAGACTTCTATCTCCAGTAGCGGTAGGTTAGGATATTTGTAGCATCCCATCTTGCTGAAAATAAGAAATATTGGGTGAATATATTTTTCATTCTTCTTAAAGCCTTGAAGGGCTAATAGGTTAGTGAAGAATACTAGGCTATTCCTAATACAGATCCATCTAAGGAAAATGGAACCAAGGAGACAAATACCTGGGCATTAATATTGCTTTTGCCTTGGGGCGCCTGGGTGGCTCAGTCGTTAAGCGGCTGCCTTCGGCTCAGGTTATGATCCCAGGGTCCTGGATAGAGCCCCACGTCGGGCTCCCTGCTCGGTGGGGAGCCTGCTTCTCCCTCTTCCTCTGCCACTCCCCTTGCTTGTGCTTGCTCTCTCCCTCACTCTCTCTCTCTCTTGCTGTCAAATAAATAAATAAATAAAATCTTTAAAAAAAATACTGCTTTTGCCTTGAGGACATTTTCCCATCTAGGCAAACTTGGGCTTTGGTTTTTGGTGGTTTTATGGGGCAAAGAAGATAGAAATGGGGTGTGGCTGGCCCAAAGTGGAGATGCTAACAGGAAATTCTCACCAAGTTACATTGGAACTCCACAAAGAGCTACACTCTCAGAATAGAGGTGAAGCAGCGCTAAACCCACCCCCTCCCCACTTACGGGACAGCAGAGAACATTGTTCTGGCTCTAAGTAGAACAGGGAGAAACGGAAACAAAACCCTGTCCCTGAGAAGTGGCCATGGACGATCCCCATCGTGGGCTTCCAGCCCAGTTTGTCACTTGAGAGGACGGGGGAAGCTCGGGCTGGGACCTTGGCCAGGGCAAGTCGTGCTTCCGGGTGCCCAGCAGAAGCAAGCACACGCTCTCTTTGTGGGATGGCAGATCTACACCAGGCCTCGAAAAATCCCCCCAAAGAATTTTTCAAGGGCAAAGAAGAGAATGCAGTTAAAAATAATCAATTAGACAAGAATCTAAAGTGCAATGAAAGAGAACCAATGCGGGGAGATGGCAAAGACTAAAGATACTGGAAATATCAGTCACAGGTTAAAACGTCCAGTTTGAAAATTTCTGCAAAAAATAAACTATCTTAAAGATTTTATTTATTTATTTGTCAGAGAGAGAGAGGGAAAGAGAGAGAGAGACCACACAAGTAGGGGGAGCGGCAGGCAGAGGGAGAAGCAGGCTGCCCATTGAGCAGGGAGCCTGATGCAGGGCTCTATCCCAGGACCCTGGGATCATGACCTGAGCCGAAGGCAGACACTTAACTGACTGAGCCACCCAGGTGCCCCGAAAATAAGAAACTATTTTAAAAATGACCTAAAGATTTGAAAACTGGCCAATAAATCTTCTAGAAATGAATATATATCAATGAATGTGAATATATAATATATAATAATATATATGATATGAATATATAAATATACATATACGTAATATTATATATATATACACACACATACAATAGGGATGGATTTAACAACAAATTAGACATAGTTGAAGAGATGATTTGTGAACTGCAGTTCAGGTTAGAAAAAATCATCCATAATGTAGCACAGGGAGACAAAAGATTGAAAATTCAAAAGAGAAATTAATAGAGTGAAAGGATTTCACATGTATTTAATTGCACTACCAGAAAAAGAGGTGAGAATAGTAATGAATGAAATACACTGACTGGTGGTCTCCTAGTCAGCTAGTTCTGCTAACAGAATTCCAATTCAGAGATTGAAGAATCCCAGTGAAATTCAAGCAGGAAAAATAAAAAGAACTCTCTCTCTGTGAAATCGTAGAATATATGAGACACAAGAAAAATCTCAAATGCAGTTAGAAATCAAAAGACAAATTACCTTTAATGAAGAGACTGATTGGCCATTGATTTCGCATAGCGGTTGGAGTCAGAATACAGTGACATGTTTATCTTCATGTGCCGAAAAGAAAACAATTGCTAACCTGGAATTCTATACCCAAGAAAAATGTAATATAGAAGCATTAGTATAAAATACAGATATTTATAGCCAAACAAAAGCTGAGGGTTGGCAACCAACTGAATCTTTCACTAAAGGAAATCCTAAGAATGTACTTCAGATATGATCCCGCATAGAAAACCATAGTTTTAAGAATGAATGAAGAACAAAGTGGTAAATATGTGGGAAAACCTATGTGATCTTTACCGTAAACAATGATGATGCTGTCTCGTAGGGTTAAAAATAAGGCAGTGGGGTGCCTGGCTGGCTCAGTCAGTAGAGCATAGGACTCTTGATCTTAGGATTGTGCATTTGAGCCCCACACTGGGTGTGGAGCCTACTTAAAATAAAAAAAAAATAAAAAAATAAGGTAGAAGTACAGTGTACACATTAATAATAGCATATAAGTTGGATGGGCAGTAATGAAACAATAACATTGTAAGGTCTTTATATTTCCTCCCTGACAATTTATATGGAAGCACAAAAGCTAAGAGTAGTCAAGACACTGTTGGGGCACCGGGGTATTTCACTCGGTTATGCATCCAACTCTTGATTTCAGCTCAAGTCATGATCTCAGGGTTCTGGGATCGGGACGCATCAGGCTCTGCACTCAGTGAGGAGTCTCCTTGAGGATTCTCTCTCCCCTTCTCCCCCCACCCCTTCTATCTCAAATAAATAAATAAATAAATCTTAAAAAGAAAAGTATAGTAAAGACACTCCTGAAGAGGAATAAAGAGGGCTAAGGTGCTCTACCAAATGGAAACTTAATTTAAAATAGTAATAAGTATGACAGTGTGATATTATTGCAGGAATATAATTAGACCAGTGAAACAAAACCAAAGGCCAAGAATCAGATCCATACAAGTGGCACTGCATATACTTGAGGAAAATTAAGAATTGCATCCAGGAGGACTCTAAGGTTCTCATCCTGAGTAATCAAAAGCTGGAGTTCTCCCTTCCTGGGATAGGGAGGAATTCTGGAGTTGCCTTCATGATGGATATAAACTTGCAGCTCAGACTCCTCCTAGACAGATGGCACTGGTGGTATTTAAAACCATGAGATTGTATGAGATCACAGGGGTTTGAGGGCAGATAGAGGAAAGTCCAAGAGTTGAGTTCCAAGACGCTGCCATGTTGAAGTTTGGGAGCATGAGGAGGATCCAAAACATGAGATCAAAAGGAAAGCCGGGGGAGCATGTGGAGTCCTGGAAGCCAAGAAAGTATTGCAAGGGGAGGGCAATCAGTTATGTCAGATGCCAGCGATAGCTCAGGCGAGGAGAGGACTGGAAACAGAAGCTTGTCTACTATCTGAGAGAGGAACTGGCATCATCTGCATCACTCTCAGCAACAAATAGGTGACCACGTCACCACTGACAAATACAGGCATACCTTTATTTCATTGTGCTTCATTTTACTGCAGTTTGCAGGTATTGCATTTTTTACAAATTGAAGGTTTGTGGTAACCCTGCATTGAGCAAATCTGTTGGCGCCATTTTCCCAAGGGGTTTGCTTACTTCTTGCCTCTGTGTCATAGTTTGGCAATTTTTTTTTTAAGATTTATTTATTTATTTGAGAGAGAGAGCATGCACATGAGTGAGCATATGAGCAGGGGAGGGGCAGAAGGAGAGGAAGAGAATCTCAAGGAGACTCCTGCTGAGCAGGGAGCCTAACCCGGGGCTTGATCCCATGACCCTGAGATCATGACCAGAGCTGAAACCAAGAGTCAGATGCTTAACCGACTGAGCCACCCAGGCACCCTTAGCCTGGCAATTCTTACATTATTTCAAACTTTTTCATTATTTTTACATTTGTTATGGTGATCTGTGACCAGTGATTACAACTGACTGAAAGGTCAGATGGTGGTGATTAGCAGTTTTTAGCAATAAAGTATTTTTAATTAAGGTATGTACTTTTTTAAAGACATAATGCACACTTAACAGACTACAGTATAGTGTAAACATAACTTTTATATGTGCTTTAAGACCACAAAATTCATTTGACTTTCTTCATTGTGATATTTGCTTTATTGTGGTGGTCTGGAACTGAGCCCGCAATACTCTTGAGGTCTGCCTGTACTGAAAACTGGCTCAGTTGTGGGTCATCTGCCCAAAATTCCAGTTTTTTTTTTAAATTCCATGGAGACCTCCTAACTAGACTGGAGGGTGCAGAAATTTTTTTGTGTTGTTTAGAAATATTATGTGATTATTTCTTTGTTCATCTTCCCTTTCCTAACCCCACCCACCTCCATATCTTGATACAAAGGGGAGATTCCTTATCAGAACCAAGAACTAATTACTGTATCTCACTGTGCCGGGGGTCCCCCACCTGTAGTCAGCCAGCACTGAGCACTGAACTGGTTGAGCAGGAGCTGGAAAGAGAGTGGTAGGGATGGGTTGGAACCCCTTTAAAAATCACCCCTTTATGGGCACCTGGGTGGCTCAGTGGGTTAAGTGTCTGCCTTTGGCTCAGGTCATGATTCCAGGGTCCTGGGATCGAGCCTTACATGGGGCTTCCTGCTCGGTGGGGAGCCTGTTTCTCCCTCTCCTCCTCCTCCTGCTTGTGTTCGCTCTCTCTCTGTGTCAAATAAATAAAATCTTAAAAAAAAAAAAAAAGATCACCCCTTTTCAGTCAGGTGCTCTTAGGTTGACTGAGGTAAGGATTAATAGCACTCCATCTTACTTTCAAAAGTATTATAGGTTGGACAATAAATTATATAATCTCCTATCAGATTTTTAAAGATCGTTATTTTGTGCTAACTTTTCCTCATTTTTTTCATTTTAAAAAAACGCCTCAGTCTTGTAAAGAGAAGGGCTTGGCACTGCCCTAGAATCAGGTTTGGAGTGGGAGATAAAGGGTCATGGTGGTGTTTATAAAGAAGTGGGATTTGCTTATAGAATTAGGGTAAGCCAAAGGCACTTACTGCAACACACATGAGTACTGAATATCCTTTCCTCCTCCACCCCCTGTGACTAGGTCTTGGCAGAAGATGCTGAGGTCATGGCCATGGGGAGGGTTTTAGGGATACCACTCTGCCAGATCAGCTGGGGATATTTTTCATGGGCTGGTGAGAACAAAACAATGGCCCAGTGCTGTGTTCCTCTTCCCTGTGACAGAGGCCGGCATAGACAATGGTGAATTTTCTCTTTCTTTTCCAACCCAACGTCTTGAGCTATAGTTTCTTTCCTTTTTTTTTTTTTTTTAGAGATTTATGTATTTCTTTGAGAGCGAATGACAGAGAGAGAGAGAGTGAGCAGGGTGGGTGGGGGCAGAGGGAGAGAGAAAATCCCAAGCAGAGTCCCCGCTTAGCGTGGAGCTCAAGGCGGGGCTCAATCCCACAACCCTGGGATCAGGACCTGAGCTGAAATCAAGAGTTGAATGCTCAACCAACTGAGCCACCCAGTCGCCCCTTTCTTTCCTTTTTGAATTATACTTGCTTCATTTTCTTTTTATTTGGGAGGAGATTATCAAAAGCAGTGTCCTTGCTCTAAGCTAGGTGCCTGAGCTTCCCTCCCACATGCCCAAGACAGTCATTTACTTCTACTTATGAATTGGGAACCAGCCATCAGAAACCCTCCTCCTTCACCTGGCTTGTTGCAAGGGCCTCCTAATTGTGCCCCCACAGATTATAGGCCAACTCATCTTTTTAAAATCTAGATCAAATCATGTCACTTCTCTGCTCAAAACTCTCTTAAGGCTCTGTATCTCATGAGCTAGAAGCCAGCATCCTCATGCTACATCCTTATCTGTACATCCTTCTACATCCTTGTCCTACATCCTCCTCTCCTCCCCCACCTTCCCCCTTCTTTCTCCCTTAGCCACCCTCTGCCCAAAAGCCCCTTCCCTCAGACTTCCCCTTGAGAGCCTTGCTACAGTGTTACCTCCTAACCTACGCCTTTCCTGACCACCCTATTGTAAACTGCAACCTATCCCTATACTCCTGTTTTGCTTTATTTGTTTCTATAGTATTTATCACACCAGATATACTATATGTTTGATGTTATTTGGTAGTTGGTTGTCTGTCTTTCCCCACTGGAAGATCAGTGGCACGAGGGTAGGCGGTCCTGTGTGATTTGTTCACTGCTATATCCCTACCACTTAGCATGGTGACTGGCACATAGAGGGCACTCAAGACATATCTTAGAAATGGCTGAATGAGAAAATAAGTTAATTAATAAGTTGCCAGGGACAACTTACTATGTCAATGATGAAGTCGTTAGTGTGTGTATGCTCTAAAATGGAGCTACTGATTCCATGCCCTGCTTTAGACTGGGTACGCTCCCACTGGTTCAGCCCAGGTTGCTTCTGACTTGTCCACTTCTGCTTGCTTGTTTAAAATTCCGTTTTCCCCAAGCCCTTATCATAGGAAACTGACCCAAAACTATTTCACTTTTTCTCTAATCCCTCCACTCTCTGCTCAGAGCATAGGAAGCACATGAGCTGAGCCTGTACTCTGCCCAGCTGCTACGAGGCTCATCCTTATATATGTGCAATGATTTTCTCAACTTTGATTCAGAATGCAAGACTTGGAGGGTGGGGACAGGACCCGTTCTCCTTCCTGTCTCTCATAGCGTTGAATAGGACTCTGGACTCCATAGCCTGGCTTTCGTTACAGTTTGGCTATGTCCACAAGTAAAGCTACAGGAGCAGAACGCCAAAAGCAATGGGGAGTATGATAATGTTCCCATGTCCTTGGGAGCTAGATTCCTAGAGCTAGGGACCAGCAAGTCTTTACCAAGCAGGTTCCACAGCGAGGCACTGCTGTGAAATGGCATGAGGCACAGAATGCTGTACAAGACCAGTGCCCCCTTTTGGCCTATTTGGGGGGAGACTGATCACAAACATGAAATATACCCAGCGTATGTTTGTTGAATTTAATAAGCAAAATCAACATTGCAGCTAGAGTGGTAAAAACAGTGCTGGATTTAGTACTAGAGGACCTGCGTTCTAATGTCAGGATGGGATTGTAGGTGTGGGAGCCACAGAGCAGGGCTCAGATCCTGGACGGTCAGTACATCACATCCACAAGAGGCATGTTTTATGCTATTGTTATAAGGATTAGTGCTCGTGAAGATGGGCATTGAATAACAAAATTGAGAGAGCACAGGTGGTTTAGGTCATGATGATGTTACCACTGCTAGGACCCCAGCTTTGCCAGGAACTGCCCAGACCTTGGACCCATCACATTGCTGCTTCTCAGGCCTCAGTTTCCTTATATATGAGATTAGAGACTGGATGTGGATGATCCCTGAAGGCTGAAATCCTTTATCTCCTACCAGAATCCCAGAGACTATGGTTGTAGTCCATGCCTTGTGACCTTGAGCAAATCACTTCACTTTCCACGCCTGTTTCCTCATCTGCAAGGTCACCTGATGGGGCTGGTGTTCTCCAGGCTCTTCCAGCTTGACTACTGTGATCCTTGAGGGGCTTGTGGGAGCCACTGAAGGACAGGTCAGAGCCTGGTTTCTATAGTGGCATGGGAAATCAGGGGTTGAGAAGTTAGGATGGCACAGAACAGTAGCAGAGGCCTGGGGAGGGGTGCTTTGGAGGAAGGGAGGGTGGGAAAAGGGGCTTTCTTAAAAGAGCAGTGCCTCTAGAACTTGAATGGGAATCTTGTTCCAGGGCAGATTCTGAGCCTGTGCTTCTGGAGCTGTGCTTGAGACCCTGCATGTTCCCCAAGCTCCCGGCTGATACAGCAGGTCCACAGACCACACTCTGGGTAACAATGAAGAGTTTTCTTCCTTCCCCAGTTGAGCAGCTGGGCCTCTTGGATAAGAATAGAAGCTGATCTCCTCCCCACTCATTCCTCCATGCTCCACCCCCAAGACCCCAAAGCCAAGGATGTTTTTGCCATTGTTGTTTACCCCCAAATGCACACACAATCACTCTTTGATGCCCTGGCCTCCTCCCTACCCCACCCCATGAATACTGCCATCACCGGCCTTCACTGCAAAAGTGATTTTGGGGGAAAAGAATCTCACACCATGTTTTCCAGGCCCTTACTGTCTGGCAGTGACAATCCCAGAGGAATGGGAAGTGAAAATGTCTACATTGTGGGAGAGCGGTGAGGTCATGTCCATGTTTTCCAACTTACATGGTCATCGTTCCTCCCTAGTACTGGAGGCTGGGGCATCTGCTGTGCCCACCCCCACCCTGCATCAGAAGAGGGGTCTCCCATACAGTGTCCTTCCCATCTAACCTCTCGTCCACCCTGACACCCCTCTACGCAGAAAACATCGCCATCCTGCCTGCCTTAGGGAAGCCTTCTTTTTTACACAGTGGCCCAGAGGGCAAATACCTAATATCTGTAAGGCACACAGGGATAAACAGCTAAGGTTGCATCCCCAGGCACCCCCCTGCAAGGTCTGACAACATGCATACCTGACTCCTCTGCAACCCATTCCCCATTTGCCCACCAGTGTCCTACCCACTGCATGCAAAGCATTGCCTGAGCCAGAGCCCCCTCCCCTCCTCTGCTCCCCTCCCCTTCTTTCTAGGGAGGGAACACATAGTCCAGGACAGTTTGTAGTTTCAGAGGGAACCTTTTCTCCCCATGTTTGTGTGTAGCTCTCCACAGCCAGTGCCAGCCCCCCATCCCCTGACCCAGGGGGAATACTACCTGAACAGCTTCCTCTGCGGAAAGAATTCTAAGAAAGAAGACTTTGCTTGGCTGAAACAAATTAGAATTTTGCTCTGAGCAGGTTATATACCCAGAAGTTCCATCTCCTCCCTCTGCCCTCTCTGAGAGCTTACTCAGAGCACTTTCTTCCCCTGACATCCTCGTGCTTCACGGAAACAGGCCTGCCTGGGCTGTGATGGGGGACGAGAGGGGCTGGTCTGGGAGAGTGATTTATTATTCTTAAGTTCTAGAAGGAGGAAGTGGGGGACCCTTAGAGGTCCAGTGACTGGTAAACTTTCCTTTCAACGAAACAGCCAGAAATTTTGGCACCAAATGAGAATTCCGAGTCCTCCATTATAGGTGCCTGGTAGAGAAATCTTAGAGTGATATTTTGTTCACCCTGAGGATCGAGAGTCTACAAATCTCACTCCTGGTTTCTCTCCCTTGATTCTCCTTTGGGCAGCCTTCCCGCACCCAGCGCCTGAAGCTCTAACTCACCACTTCTCAGCTCAGACGCCTTCGGTGGCTCCCTGTTTCCCTTCACTGAGAGCCCAGTTTATCCCATTATTCCACCTGATCCGCTTGCTCGTCTGTACTCAGTCCCTTCACTGAGCACGCAATACCTTCTCCGTTATTACTCCCCGTGGCTTAATAAGAGTTCAGTCCCCTAGTGAAGGAAATCATGTCACGTGTGCTGTGCACACCTCAGTGTCCTGCATTTTCATTCTTAGGGTTTTGTGTGTGTTGTCGACCATTTGGCTTCTGATAAAAATGGAAGACGCTCTCTCATGGACAGTGCACCTGTCCTCAGGATTGGCACGCAAGTTCAGAGGGTGTGCACGAGTGGACTCCAGATCCATAGTTCCTGATGTAGCAACTAGGACCGTTGGCTGAGCAAGTAATAGCTGCTCAGTACTTGTCTGCTGAGCTCTGACTCTCCCTGTTTCCCAAACAGATTGCCCTGACGTTCTCCATTGTCTTTGGGGTCATTGTGTACCGCATCACGACCGCTGCGGCCCTGTCTCTCAACAAGTCCACGCGCTCCAATGTCCGGGTGACAGTGACAGCAACAGCAGTCATCATCAACCTCGTGGTCATCCTCGTCCTGGACGAGATCTACGGCGCAGTGGCCGAGTGGCTCACCAAAATCGGTACTGTGTCACCAAGTCCCATGCCTTCCCTGGGCCCCCTTGAACACGCTCAGTTCAACGTGCGCAAGGTTTTTGGTGGTGGTGACCGAAAATGAAGAAAAGGAACAGGGACAAAATGCCTTAGACAGTGCGTTTTAATTGGAGAAATGAGGCGGTACGGTGGTTCTGTACTCGCAGGGCCTGCTAAGGGCCTCCCCTCAGGCAGAAATCCTCCCTAGAACATTCTGCATCAGTTGTCTTCCAGCCCAAGTTGATGAACTCCCTCACGGGCCCCTAAGACGCATCCCCGGGGTCTTTTCCTTTTAGCCAACCTAGAGGCAAGACAGGTTCAACACTTCCTGTTACAAATCGTGGAGTTTCAGCCCTCCTCACTTTCCCAGGAATGTTTACAGAGTCGAGAAAGCTCTTGATACTTGAGCCCTGGGAGGGTCTTATCTATCCCCATATTGCCAAGCCCCCAGAAAATCCACACATTCCCCACGCACTGAGCAGACTTCAAAGGGGCATATCAGACTTCCCAAGCTTCAAGCCAGTGAGAAAAATGCAGTGGCCTCAGTATTCAGCCGTGTCATTTGAGCGGCAACCTGCTGTTGCTGGAGCGCCACTTTTTGGCATTTGTGCTTATTAGGTGGGGGAGGGCTGAGAGCTGAGACCCTTTCCCCATGGTACTTACCCTGGGTGGCCTGGATGCATGCACCTCTTTCCCTGGTTGAATCTGGGCACTAGGACTGTCAGCCTCTCACTAACCTCAGGAAAGTTGAATTAATGATACGATATCTTTAATTCACTGACCAGTTAGAAGCTAGACACTTGATAGGATAACCCCATCTTCAAGCGAGCCTTCCCTAGAGGATCAGAAAATTCCAGAAAGGTTTCACTAATTCCAGTCAAAGGGATTCTTTCAGTGCATTTCCCTGGCCTGGACTCTACTCACAGTGGGCCTCGACTTTGGTTTCTATGTGGATACAGGCAAGGTGCCATCTAGAGTGGAGGCTCTGCTCCCTTTAGGCGTGTGCACGTTTATAAATGTTATCTGTGTCTCTTCATAAGTTTCTTGAGAAAAGTCAGCAGAGGATGTTGCTTCAGTGTGTTTAGTGGTATGTGGCATTCTATGGAAGCATTTAAGGGGAGCCTCCAACACTCCCGGGGGCTCAGGGGAGGCTCCTGAGACAAGGATTGCTCACAGATAAGTGATATTCACACAGGCAGGTGTAGAGGGAGGAGGCAGCGAGCAGGAGGACAAGAGGTTCCTGGCAGAGGGAACAGAATGAAAGGGCGAGATCAGATCCCTCAGGGGCAGGAAAGGCATGTGGAGGACTACACGTGGGCTGGGCTTGGACGATGACAACGGGTAGAATTTTGGTGCCGGGGAGGAGCCGAGAGCTCCGCCTATGGAAGAAGGAAAACACAAAGCGTGTCCAGGATGCGAGAGGAGCCCAGCGTGGCAGTTCCTTTTGGGTCCGAGGCATGTCCAGGGCACAGTGGAGGGGGGAGCTGGACCCAGAGCATTAACTGAGAGCTGATTTTTCAGTGAAAGACCTTGGATGCCAGGCTGAGAACTCTGCTTATTTTCATAGACAAGGAGAAAGTGTTTGCTGGAGCTCAAAGGGTCATCCAATAAAAAGTACCCATCTTTCTGGCCTGATCTCTGAACCGGCTGAGAAGTAAGGCAAAGGCAGATGTAGGCAAAAGCTAAGGTTTCACTTTTAAAGCTAAGAAAGGCTACATGGGAGGAAGCAGCTTAACAGGAGAGGCAGATAGGCTTCCCAGTACCAGATGACAGACAGACTCCCTTGCCAGCAGTGGAGGACAGGGAAGCCTGGGAAGTGTTAGGACACGGGGTGGGGAGGCCCAGAAGAACACCTGCTTCCTGCAGCTCTTGGCTTCCCAGAGGAAGGGTAGAGGAAGAGGGTAGATGAGGAATGCCAGTGTCATCTTCCAGACGAACCAATGAGATAAGCTTCTGTCCCCAGGAAGGGAAATGAGTGAGGTAGGGGAGACAAGGCAGGACTTGACGACTAAGCCCTCTCCCTTCACATCAGGGAGACGTCAGGAGAGGAAGGAAACGTTCCCCATCCCCCGCAAGTGCTCTGACCTCACACCACTGGGGAGGTTTTGAAGAGGGTGACGCGATTGGAGCTGTATGTTTGCAAAACTGTCCCAGCAGGGACATAGGATGCCCCCGAGAAGAGAGAGGCGGGAAGGCCTATTGCAAAGGAGATTATTGAGTGTGTGGGCAGGAAGAAAGGAAGGAAGAGAGGAGCAGGAAACCAGTGATGGTGCAGAAACATCTCCCTGCCACTCATCTGCATTACTTTATGTCACTTGTCTTCCACAACTCTAGAGAGTGCGAGGCCTAGAAGCTGGTGTGGCCCACAGTCCAAACCTCATTAACAAGTATTTACCTCCTGTGTACAAGGCTGGGCAAATTCTCTTTGCATCGGGCTGGAAAACACTTGCCACACTGTGAAGCTACATCCACTGTTTCTAATAGCACTTCCTCCCTCACCCAAAAAGTTCAGGCTCCTCCTGGCTGTGAAACCAGTCTGTGCCCTGGAAAGGAGATGAAATTCTAGCAACTACAATTTGTTCTTTGTGATAGTGATACTCATAAAGCAGCTTTAGACTTAAAAGAATTCCATTATCCCAATTCATCCTCACAAAAACTGTGTGTGGTCAGCAAGGGAAGTATTATATCCTCATTTTACTAAGGTTCACACTCAGATTCTCCCTCTGAAATGCAGATACCTTTTGTGCGATGCTGATGTGAGTTTCTTACTGTCTGGATTGAAGTGATGTATTGGGTCTCCGTGCAGGAACCCACGTGGGCCTCCTCCCCAGATGGCTGCCCTTGTCTGCCCTACACCGGGTGTTCCCAGAGGGCTCAGAGAGGTGCTTTTGTATAATGGAAGGGCCACTGAATTCGGGAGCCTGGTGGAAGGAAACTTTGAGCTCTGGGCCTGGCTCCTTCTCCCTCCCATCCCCCGATGTGTGGCAATGGGCAAACCAGGGAGCTTTTCTGGAATGAATTTTATTGATCCTTCCTTCATCATTTTCCTCCTTCCTGTCCACAGGTCGTCACCTCTGTGTGGGCTGTTGTCATAGCCTAAGGACTGTGCCCTTGTCTTTAGCCCCTTTCTCTGGGCCTCTAGCTTGGAAATCCCACCCAGTCAGTCTTTCTCAATCCTTCTCCCTGGGCTGGGGGAGGGGAGCACCACTCCCATCGGCCCCCACAGAGAGTTTCCTTTTGGTCTTGGATCAAATATAAACTAACATTTGAGGCTCTCAGCCGCCTTCTTCCCAGTGTCCTCCACCACCCTGGCGACCCACGCCACTCACGGTCACCCCACATCACCCTGTGTGTTCCCACCGCTGTGCTGTGCTTAGGCTGCTGGAAGCGCTCTAATAGCCCTCGGTGACCTTCCTTTTAAAGGACCTTGAGAGGCCTGCCTCCCCCATCCTTTCCTGGACACTCAGCCCTCAGGGAGTTTCCTCCCACCCACTTCTGAACTCCTCGGGTGCAGATCACGCGTTCACTCGTTCATCCCCTGGATGTGGAGTGCCCACTTTGTGCCAGGCACGATTCTGGGAGCACAGCCGTCGACAGGGAAGACGTGGTCCTGCTCTCACTGTGCTTATGCCGTAATAAGGGAAAGATAGACAGTGAGTGGGAACATCTCCCAGAGGGCGAGAAAGCAAAATGGTCATGGGACCGTGGTGTGGGGTTGTGCGCTCTGGTCTGGTGGTCGGGAAAGGCCTGTTGAGGTGGTAACATTGTGGCTGAGCCTGGGGTGACAGGAAGGGACCAGCACACAGAGACCTGGGGGAAGGGCTCTAGGAAGAGGGGACACCACACCAGAGACTGGTGGCCCATAAACCAGCAGGTGCGAGTAAGCTTGGAGTGCGTTATCTGCTCCTCTCACTGTCTTCTCTCATCGCTGGACTTGTCTGTGTGTTTACTAGTCTTAGAACAGACGAGGCTCTGCCAGGGTGAAAAATTAATCTTAAAATCTCAGGTGCGTAACACGAAGTTGTTTATCTGACCTCGCTCACGCTCCATGTCCTTGGTGGCAGGGCAGGGGGCTCAGGCTCCCACAGCCATGGGAGGACCACACCGACGGAGGCCCCGCGGACGCCATGTCGGCTGTGAGCCGCTCCAGTCCAGGAGCGCCATCCCTCCCTTCCGCTCACCAGCATGCTGGCTGGAAGCGGCCTGTGAGGACGCGGGAAAATGTGTAGAAGTGCGTGGACATTCCGTGAGTGGGAAAGGTCCCTGCTGCTGACTCCAACAGGCCGCAGAGCCCTGGAGGACAGCTGCTCGCTCTTACGTTTTCTTTGTATCCCCTGCATGGGGCCTGCCTCACAGTAGATCTTAGCACAACTTTGTTGATGTAGTTATTGGCTAAATCCATCTCTGTCTTCATTTGTGCATTTGAAAATTTGTTTTCAAGGAATGCCCATAGGCTAGGCATCCTGCCAGCCACAGTGGGAGCTACAGTGAGCATTTATGCGTTCATTATTTCCTACTTACCAGAGGATTTGAAGGGATTTTGAGATGAAGAAGGTAAATGTGAAGTTGTCCTGATGGGACAGTGACTGAAAGACGCAACAAAGGCATCCGAAGACTTGACGCATCCTTAATGGCAGAGGGTGCGTGAACCCACTGACGGAGGTGGCCATGCACAGTGGGGGTGCCCAGCACCCCTGCAGGTAGAGGGGTGGCTGCAGAGTCCCCCAGGCCTCCCTGGGGACACAAAGCTGTGAATAATGCCACCTAATGGAATGAGGATTCTGCCAGGCTTAGGGGCTTCCTTTGCCATTCTCACGCTGGCTTTAATACCCGTCTGGCTTCTTGCCTCAGATCTCCTGATTGATGAGGAGGCTGTGACGACCGCCTTGCTCACCAGGTGCAAACAGCTGGTGTAAACAACCCCAGCAAGTTCCCAAGTGTTTCCTGCAAGGCTGGGTGGTGAATACCGATTTCTTGGGAGCATCCCCCAGCAGGCCCAGACATCAGGCCAATCTGAGGTCCATTCTTGCCACAAGTATTTGTGACCAAAAAAACCCCAGAATTTGCTAAGAGTTGGCTCCGCCGTGGTAGATAAAGGCAGTGATTGTCTCCCTGGCTGCCATGTAACAATGGTCATGGGCTTGGGTGCAAGACACACTGTGATCTGGTGGAGGGAAAAGTGAGTGAAGCCTGGGGCCTTGGTGGCCAGGGCCTCTATATAAGGTGCGTAGCCTGGTTCAGCAGCATCAGTGATGAGTTTGAGGATCCCAGTGAATGGGTGGGACAGGGTGGTCTCCAGTGATCTGTTCATTCTTAAAGGGGTCTCAGACGGTGGTTCTAGGAAAGGGTCTGGCTCCTGGGATGGGAAACAAGCAATAGCTGTCCAGGACATCGGATTCCCAGGCAAATCAGACAGGGCTCAGATGTCCTGGGAGCCAGGGGATGAAGCAAGGTGACAGGGGTCACCAAGTAGACGAGCTCGAGGCATGCTTCGGTCCTACTCTGTTCAGCTGCCATCCCAGAATCCCACTCTGTGGGATAAACTGCGGAAATGTGTTTCTCCTACTCTGGAGGCTGGAAGTCTGAGGTCAAGATGCCTGCAGGGTTGGGGAAGGGTCCTCGCCCAGGCCACAGACTTCTGGCTGTGTCCTCCCCTGGCAGAGGGAGTAGGGGCCTCTCTGGAGCCTCTTTTATGAGGGTACTCATCTCACTCGTATGAGCTCCATCCTCATGGCCTGAGCCCCTCCCAAAGGCACCACCTCCTAATACCATCACATTGGGGATTAGGTTTTCAACATGTGAATTTGGGGGGGACACAAACATGCAGATCGTAGCAGCTTCCTCCTTGGGACACAGGCAGATACCAGGCCTTTGAGACAGCAAGCTTCTGAGCCCACACAGAGGGAGCAGAATGTCTGGTGCTCCTGAAAACCGCAGGGTCTTAAGATGCTGACGGAGGTAGGCCTGGATCTGGCTTGGCCTGGAAGGGAAGCCTATCTGCACTCTAGTTGTGGGGAACTCTTCTAGCTGGAGGCAGGGTGGGGGAGGCAGGGCTCACAGCAGGCTTCTAGACTGAATACCCTGGATGCCAGCCGCTTGCTTTTCCTGGGCCCAGTCTCCATCTCTAGCTCTGCCGCCTCTGCCTCTCCCTTCCAAAACTGTGTGTGTGCGCAGTGCTGGTTGTGTGAGGAGCTGGGCAGTTCACCCTTCACGCTCCCAGTTACAGGGTTGGGCTTCTTGTAGGTGCTCAGAGAATGGTGAGTGTGTCAAGTCAGAGTCTCCAGTTCTCCTGAAAGTGGCTGTGTTTGTGAGTTGTTTAAATATTGCCAATGTCCTGCAGCGTTGCCGCCCTGGGGCCACTGAGGTGGGGCCAGGAAGTGAACGGAAGGAGGGGTTGGGTAAAGGACCTGGTGTTAATGGAGCATCCACCTCTGTGTATGGGGCACTGGTGGGCATTGGACATACATTATGCCACGGAATCTTCACCGTAGGGCCAGGAATTGGTCATTGCTTTCATTGCTCTTCTGGGAAGCCTGAGGAGGTTTAGAAACTTGACGCGTGAGCACATGGTTCGTGGTGTGTGTGTGTGTGCGCGTGTGTGTGCGTGTGTGTGCGCGTGCACGCACACGCATGCATGCACGTGCACACGCCAAACACTGCTCTAACCACTTTCTGTTTATCAATATACTTAATCCTCAAAACAGCCCCAAGGGCGTCGGGAGTCTTAACATGCCCATTTTATTTTATTTTATTTATTTATTTATTTTTTTAAAAGATTTTATTTATTTATTTATTTGATAGAGAGAGAGAGAGAGAAACAGCATGAGAGGGGATAGGGTCAGAGGGAGAAGCAGGCTCCCCGCCGAGCCGGGAGCCCGATGCGGGACTCGATCCCGGGACTCCAGGATCATGACCTGAGCCGAAGGCAGTCGCTTAACCAACTGAGCCACCCAGGCGCCCTTAACATGCCCATTTTAGGGTCAGAAGACAGCCACAGAGAGATGAAGAACAGGCCCAAGGTCTTGGGGCTGGTGGGGGTGAGTCAGGCCTCAGCGCTGAGACCCTGACACTCTACTGTCTGGTAATATGTAGCCGTCCTTGTCCTCAGGAAAGTTTGGAGGTATTGAAAAAGGAAAGGAAAACACCATGAGAGGCTCCAGACGGTTTACAAGGCAACGCCCCCACCCATGTGGGTGTCAGGTGGTAGGGGTCTCGGGAGGGGCAGGGAGACTCAGAGGGAGCCAGCTCTGTGTGCACTGTCACCTGCCTCCTAGGCCCGTGCGCATGAGGACAACCTGCGTAGGTTCACAGACTTTGGGGTCCTGCATGCTTTATTAAACTAAAAAAAATTTTTTTTGAAGAATTGAAATGCCTCAGTTTAAAATTTTGTATCCAGTTCTAAGCTGTCCCCAGGGAAAGCCGATCTATTACAACTAAGGAGAAGAGGGAGGGAAAGAAAAAAGGGAGAGGAAGCTCAGTACCAAAGGCTGCCAGGACATCAAAAATTCTTTGAAGAACATTTTGGCCATACACGGATGGATCTAATTTTCCGTCAAATGTGGACAATGTGTGTTTTCAGAGTCAGGGGGAAGCGCTACTTTGTTGGCTCCAAGCACTGGGACAAAGGGAGTCGGCTTCACTGCAGCCTGAGCCTGCTTGGGATCGTATGTTCACAGCAGGGATACGTGTGGACGCGTGTGGATGCGTGTGGGCCAGGACGTGTGCCTTCCCGGTGTGGGGGGTGGGGGCGGGTGGAGACCATAGTGCTGGGAATTTGAAATCTGGCCTGAGAGTCAGATCTGCAGGGTCGTATTCGTGCTCTGCTGCCAGTTCCTGACTCTCTGGGTGGCCTCAGGCAACGGGGCGGGGGTGGGGGGGGTGGGGTGGGGAGGAGCCTCCTGCCGGCCTGTCAGTGCGGCCAGGGGAAGGGTGTGGCATGAGGGGATCCTGCCATTGTCTGGGGGTGGCGTGAAGTCTTGTGAATGTTGTCTGGGAGGGACGAGGACTATGGGAGGCTGCTGCTAATAATAAGAGAGACCTGATCGTGGTTATAGCCCAAGTTCATGGCACAATTCATTCCAGTTACAGGAAACCATGATTACGAACGTGCTACTTATAATAGTAAGTATTAACTGGCAAGAACTCCTTCCCAAACTTGAGCTGTAACTATGAACATGTCTCTTTCATGTTTCCAGTTAATCGCGGAAGCATTCCTCTCTCCTGTTAACAGGAAGTCCAATATATTCCTCTCCTTTGGGGTTTCTCAGAACCCTGACTCAAGACTTAAGCCACAAGAAGAGAAAGGAGTATGGTGGGCATTGTCTGTTTGCCGTGTTTTCCCTCCAGACCCCTTCTCCCCCCTTCTCCACCACGTCCTGTGCCCCCAAGCCCCAAGCAGGTGGTATCATAGGGGGTCCCTGACTCTGACTTCCAGTTGGGTCCAGCCGACAGGAAGCCGTGGGAGAGGAGGAAGCCTAGCGGGCAGGAGAGGGAGTTGGGGGTAGGTCTCCCCTGCTTCTCCCTCATCTCTGGGAGAACTGTGTCCTTTCCTAACCACGGCTTCTACGGGATGAGTCCTCCCGCACGGTCCTTCTTGGGCTCCAGGGACACCATGTCTTCTTTTCACCTCTCCGCCGCTCTAAGAGAAGCTTCATTAGATGCACGTCCTTTGAACCATCTGAGGTGAATTCTGTTTCCTGCTGGGATCTTGACTAGTAGAGGTGGTCAGGCCAACATCCTTGTTTAAACAGGGAAACACCTGCAGTATGTCCGGCCCTTCACTCTTTCGGGTCTCACTGCTGTACACCATTGTTGCTGGACGACTGCCCTGTCCCATCTGACAGAAGCTGGGCCCTCGCTGAGAGGGTCGCTCCGTACTGCAGGTCCCAGGCAGCCCATTGCTCCTCAGGGAGGATGATCCTCCCCTCCAGAGTAAGCTCAGTGAGGGGGGCGCTGTAGCTGTCAGGGTCCCCTGCTTTCAGGGACTCGTATGTACCTCCACCCCCATCTCCAGGATGCCCTCCCTTCTCGCCCTAGAAATCCACCTAAGGAGCGTACAGCTTGTCCTCTTAAACTTGCACAACACAGTAGGTCTGATGCTACCCCTTTTCATCTCCCTCAGAGAGAGGTTACCCTCAGCGACTCCAGGCACCCTCACTAACCCAAGTGATGCCCACCCCAACCTTCTAAGAGGACTCTGTCAGAGATTTTTCGGTCACTTGCTGGCATCTCTCTCACTAAGGATTTTCACTAACACCCAGATTAAATGCCTGCTACAGTGCTTTGCTACACTAGTCAAAGCAGACGTCTGAGCCCTTACTCTCTGCTTGGTGCTCCCCATACTTGGTTTTCCTCAGTCTTTACAAGAGATGTTTAAGGAAGGTCCCATCTTAGGAATTGGGACAGTGAGGCTTGGCAAAGGAAATCACTTGTCTGGGAACACTGGGACCGAAAAGCCCAAGGTCTTCGTCTGTTCTTCTGTTACAGCCTTGTGACTTGTGTCACGGGACACAGAAGACCAGAAGCAGGAAGCACTTGGGATATCACCCGGTGCACCGTCCGCCTGAGGCCGCGACTTGCTTGAGGCTCTGGTTCCTCGAAGCTGGAAGTTGGCTGGGTGCTTTGAAGGATGGTTCGCAGTTGGTGCAAAGCTCCTTCCCGCTGGAGGCATGACCCCGGGGGGACAAAAGCAAGGAGGTCCAAGGACTCCGTGTGTCCAACTTTGAGCTTTTAATTTTTTCCTCCAAACCTGTTACCTCTCACGCATTTATTTTCTGTCTCAGTAACTGGAACCACCAACCACTCAAATGCTCGTACCCAAACCCGAGTGTCGTCCTGGACCTACCTCTCTCTCTCTCTCTTTTTTTTTTTCTTCCACACCTAGATTTCCAGTCTGTTAAGTATGGCCCATTCCACCTTCAGACATACCCCAGATCTGACCACTGTTCACAGGTTCCATCCTAATATTTGTCATCTCTTGCCTGGACCACTGTGCATTCCTCATTGGTCTCTCTGCTTCTACGACTGTCCCCCCCACTAAACACACACACACACACACACACACACACACCCACAGCTCATTTTCTGTGATCCCTTTAAAATCTAATCTTGCTCTATCCCTTCCCTCTGTAGAACCCCAAGGCGATTTCCCATTGTGCTTCCAGTGAGATCTGAAGTCCTTCCTGTGGCCTGTGGAGGCCCACTGACCCGCCCCTGCCTTCCCCTCCAGCTTTACTGCCTACTAAATGCTCTCTCCTTGCTCAGAATGCTCCAGTCCCTTGGGCCTTTCCGTTCCCTGGACATCCGTAGATCTCTCCCATCCGCAGCCCTTCCCTGAGGCTGCCACCCCTGCAGGATCCGTGGGGCCTCAGCTGAGAGGTCAGCTCCCCAGAGGCCTTTCTCGACCACTCTGACTAAACTGTCTTCCTGCCCCCTTTTCTTCCCCTCTCTCCCTGCCTTTTATCCTCATTGCTCTCCAGAATGGTACATTTGTCTGCGCCCCTCTTCTAGACTCTCAGTCCACGGGGCGGGGAGCGTATTGGTTTGGCCACCCCTCTATTCCCAGTGCCCAGCGCCTGGCACATAATAGCCCCTTGAGAAACATTTGTTGAACAAAAAAAAAAAGGATGAAAAAGATAAACCATTCCCTCTGCGCTGCCTTCCCTGGGAAGAGGTGAGGAGATGGGCTAAGGTGGCATGACTCCCTTCCCACTCACTGGGCTTGGTTTCCAGACCAGTGTGCTTGTGAAATGATGCACTGGTGTCACAGGAGTGTCTGTGGTTGCAAACTGGGCTCGCCTACCTACCTGTCTGTTCTCTCCCTACTGCTCTCAGTGCCGTGGGGAGACAGTCCTCACAGCACAGCTGCAACAGTCAGATGCGGAATCCATGTTGAGTGCCTGGACGGTGCCTGGCACACGGTGGCCCATAGCGGGGTCCATCAATCTCTCCTCTCTCTCTCTCTCTCTCTCTTTCTCTCCCCCTTCCCAGGTGCTCCCTGCCTACTTAGTCTCCTTCTTTCTTAAAATGAGGCGCCCTGGGGTGCTGTCACCTTGGGCGAGGCTGCTAGACAGCACAGTAGGTCTCCCGTCCGTTTGTCTGGGATCCCGAGTCATCTTCCTGACTCTAAGAGGGGGATCCCTTGCACGAAGACACTCTCTGGGCTGCAGGAGTATCTCAGGAACACCCATCCTTAATCTCCAGTTCTGGGGCTCTCCGCTCCCTTAGGCAATGGGCGGGCTGCTAAATTACCCAGCTGGCTGGCTTTTCCTATGGATTCCCTTCCTCTCAATGGTACAAACAAGGCAACAACATCAACACACACAGAGGCTGAGACACACCTATCCCCGCCCCGACAAACACACACACACACACACAAATAGAGGGAAGGCCAGATGGTAGGGCTGTCAGAATACATTGCTGTTTGCAAAAGCTTGATCTGCCCTGAGAGAGAAGCAGGCATCTTTGCCTTCTGACTGAGCCCCAGAGGTTCAGGCCAGGGCTGGTACTAGTTGAAATACACGCTTGGACATCTCCTCATCTCGTTTTGTCGCCCTTGCTATATCTGCGCCGGCTGGGCTCTTGGGGGCTCCAGTGATGCTGAGCTGCTCCTCGAAAATTCAGATCCTGCAGCTGGCATCCTCTTGCGGGCCATGCTGTTTCCATATGATTAAGATGGAGCTCTGGGGACTTTGAATTCTGAGCTGGCCCCCTGGGACTAACTTGGGCTTTCATACTAATTATTTTCCAAGGCAGTTTACAGCTGGGTCATTTGTACTCATATTTTGTCATGACACAATGCTCCAGAGGTTTAACACTTAAAAGAAAAGAGGGCTATGTAGTGGCTCGGCCCAGGAATTCTATCCAGTTGCCCTTCTGGTCCTGGATAGAGTCTGCCCTCTGTTGGAAATCTGCTTCAGTAGGTCCTCCTGACCTACTGGTGAAACCCTCAGAAGGCCTCTAATCAACACGGGGTGACTTTCTGGGGGACGCGGGATTTCAGGAGTGAATAAGGGTGGAGAGGGGTTGCCTTCTACCTACTCACACGCTCTTCACATTGACTCCCCTCCTGTACACCCCTGTAGCGATCACAATCTAAAGGCACTGTGTTTGGAGTTTTATGAAGCCCGAGGCTCTGGGCCATTTTCTCCTGGGTTTAGGCCCACTCCAGAGGTCTGTGTCTTACGAGGGCATCCTGCCAGTGGCCTGAACTGCGGATTATGCTTGGCCTGAAGACATCATCCCCATCCCAAGTGGACTCTGGGAAATCTTGTTCTATTTCTTGAGTCGTGTAGTCTCTGTGGTAGACGGATGAGGCTCCTCGTGCTGGCTGCTGAGAGAGATCCAGTAGTCCAACTGGAGCTTCCGGGCTTTGATAACCCCCACCCCCATCCCCAGTTATCTGCGTCCCTTGGGGGCTGGGGGGGTGTTCCCTGGAAGGCTCAGCAAAGCCCAGAACGGGGCTGCAGAGCTTCTCTGAGGTGGGGCATCCAGCTGATTTAGTGGCCTATCAAGTGGATTTGGATTGTTTATTGGAAGTGCCCATTATTTATGGTGGCTCATGGCCCTAAGAGCGCAGACAAAGGCTGTTTTTAGAACTAAAACTAATAAATAATAACTAGGCCCATGATTTATCAGCATGGAGCAAGGGAGCCACTCATTTCCAGTTGGAGCAAAGCATCCCAAAAGGATTGGATTCTCTTTCCCAAGAACTTGGAGGAAATTCCTGCAGGGATTGGGAGATCTGAGCACAGAGAGTTCAAAGGAGATTATAAAAGAAAATCAAAGACACGTGCCTCTTTGTACCTCGTCCTTAATCCCCTTCTAGCCACATTTACAAGACAAGTTTACCAAATTTTCAGCTCCTTAGACCTGATTACTCATTTTTGGGTGACACAAATTTTAATTTTCTTATCCCCCAAATATTTTAAAATGAGAGACAAGGAGTGATTGTTACTGTTGAATTGGCTGCCTCGGGTACACTGGGCAAAGGCTCAAAATCCCACTGAAAAATTTTCCTCCCTCCCTTCCTCCTCCCTTCCTCCCTCCCTCCCTCCCTTCCTTCCTTCCTTCCTTCCTTCCTTCCTTCCTTCCTTCCTTCCT
>NC_138373.1:71500550-71567385 GCF_054177405.1 Leptonychotes weddellii | reverse complement strand
TTGTTGTTGGTGTATAGGAATGCCACTGACTTCTGTGCATTGATTTTGTATCCTGCCACTTTACTGAATTCCTGTATGAGTTCTAGCAGTTTTGGGGTGGAGTCTTTTGGGTTTTCCACATAAAGTATCATATCATCTGGAATGTGCTCAATTTTCTATATTTAATTAAAACCACTGACTATTCTTTACTAAAGATTTGGCCAAGTTTTCCGATTACTGGCATCTGGAGGAAAAGTCTCAGTCTGAGTTCTGATTCTGGACCTCCCCCTTCCTCCATCCTTAACTCCCTCTCTCCTTTTCCTTTTTTTTTTTTTCTTCTCTCTCTCCTTTATTATTTTTTCTTCACCTCACCTTCTGTCTTGACCTGTAGACAGGGTCTCAGCCAGTCCACACTATTTGTCTTCAGAATCCTTAGGCTCCACCTAGGTTTTTCTTAATTTCTTATTATCACAGAATTATTGCTTGCTCTTTTATTATGAAATACTGTATTTTACTGCTGCTTCTGTGGGATCTCATTCTTTAAATCCTTCTGTGATGGTGATGATGATGATGAAGATGATGGTGGTGGTTGGTGGTGGTGACGACAGGGACAAGGATAAATATATTGAGCTCTTAGCATGTACCAAGCCATAAGTTAAGCATGTTACATAGATTATCTCCTTTAATTGCCCCTTTGGGCTAGTTAATATTTATTTTCTCATAGATAATACAATTAAAGCTTATGGAGTTTTAATAGCCTGTCCAAGAAAATACAGCTGGTGAGTTGTAAACCTGGGTTTTAAGCAATTATTTTCTGCCATCAAAGATCAGACTTTTACCCACTACACTACACCACTACACCACGTCTTCTTGATGGCAAATGGTATTACACAGGACACTGATCGGGCACGTACTGCATGAAGCACTGGGTGTTATATGCAAACAGTGAATCATGGAACACTACATCAAAAACTAATGATGTACTGTATGGTGACTAACATAACATAAAAAAACAAAACATTATTTTGAACCATTAGATTTCCACTCACTGTCAGGAGCATATCCTAACAATGAAAGCCATACCTAAATGATATTGAGAACAGTCTTCTGGAAATAGCTGCATAGAGGTTAGATGATCCCATGTGGGGAATGTGGCAGGAATTCCTGCATTGGATGGAGCATGGACTTCAAAGTCCCTTTAACTCTTCAAGTCTATGATTCTGACTGTTCTGCTATTAATTCTCCTCCTATTTCCTAGAAACTTTCTTCTAGATTGATCAACACAACTGGTACCTTGTTCCTTTACCTGATTTCATTCTCTGTGATGGTGTATCAATGAAAAGTATGAAAAAACTATACCCTCAGGCATATTTTAGCATTTAATATTAAAAATAATAATAGTTATTATCTACTGAATGCTTCCTGTGTCCAGATATTATGCTAAGGATTGTATAAACATCATTTCACTTAATCCTCAGATTAAGAATACTTAAACCATTCTTATTTTGGTTGACTTAGTCTACTCGAGCTGCCATCACAAAATATCATAGGCTGTGTGGCATAAACAACAGATACTGATTTCTCACAGTTTTGGAGGCTGGAAAGTCCAAGATCAAGGACTGGCAGAGTTTGGTTTCTAATGAGGGCCACCTTCCTGGATTGCAGATAACCACCTTCTTACTGTGTCCTCCCTCACATAGTGGAGAAAGAAAGATCACTGTCTCTTCCTTTTCTTATAAGACTACCAATCCTATTGGATTAGGACCCCAGTTTTATGACCTCACTTAATCTTAATTACCTCTTAAAAGCCCTATTATCCCCAAATGAGGTCACATCTGGGGTTAGCCTTTCAACATATGAATCTTGGGGAGATTCAATTCAACCCATAAGAGTGGTAGACAACATTTAGGTTGGCTTTAATGGAAGTATGATGCTGTTTATGTTATTAAGACCTGAAAATGTTTGAGCTGGGAGGAGAGCATCTTTCTAGTATTTTCTAGACATCCTCTCTTCCCCATGAAGAGGATGGACAGATCACCTGTTATACAATAGGATGGTCTCAACATTTGGCAAGAAGGGCCAACTGTCTTGTTGCTTCTCAAACAGTAGGAAGAGTTCAGTTTCTTCAGGTTTGAAGAAACCAGACCCTTTGTGGGGGGGACCTTTCATCATCCTGTTAAAAAACCTCACGTTGTCTTAAAGAGAAAAGTAGTCTTTTTAGTGTCCCTCTCTCAGTCCTTGGAGCAGAGATGACTTTAGTGTCAAAAAGCCTTAGTTGTTTTTTTTTTTTTTTTTTCTCCTTCAGTCTGTAGAACTAACTCCGTCCTCCAGAGGCTTTTGATGACTGGTCCATTTCTTTCCCAGGAAGCTAAAGAAACTATTTCGGAAGCTGAAAGATGAGACAGAACCTGGAGAAACTGACTCTACCCACTCAAAGCATCCAGAGCAGTGGGACCTAGACTACAGCTTGGAGCCATACACTGGACTGACTCCAGAGTACATGGAGATGAGTAAGATCACATGATCTTTCCTTCCACCTGGGGGAGGTTCACATGGGGGGTCTGCATGGAGGGCAAGGAAAGGGGCTAGGGAAATGACAGGGGCAGTCTCTGCATCTTCTTGGGCTTCATGGCTACACAGTGTCACCTTCAGTGCCACATGGAAGTGAGGAGGGTAGGGCAGAAGGAACCCTGGAATGAGAACCAGGAGCAACTCTATTACCACCTTGACACTAGGGTGATACACTCTTCTTCTTGGTCTTCCTCTCATCTATGAAATGAGAAGTTTGGTCGCTCAGGCCCCTTTCCATAGTTTCTGTCATTGATAAAAGGGAAATAGTGAAAGGGAAATTTAAGAATGAAAGTTCCATTAAGGAAGAGTAAAGTAATCCTAGGACACTCAGGCCAAGGATACTTATATCTTTGACTTGGAGAATATAGGAGAGTCCACCACTCTACTCAGGTGGGGCTGGGTAAAGTGTCAGCTTTTCTCTTAAAAAGTTGGGTTGTTTTGTGTAGGGGATGAGAGGTAGATTTCTAGTTACAGAACCTCTTGCTATTCTTGGCTAGGGCTGGAAAGCAAGAGTGCATGTAGTATAAGTTGGTGGAACACAGTCATTTCACATGTGGTTTAAAAGCCATGAGTTCTCCATTATATGTGTACTAATTTAGATTAGCCACCTTCAAGCTCTTGGTTGCTTGTGACTAATCCTGACCTTTTATTGGGGTGGATATTTGAGAAGCTTATTCACAAGATTTGGAACTAATGAATTAAAAACATAGGACCAAGAGGTCAGCCACATCATCTCAACATTTACTCAATCTAGAATGTGTGGAGAATCATCAATCAGATCCATCAGAAGAATCACTTGGTAATTTGTCATTGGACCTGTCATTGTGTTTGCATGATAGCTCCTTCCTCCTTTGGTTCATCACTTGTAATAGGGGGCTCCCGATGCCTCTCTGTGCACCAGGTCCCAAGCTTGTTATTTCTCATGGATATTTCTCCTCTTCTGTTTATACGAATATGTGTATGTTAAGGGTAGAGGGATGGACAGGGTCTAGAGGAGATGGCTATAAAAGGTCTGTTCTAGTTCTGGGGTTCTAAAATTCCAGGTAAAATCTGTACTTTGTAATCTAAATAAACTCACCAGAGAAGGAACAATCCTTATATCTGCTTCAGGAACGATAGGCTAGGACCCAGTTAAGGTAAACATGTAGCTCCTTATGCTTTTTATCTTTATCTAAGTGCTACTGACCACTGATCCCTCTCTGGCACTGAACCAGGTATTTACACAGAGGTGATCGTGCATACTCCGGATGCCACTCCTCTGTGTCTGCCATCCTGTCAGACAGAAATTGCTGCCAGCAGTTGAGGTTTCTGCTGGGGAAGTGGCTTACGTTAAAAATCCCTGGGCTCTGTCTCCCAACCCCCAGCCCTCCAACCCCAGTCCCCCTCCCCGACCACCGAGGTATCCATGTAGGTTTTTCTGGCCTGCCTGCCTGTCTGTCCAGATAGCTGGCTATTCCAAAGCTTCCTCTTTTGAGGCCTTAAGAGCAGAGACACTAGAGCTTTACCCCCTGGGTTCAAATCCTGGCTCTGTGACCAACTATTTGGACACAGCTTTGGGTAAGTGGCTAACTTTTATGTGTCTCAATTTGCTTTAGCTGTAAATAAATACATAAATAAAATAATAATTAATGATAATAATATCTACCTCATGGGATTGTTGTATTTAATGAATTAGTATCTGCGAAGTGCTTAGAAGAATGTCTAGCACATAAAAAAGCTGTGTTGTCAAGTATTGCTGTTTCTCTTAATGGTCTTGAGGCACCAGGAAAGCAGAGTGTAGGGATATATGTGTACTTTGTCAGCCACCATATCACTGGATGGACATCCACTATGTGTAAGACTTGAGCACTTTACAAAGTAATGAGAAGAGGAAAAAAAAAAAAACCCAAGAACTAGATTTAGTGGCTTCTGGAAGATGTTCATACCCCGATTTTGTAGAGAGTGAAATACATTCTGTAGATTAAACAAAACGCACACACACAAAACTCTTTACAGACTATAAGGGAACAAATCAACCATGTAACAGGAAGTTTGAAAATAGAGAAAAGAAGGGAGCAGATCTCCCAAACTTACCTCATTTCAGCCCATTTTTTATTAGCATTTTGGCACCATTTCTTCTTAGACCCTTTTTGTTATGTATATGATTTAAAAATAAAGTTGTAATCATATGCACACATTTGTTGCTCTTTTTTCAGTTAGTAAGTATTTCCAAGTTGTCATATAATATTCAAAACTAAGAGTTGCATGATAAATGATCCCTCCAATAAATGTACCATAGTTTATTTGCTGATTTTTCCAATGAAGCATATTGGAGGCTCATTTTCGAATTCTTTCCCAATTTACTGATCTAATATATATATATATATATTTTTTTTTTTGAGAGAGAGAGAATGAGAGAGAGAGAACATGAGAGGGGGGAGGGTCAGAGGAAGAAGCAGACCCCCTGCCGAGTAGGGAGCCCGATGCGGGACTCGATCCTGGGACTCCAGGATCATGACCTGAGCCGAAGGCAGTCGCCCAACCAACTGAGCCACCCAGGCGCCCCTGATCTAATATATATTATCTTCATACTGACTCCTCAAGGTAGAGTCCTACAGATGTGATTACTAGATCAAAGGTATGGCCATTGTAAAGTTCTCAATTTATTTTACCAGATTGCTTTCTAAAAGGATTAGACCGATTCACCAAGCCCCAGGCGATGTACAAAATACTCTTCCAGTGAATACAAATTATTTAGTATCCTGAAGTAATGTGATCTGAAGGAATTATCAGTGTACAGTAAGCTTGGGATTCTCAGCCTGTGGCCACCTCATTCCACCTTGTTGATTTGAATATTCCTAGACTCATCCTTTAAGACTTAGCTTTTCAGTGTTTCCACTGTGATGTCCTCCTAGACCAAGCCCCATTCCTCCTGGGAGGAATTGCTAATTATTTGCATTTCTGTCCCGTCATTACATATGGTACACACACTGATAGTGTATCTTACAGAATTATGGTAATATTGCTCACATATCTGTTCTTCTGCAGACCTAGTCTATCAGAGTCCAGTGTGTAGGAATCATGGTTTATTCATTTCCATGTCCTCCATAACCCAGCACATTTCCTGGTACATAATAGATATTCACTGTGTCTGATAAACAAATGAGTAAATGAATGATTTATTAATTAATGAGGGAAGGTTTCTTAACAGAAATAAGTGTTTAATAACAACTTTATGTGGCAAATGAAGGATCATCTTCAAAGTGGGGCTTGGTTGATGGTGGGTCAAGGATGTTTTGAAGAGATTTCCAGCTGTAGGTAGAAGGTTGGACTTGATCTCCAAGGTCACTTCTGGTTTTGAGGGTCTACATACTAATTAATGATAAGAATAAGGGAGAGCATTCCAAGGAAAAGGACTCACAAGGTCAAAGAGTCTCCTGGCCACAAGTAAGTGTTGCCAAAGCAAATGGTGGATTTTGGGTAGGGAGGGTTTGGATGAAGATCTGGTAGGTTAATGGTGGGCCCTGAAGATCAGACAAGTTGTGTTTCATATCAGGCCATTAGGAGCAATTGTAAAATCTTGGCCAGTGTTTCCCTTTAGGAAATAGGCAGCAAGTACAGAGAGGAGGTAGTAAGACAAAGGAAGGAAGAAGAAACAGAGATGGACTCATTCACTTATTCTTTCATTCATCAAACACTTACTAAGCACATAAGGGGAGGAACAAGTTTGGAGACCAGGACAGAGTCAACAGTTCAGAATGATATTGATTCAGTCAACAATTCAATTGATACTGATTCAGTCTTCTGTGGAGGAGGAAGCCTGAATCACACATGGGTGTTCCCAGCTGGGTTCCACAGAAACTCACTCCCAGAATTCTTTAGGCCATTTTGCTAAGCTATCAGTCATTTCGGAGACATGACTACTTTATTTCATATTTTATATAAGTGCAAGGACTATGTTTCTGAGTTAGATTCCTTTCATTCCTTTTGTCCTGGAATATTCTCTTCACCTTGGAAGGGAGTATTTGCTCCCATGTACAAAGTCTGGGCTGCAGACTAAACTTTACCAAATATTACTCCATCTAGTAGTGTAGGCTAAGTGAGCGTTAGGGTAGGCTCTGGAGTCCAACCACCAGGCTTCTAGTCCCCAGCCTGCATCAGCTAGTGACATGACTCTGGGCTTGATGCATAAAGTCAGCCAGGCTCAATTTCCTCATCTAGAAAATAGACTTGACGATAATAGCACCTACCTTATGGAATGGTTTCGAGAAGTAGGTCATGGATACAGAGTAGTTAAAAACCAGTGCTAGGTACATGTAAGCTGTCCATGAATATGAACTGCCACTGTTCTCATCAAGAGTCCAATCTCTTTCCCTTTAATCTAGGAATTGACTGAAAACAGTTTGAAGCCTAGGGTGCCTGGTTGGCTCAGTCAGTTAAGCGTCTGACTCTTGGTTTCCACTCAGGTTGTGATGTCAGGGTCGTGAGATTGAGCCCTGCATCAGGCTCCACTCTCAGCAGAGGGTCAGCTTGAGATTCCCTCTCTCTCTCCTTGCCCCTTCCATCCCCGCCCCCGCTCACTCATGCATGCACTCTCTCTCTCAAGGAAAGAATGAACGAAAGAAATGAAGAAAAAGAAAGAAAGAAAGAAGAAAGAAAGAAAAATAAGAGAAAAGAAAGAAAAGAATAAATAAATAAAATCTTTAAAAAAACAACAACAACAGTCTGAAGCCCTCAGTGTAGCGAACCCTGGAGTTTCTTCCCAACCCATGAGTATAGGGTTGGGCAGTAATGTTGATAGATGGAGGGTACCAGACTCCAAAGCAAATCTAAGAATCCCACTCAGAAGCCTTAGATGTAAACACTTAAAGATGTTTGTCTTTTCAGAGAACTCTAAGCCCTTAGGGCTCTACTTGTCAAGTCTGGCATCTCAAATGGGCTCTTTTTGTCATCTGTTTGTCTAAAACCCACAAGCTTTTGTTCCTCCAATCATCTAAAAAATAATCACTGTTGTCTTCCTGCTTCAGGAATTCAATTATCCCCCTTCAAGCCTTCCTCCAGCTTCTTGAATACAGCCCAAGTTTTGAGGCCCTTAATGTGGGTGATAAGACAAATTTCTTCTGTCATTCACATAATCATTAGAGGAAATCTCATTTTTCTTGGTCATGAGTTTACATCCTGTCAAACTTTAATAGAAAGAGGGGTGCATTGTGCTTGCAAACATAAATATTCATTAATTTGGAGTGAAGGCCAGATGACTTTGGAGGGCCAAGGGCTATCTCTCCCCGCCCAACCCCCGTTGTATAGATGTGTCCACCAAGACCCGTGAGCATCACCCAGCGGATGGATATGCACGAGGCAGGTCTGCTCAGAGACCAGGGTTGCAACACCATCCTAAAATTGCAGATTTGAAGGAGCATCCCAGAAATGGCATAGACCCTGTCTTCTCCTCCAAGATTCCTCTCTGACTTTGCATCAACCCCAGCTGGGGAGAAGCCTGCTCAGTATGATCCAGAACCTTTTTTATTCATGGCTCCTTACCTCACTGGTTTTGCCTCTACTAAGAATTTTGCATTCCCACTTAAGCCCTCACCGTTCCTCCTTTTCTTCTTCTTCCTCTTCTTTTTTCTAATTAATTAGTTAATCTTTAAAAGAGTTTACTTATTCATTTGAGAGAGAGAGAGCATGAACAGGGGGAAGGGCAGAGGGAGAGGGAGAAGCAGACTCCCTGCTGACCAGGGAGCCTGAACTGGGGCTCGATCCCAGGACCCTGGGATCATGACCTGAGCAGAAGGCAGACACTTAACCAACTGAGCCACCCAGGTGCCCCTATCTTCTTTTTTATTATTGTCTGTGTTCCCCATGCTATACTTTTCATCTCCATGGCTTATTTAGTTTATAACCAGAATGCTTACCTCCTTTATGTGACTGCAGATGCATCCTAACTTGTCCCCTGCTTCTTTTCCCCCTCTCTTTCCCATTTCCTTCTCACTTTTTAAAATGGCTTTTCTAAAATGCAGTCCAGAGCGTGTTTTCTTTTCTACATAAAATCCTTCAATGTTACTGACTTCCCTTAAGTTAAAGTTCAAATGCCCTGCAGGGCATAGCTTGCAAGGTCAGCCAGGAGCTGGCTCTGCAAATACGCACCTGCTTATCTCCTGCTTCCAGGGCTGGATTTGCCTGTGCTGGTCTGTCTGCCTGCAGCAAGTTCTTGCTGAGTTGCTCAGGCTCAGACATGTCTCTTGGAAGCAGTTTTGGGTTCTTCCATGGACAGTTCTTCTTGTCTCCTACACCTGCTTTGGTAGAGGAAAAAATGTGAGTGTTTGAGGGCAGAGACCCTCTTATTCTCCCTAGTCTCAACTGGCACAATTCCTGGAATGTAGTAAGACCCAAATAAAAAGGTTTCTTTCTTTCTTTTTTTTTTTTTATTCTTATGTTAATTCCCATACATTACATCATTAGTTCTAGATAAGGTTTCTTTCTTTTTTAAAGATGTATTTATTTATTTGAGAGATAGAGCATGAGCAGGAGGGGCAGAGGGAGAGGGAGAGAGAATCTCAAGCAGACTCCCCACTGAACATAGAGCCTGATGCAGAGCTGGATCTCATGAACCTGAGATCACGACCTGAGCCGAAACCAAGAATTAGAAGCTTAACTGACTATGCCACCCAGGCTCCCCTCAATAAAATGTTTCTTGAATGAATGGCACTTTAGCTTCCTTCCTTCAGTGACAGAGAAATAGAGGCCTTACTTCTTTCTATCCCATGATAGTTGGGCTAGCCTCCCTTTTCACTGTGGACATATTTATTTATTTATTTATTTAAAAGATTTTATTTATTTATTTGAGAGAGAGAATGAGAGAGAGCATGAGAGGGGGGAAGGTCAGAGGGAGAAGCAGACTCCCCGCCGAGCAGGGAGCCTGATGCGGGACTCGATCCCGGGACTCCAGGATCATGACCTGAGCCGAAGGCAGTCGCCCAACCAACTGAGCCACCCAGGCACCCCATCACTGTGGACATATTTAGATATATTTTTTATATGCAACAATTTTCATCTCCCAAGACCAAAGTGAACCACGTTTATGATCATGGCTTCCCTCAGAGAAAAGTCCCTTCTGGCTTTAATTTACCCCTTTGCCTTCAGGGACCAAGTCATTAGTGGAAGTGGACAGAGTAGAATGCTGTCCCTCAGACTCATATTTAAGCTCAACTCCGATTTCATGTCCTCTCTCTGCAGTGCCCTCATCCTGGCCATCCCCGAGGGCATTGCTGGGTCAGGACCTGTGCCAGGCACCAGGCCCGCAGGGGCAACAAGTGGGACCCAGGCCCTTCAGGACCTCAGGGGCTAGCGGCAGAGAGAGAAGGGGGCAGACAGTTACAAGCAAGGGCCCCGTGGTCACAAAACAAAAACGAAACAAAACAAAATGCAGCTAACTTTGCTTTCTTCGGAGCGGCTAGGCCCTGAAAGCTTCCATTTGACTGAGCAGAGGTGTGTTATAGAAAATTGTCCGTTCTCTTCTTTGTTCCTGGCTGTCATTGCCCACTTACCAAACTTTTTTGGGTTTTGGAACCCATGTACTGAGGCTGAACAAACTCTGGCCTGAAAAGAGGAACTCCCCTCCCAGCCACCACCTCAGGCTTGTTTTGAGGCATTGGACAAGGCCAGGAGGAGAATCCATCCCCAGGGAGACATTTCCCCGCTCCTCTGCCTGGAAACTCCGCTCCTGGGACCGTTCCTGTGTTTCCGACCACAGGGAGGGCTCCACCGCCCTCCAGGCCCCAAGCTGAGAAATCGCAACATCGCTGTTCTTCCACTCTTCTGTCCAGGGGGTTTGATCTTGCCTCTGGAATATCTCTGGAAGATGCTGCTTCTGCTCAGCCTCTGAACCTCCTGCACCTGGTGTTTTGCCTGGCACACCCTCAGCACAGCCCTTTGCATCCACCACCATCTTGCTACTGCCCTGTTTATGCTTTCCAGCGTTAGCCTTGGTCTTAACATCCTTTGTTCAAAGACTTCCAGGGTTCCCATATCTTTACCAAGACCTCTGTGGGACATTCTTTCAATGTATTTAATCCTAGGCCCCTTTACACATCCTTGGTCCAGCCAAAATGGACCTCAACAGACAATTTCTCACCCATAGTCTCCATTTCACTCCTTTTGTGTCTGACCTTCCCTAGCCACCTTGCCCTGGGACTCCCTGGGCCTTCTCATTCTGGTGTCACCTCCTCCCCAAAGCCCCTCCCCTTCCCTTCCCTCCCTGCCCTTCCCCTCCCCTCCCTCCTCCCCCATGCCTCAGGATTTTAGCTTCCCCCACTCCCACCCCAGGATTTCAGACAAGCTGCCTCCTAAGACAGCAATGCCTCTGATACCTCTTGGTAACTAACTTCCTGGGGACAGGCCCTACCACTGCACCAGCCCTGAAAACACACCAGAGAGCCCTGTGAAGGAGTGACTGAACACAGGAGGGTATCCCTTCTCTGGCTCCGCCTTTCTCTTATCTAGGCTGAAACATCTCGCTTCTAGCAAAGCTGCAGTCAGTTCTAATGTACTAATGGGCTGGTAATCCAATGGGTGGATTCCCAAGAATGGGGGTTATCCATGTTTCTCTTTCTCTGTCCGCCTCCCCCTTTCCTGTCTCCCCCTCCCCCTCCTCCCCTTTGCTTCTGCCTTCTCCCCTCCCCCAGCTCAGGCCTATTATGTACTCCTTTCCAGTGAGTAAGCCAAGGAAATAAGAGAAGATGTAATATGAACCCTTCCATGCTGCTTGTAGGTAGCAGCCCTGGGAAACAGCTTGCTGGGGGAAGAGAAGAGAAGTCCACAAATGTCAAAACCTTGTTGGAGGCGATAGTTTCTGCCATCCCTACGGACAAGTAAGGTTTGGTGGTAGTAATCCTATCACTGCTTCTGATTCCTCTGCACCTCTGTCTTCATAGTGAAGCCCCTTTTCTCTTCAGATGATCACTGTAGGGCAGAGCAAGGAGCCTCTCTCCTTCCCATCTTCACAGGGTGTCTGTCAGGTGAGAAGCGGGTGTGAATCCAGCTCTGCCTTTATCAAGAAGTGTGACCCTGAGCATGTCATATCATCTGTCCTTTCACTTCACTTTCCTCCTTGACATGACAGGGAATTAGACCAGATGACGATTTTTTCCTTGCAGAGATGTGACCCACGGGTTTGTGGTCAAAACCAACTGTGGAATAGGTCACAAGTTAGGTGCTACTACTGATCATATAGTTTAAAAATATAAGGTAAAGCAGAGTCAATGTTACCCTCACTTCCTCATATTTCTAGATTATTTTTGAGTGAGAGAGCAAGAGAAGTTTCAGCATGCACAAAACCTGGCCACCCCAGTGGAAGTGAATGATGCACATAATCATTTTTCACTGAGTGTCTTGACAAGAATAAAGAGTTGCAAACTGGACCAGGTAACCTCCTGGGACACTTCCAGTGCTGGCATCCCAGTTCATACATCCAGCTAGACAATGCACCTTGAAGGCAAGAGGCACAGGAAGTGATGCAAGGTGCCTAAGGTCACCCCACAGACCCATTAGTGGAACTGGGGCTAGAGCCCCTTTCCAGATCATTGCACAAGACACTTCCCTCAGGACCCATGGGAACTTGGGCTTTCATGGAGGGATAGGGGTAGAGGGAGATTTCTTCCTTCCTTCCCAATAGGTTGGACCTCCCAATTCCAGAAAGACCCTTGTCTTGGGCTTTGAACAAAAATGAGAGCAGTGAAACCAAAGCTGCCCACTCCCTCTGGTGTGCCTGACATAGTGATCCCTGGCTCCACTCTCAGCTGTCAGCTTCCTTCCCCGTGATCCCCAGGACCACCCATGCAGACAGGAAGTGCATTGAGCCCACTCTGAGCCTGTCAGTTGTAATGGTGAGGCAGGTCATCAGTTGAGGGAAGCAGCAGGGAGAGATGTATTATATTTACATGTTTCTAAATTGAGCTGGAACCAGGGCTCAGGGCCCAGCAGGCATGGGGGAATGGCCCTGAGGTGAAGGGGAAGCTGGGAGTAGGGGGTGGAGCTGGGAGTCAGCCTGTGGAGGTAGGGAGCTACCTCTAGGCAGCACCAGGTGGTGGAGATAGGCTGGCCCCAGACAAAGAGAAACCTGAGAGTGAGGGATTAAGCTGGAGAAACCTGTGAAGGGAGCAGCAAGCTTTCGAGGGAATCTCTAATATCAAACCCTTTTCCTGAAGAGCTTACTAAGGGGGACTAACGGGGACTTCAAGGGTAGTCTCCCACCCCCACTGCTGAGGGGAGGAAAGAATGCTGGCCCAGGAGCAGGCCGTGACATTAATCATTACTGTCCCCAACCCCAAAATGAGGCTTCAAAGCTTTTTGGCCACAGGCCCCTCACAGCCCCATTGTGGAGTTTTCCTCAGGGCCTGATGGGAGGAAATTCTTCAGTTGCTTTAAGGGCTGCAAGCGAAGTTCTCTGACACTTAAGGCAGTCTGACTTTTACAGAGTGGAATTTGGCATGAGAATGTAGGCCTGAACTTAATTCTGGAAGTTCCAAAAGAATCTCTTGATCAAGTTTTATTACCATTTTATCAGATAAATAAGTGATACAATTGAACACCAGTGGCCTATGTTCATATTCACAAAACTGTGAAGGGAGCTTCTTGAGGGCAGGAATTGTGTCTTATTCATTCATAGCACCTAACCACAGGGCCTGGCATACAGTAGGAGCTTAATAAATGTTTGAAGAAGGAAGAAGAGGAATAAAGAGTGAAAGAGGTAATCCTATAGAAAGGACCTTGAAGACAAAGTGATAATTGGACTCTATAGACATCACTGTTCACCAGAGCTCTCCAGAACCCCTGGCTGTGTTGATTTAGGTGGGACAATCTACCCCTTGACTTCCTCCAACCAGAGGCCAAGATGCCTTATTTTCAAGTGTTTATGATGAGGGAATGCTATCCTCTCAAATGCAGATCTCCTACAGCAATACAAATTGGTAGACTTGTCCAGTCATCCGGGTAGTTCAGGCAAAATATCCCATGTAATAGTCAGCTACTGCTATGATAAAGCTTTATAACAGATAGCCCAAAGTCTCAGTGACTTGCAACTGAGACAGAGAATAAAGAGCAATGGAAAGAGCTGGCTCCAGACATTACTGTCTTCCCCTGGGTAATGATCAGGTAAAGGTAGCCACTTATTAAAGAAAGAGTAGAAAGGTTCAGATACACCAATGACTTAGGTGACATCCAAGATCCCTTCCATATTCCAATATCCTTTGGTCATGGATGGTGGGGACCACACTGGGTAATTTCCAAGTTTCCAACAGACCAGACCTATAAATCTAGTCCCAAGGGTGCCTTAGCTGTAAGTGATGAAATATTCCAGAGTATCTGTACAGTCATTAGCACTGAAGCCTGAATATTCTTTCATAGAACTCCAAGATTGTATGCTACAAGGCAATGGCTCAACGAGCCAGGAAATTCCTTTCCCTGAGCCATCCTGTCTATACAGACTGAGTCATCTCACTGGATAATCAAGCACCTGCCATCTTCTCCAAATGGCATTTAAACACAGTTCAGGCAGTATCCAGGGTCTCATCCCAGTATTTCTGGGAAGTAGGGTGAGTCACAGGTCATCTCTCTCTCTCTCTCTCTCTCTCTCTCTTGCTCGCTTTTGAAGCATACATTGCTTGTCATTTTCTGTGCTAAGAGTCCCTCTCCCCATACGTACTTAAGAGAAAAGGCAAGAGTATATCTGGATACCATACCCCTCAATGTACTACAGAAGGCTCCTGACATGCAGGAGATGCCCACTCAGTGCTTGTGAAATGAGTGGATGAGTAAATGGAAGGCAGTCTTTAAGATAAAAACTTACTGAGAACTACATCACTTTCCCATTTCTCTTCTTGCTGTAACAGCCAGGAAGCTCAGAGTACACTGGGTTGCTCAGTCATAGCCCCGGAATGGGTCCTTAGAGTTTGCATATTTGTTTCTCCTTCCTTCCTTTGTCATTTCCTTTTTTTTCTAAAATTCCATAAACCTAATTTTGTGTTCTTTTTGTTGACTTTTTCACAGCCCTTTGGGAAGATGAAGGGCAAAGGAATAAAGGAAACAAAGGTTCTCAGACATGATTTGTTGCTTGGGAACTTCTTTCTGATCACGCTTAGTTTCATTGCCCTTCCACCTCATGGACTGTGTTACCACAGCCCAAATGGGTGGATGGAGGATGGATGGATGGGTGGATGGATGGGAGGAAGGAATGAATAACTGGTCTTCACATTCCCATTTTGCAGGTGGATAAAGTAAACAAGAGTGAGTAAGCCAGGTCATTCATTTGTTCACAATAAACATTTACTGAAAATTCACCAGGCTGTTCTCTGAAAATCAGAAATAAATCAGTAGATCTCACCAACTCAATTCTCTCTAGTTTTAAGAAGCTGAATTAGGGGGCTCCTGGGTGGCTCAGTTGGTTAAGCATCTGCCTTTAGCTCAGGTCATGATCCCAGGGTCCTGGCATCAAGCCCCACAACGGGCTCCCTGCTCAGCAGGGAGCCTGCTTCTCCCGCTCCCTCTGCCTCTCCCCCTGCTTGTGCTCTCTCTGTCTCTCTCTCAAACAAATAAATCTTAAAAAAAAAAAAAAAAGAAGCTGAACTAGGTCCACTGATACAAGTTTTTTGAGGTGGCACAAATGTAGGCCAGACAGGAGCAATGACACAGAAAATGGCAGGGACAGCTCCGATGCACCAGCCATAGAAGACATGGGAGCGAAGATGCTTTGGAGAGTGAAAATATCAGTACAGATTGCCTGACAGGAAGATTAGAAATCAGATTGGAGAAGATCCAGTAAAGGAAACCTAAGAGACATGAGAGCAGCTAGGGAGAGGGATGGACACTATCGCATCAGGGCCAAATATTTACCTTTTTGTGTGATGAAAGGACATTGAATTTGGTTGGCATCAGAAGCTATCTTTGTTTCCCAGCTTCATCAGTTGCTAGGTCCGTGGCCCTGGGAAAATTATTTCACCTCTCTGAGACTCAGCTTTCTTAATGGAAAAATGGAAATAATAATACTTGACATTGAAGATTATTTTTATGAACCAGAGAGCATGCTGCCTACACAGGGTAGATGTGTAGGAAATGTTGGTTGAAGCTCCACGAAGTCTGAGCACTGGAGTTTGGTTTAGACGCTATGGAAGGGGATCAATGTGCAGATTTTTCCAGAAGAGCACAGTGTCCAGGCCTTTAAGTTCCCTGTGGCTGAGAGCCACATTCTTCTGCCCTTTGCTGTGGTCATCAGCAGGGTTCATCCCAGAAGGCTCCCATGGCGCTAGCCTCTTTTCCCAAGGTAGAGAAGAGGGCTGCTTATGGACTGGTCTACATCGTACTATCAACCTGTGTTCTGCTGTTAAAACTAGACTCTGAATTGTCGAGTAGCAGGACTCTCAAAAGTCACTGGACCTTCTTTGTCCATCTGAAGAAACTAGTATTTCACAGTTCATGTGGCAGTGAGGAAAAAGTGGGGACTGGGTCTCCCTTAATCACAAAGAATTGAAGAGAATATGCCTTGCCAATCTGTCCCAATGTTGCATTGATTTGTATGCAGTAAACTCTTAATATTTAAACTGGTCCTTCAAGCCTGTTCCTTCCTGTTATGACTTCCAGAGTTTCTGAATTGAGCCCAATCCATTGTATAAACCCCAAGTGACTCTGTACATATTGAAGAGGAATTCCACTTACTATCTTTATTTCCTAAGTAGTTTGTTTGGAAATTTGGATCAGTGGTTTTCAGGACAGATCTTAACTACCAACCCTATAGCCAACCTTCAAATGCCTCCTTTACTTTGTTCTTCAAGTCAAGCCCAGTGGTTGTGAAGCCTTATGGATCTGCTGGTAAACATGAATTATTCCTGCCCCGGTGCTCTGTGAATGCTGCCATTAGAGTTCTAACTCTGTGACACCAGCAGGGTTTGTTTACATGTCCACCTAAGCTCCACTGTGTACTAGGAGCTCTTGGGAGGATGGCACAGTAATCTGTTCATCTTTGTTTCCTGGCAGTAGACATGGTGCCCAGCATATAGAATATGCTCAATAAATGATAGTTGGATGGATGAATGAATGGTGAATGATGGACACTGAGAACCTTCTTATATTCTTTCAGGACTTTTAACTGTTTTCCAAAGCAGTAGAGGCCCATGCTCATGCCCTCATTATCTCTTTCTATTTAATGATCAACCGACACTTGCAATTCCTTTTTACACCAGATACTCTCGGTGCTGAGCCCAGTTGGCTTCCCTTGCCCTCAGGGGAAGGGCATCACTGGCTACAGCCTTGAAATATGGGCTGATGAAATAAACAGTGATGACCTTCCCTTACTCTATTTTCACATAAGCATTTATATTAATGGACTGTTCCTAGCTGAATCTTTTCAGCGACTGCTTCCTGAGTGAGAAGACAAACTCACACCAACGTGTCCCTTAATAATTTCCGTGTATTGTTTGTTAGTGGTTCAAGAAAGGGAGGATTCTTAAGCCCCCAGTTTTTAATCCCCTTAAGAAGACTGTGTTACTTTCACTAAGCTATAGAAAGTTAAGGGAAAAAATACTGTAATGATTTTGATTAGATTTAGACTCTCCTGACTAACTGGTTTTATACTCACTTTCTTCCAAGTCTTCCATGCAAGTTACAGCATGGAGAACTGCCGTGTGGAGGTGTCAGCATTTCATGTCCCATCTTTCCTCACCGTCACTAAGTACAATGATTTCCCTTCACACAGTTGAGTCAGCCTCTTTTTGTATCTGTTTTGTGTTTATAGCTGGTGAAAAAATAAGCTTGTATTTATGAACCAACTAACCTCTGGACACCTGCTGTGGGATAGGCACCACACAAAATTGTGAGGACTCAGAAAAGAATCAGATATGTCCATGGTCCCCAGGGGTTCCCCATCTAGGAAGCAAATCAAATAGACCAGTAGAGCGACATGTGCAAGGCATGATGGGAGTGAGGTGGAGAGATGCCCATGGCACTCACTTCTGCCTGGGCGAGGTGGTGGGACTGAGGCTCTTCATAGAGAAAGTTAGGTTTGAGTCGGACCTGAAATATGGATTGTAATTCATTCAGCACACAAGAAGAGAAGGAAAATTAGAGCAGCACAGATAGTAGTGGTATGTATGAAGGCTCAGAAATGTGGAAAATGTGGTGAGTTCGAAGAGGTACAAATGGCTTTTGAAATGGTTGGAAAGCAAGCAGAGTTGGTCTCCAAGCTTACCAGCTAAATATTAGCCCTGAGCTCAGAGCATGGGTGGGGAGGACATGTGTCTGGAAAAACAAATTAGGGTTAGATCACAAAGGGTCTTGTATGTCATGACAAGGATCTGGGCTTGAGAGAGAGAGAGTGTGTGTGTGTGTGGGGGGGGTGTGCATGCGCACATGTGTGCATGCACACTTATGCATGTATGTGTGTGGGCACATGAGCCCATGTGTGATGGGAGTGTGGTTTCACTGAAGAATTTTAAATTAATGAGTAAAAACTGTTCGATCAAGAGCTTTTCCACCAATCCTGGCCAATCTTTTCTACCTAATGCACTGTTTTTCTTCTTTAAGCAGATTGTCCTGGAATGTCCTTGCTGGAAGCCATCTTGTTTAGTTTAAATCACTCCTCCTTGTTATTTTAACCTAAGCCCAGATAACGAAGGCCAAGATTTTAATTGTCTCCAGCGTCAGGCAGTATGGGGCTGGTGTTGATTTTAGAAGGTCCTGGAGAGTGAGAGGAGAAAAGCAATGGAGTTTGTGCCTCCGAGTGTTTCCAGTCTTTGTGCTTCCAGTTCAGCATTTCTGGAGCACTTTACAGCAGGCCTTGTAGAGATTTAGTTGAAAATCAACTTATGGATTCCTCCCTAATTGGCTTGGCCAGGTTTAATCTGTTATTGGTCAAGCCAAGCTGGCTTCTATTATGCAGTGCACTGGGGTTCCCAGGGACGTTCTTATCCTAATGGAGGCTGGCTGTTTTTAGAAGCAAATTGTGGTGTTGATGAAGGCCGATATCATTGTGTCCTCTGAAGTGAACCCAGAAGGACGCCCATCTGATATAGCATTTAGGTCTTTTTTTTTTTTTAATTCTTATGTTAATCCCCATACATTACATCATTAATTTTAGATGAAGTGTTCCATGATTCATTGTTTGTGCATAACACCCAGTGCTCCATGCAGAATGTGCCCTCCTCAATACCCACCACCCAGCTAACCCATCCTCCCACCCCCCTCCCCTCTAGAACCCTGTTTGTTTTTCAGAGTCCATCGTCTCTCATAGCATTTAGGTCTTTGACTAAAAAGAAAAAGTCTTGGATTTGGCATGTGTATGCTAGAGGGTTAGAGTTTTATAACTCTTTTCTCCACAAGATAAAACAAAGCTTCCTATTTGTTTCTGCCTCTTTGGGCCGATTCCTGGAAATGTGCAGTGTACCCCCTCTAAGCAGGAAGCACCTGCAGCTTAGAACAACTGCAGAGAGGGGCTCCTCGTGGCCTCGGGTACCCTGAGGAACATTGGAGCAGGGACGGGGGTGTCCTGTCACTGCAGGCCTGGAACCACTGGCCTTTGCTGAGTCCATCCCCTTGAGGTCATCCAGTGCTGGACACACAGACTTACGTGACAAGGAGAAAAATAAGAACTGTGTCATGGCCTTGGGGTAATTCAGGCGCACCGTGAGCATTTAGCCACCACTGAAAGTCGTTTATGTAGACCCAAGAGAGACCAAAGGGAGCCTGTGGGTCTGGAGAGTTTATGAAGGTAAAAAAGCAAACCATCAGGGCAACCCCAGGGAGAGGGCTCATCTCTGTCCCTGGAGATCACGTGAAGGAAAGGAGAGTGAGTGCACAGTCCTATTTTCCTATTTCCTGGAAGACCCTGGGTGTCTGGGTGGGCCGTTTGCACAAGTATGGTGAGGGTGTTCTGTCTACATTTACAGAGTAACCTGCCCCTTCTTCCCCCTACCAGTCTCCTTGTGAGGCCCTTGTTGGGGCTTTGGAGAGTTTGCATGGTTTTGCTCAAGGAAGTCACTGACAAGAAGAAGAACACTTGCCCTGTAGAACTGAGCTTATTAGAATCAAGAAGACCAACTTAGAAGGCCATAAATAAAGGCACGTTCATATATATGCTTAAACACAGACATGCATTTTACAGGTTTTAGAAAACTAGTCTAACATCTGTTTTGCTTTCCTTGTTAATTACAACCCCCCCACCCCCTCTGCCCCCACCCCTACCCCTGACTCTAAAGTGAATTCCTCAACAAATCCTGATTTAAAAGATGCCTTAGACCCTGCATTTTGAACTGGCTCCCAGAACTTGTTTTTGAAGATTTCTCCTCCCCCTCCCCACTGCCCCAACCCCTTCAGCCAGCCAGCTTGGCAGGCCTTCATTCCAAGATCCAACCTTGACAAATCTGTGTCTTCTGGTGCATTTTGCCACCAACTGACACCTGCCAGTCTCCTGGGGCCAGCTGAAAATCCACTGGCCATCAAGGACCATGGCAGAGACAGACTTGCATCAGCAAGAGCAATAACCCACAACTGTGGGCCCAAGCAAACTGCCAAATCAAAAGCAGTTCCATGCATGTTCTCTTTCTCAAAACTGCTGTGGTTAGGCATATCCCTCTGTGAACATTTTCTATTTTATTATTACTTTTTTAGTTTAGATCCTGGGTTTTCATTCTTTATTTGAATATCCTAGAATCTTGAAGTTTGTCCAAGAAAATGAGAATCACAGCATCATTACAAATCAGACCTCAAGAGGAATTTAAACCTGTCTCTTTAGAACTTATCAGTGAGGATGCTGAAGCTCATTGAAGCAGAGAGAATTACCCAAGGACATATGGCTAGTGAGAAACATATCCAGGGCTAGAGGTCAGGCCTCCTGACTCTCATTCAGGGCTTATACCTTAAATTTGTGTCTGTTTAACATATCCGTATGCAGTATACATTGCAGCCACCTGTAAGTGTTGATATTTATCCCAATAAGGGGATAAATAACAGGTAACATTATTGAACAATTATTAAGTGGCAGAAATTGTTCTAAGCGCTTAATTTGTGCAATATCATTTACCGTCATGACAACCTAGATGGGCATTGTCATCCTCGATTTGCAGTCAAAGTAACCAAGACCTGGAGAAGTTAAATAAGTTGCCCTTGGTACATAGGGGGTTCCTATTAGACTGTAGCTTTCCTGGGACTCAGCACTGTGGTGGCTGAGCCCCTAGGGATGGATGGAGCCCTTGCCTTTCTAGTGGAAAAGAGGTGTGAGCACACAGTGAGGGCTGTAACAGAGGCAGACACCAAGGTGGGGCGAGGGTAGAGCAGGAGGAAGATGGCAAGGAGATGGCATTGGTCTTGGGGATGGAATGGTCTTGGGGATGCATAGATATTGTTAGCTGGAGAGCAGGTGTACAGGCGAGTGGGGGCACCTGCTGCCTTCAGGGAAGACCCCGAGGGGGAGAAACCCAGTGCCAGAAGGCAGAAGCTCGATGGCTGTGGGGGAAATGTGGAGAGATGGGGCTAGAGAGGTAGGTGGGGAGCAGACTGTGAAGTACTTGCCTCCCAAGATAAGGAATTTGGCCTATAGCCAAGAAACAGAGGGGAGCCCACAGCCATTTTTATGAGAGGTAAGTGACAGGATCAGACTACTGGGGGTTTTGAGGGAGGAGACTATAGAGGCCTGGGCAGACTGGTGACAAAGGAAGCAGTTAGGGGGTCGTGCAGTTGCCCAGGCTGAAGTGATGAGGGGCTGGAAACCGTACAGCCATCTGTTTGGCTCAGGCTTCCTCCCCTCCTTTGCTCACACTGCTTCCTCGGCTTGGAATGCTCTCTTCAGTCCAGGCCCGTCTTTCAAGACCAAGCTCAGGTGTTTGATCTGGGGGCTCTCCTCAGTCCCCAGCCTGAATAGGCTTGTGCTCCCCCTCCCCTGGGTCTCCGCTACCTCTGGTACATTCCTCATTCTCTCTTGGCACGCAGAAAATCTCGGTGCACATCTTTGTGTACATTTCTCTCTTCTGCTTTACACCCAGCTCCCTGAAGCAGGACCAGACCTTTGCCTCCTGAAATACTTGGCAAGGTGCCTGACATTCAGTGAGCTCTCAATAAATGTGTGATGAATGAATAAACTTTCTAAATAAAGGCAGTGACTATGGATATGGAAAGAAGAGGCCAAATTTGGGAGGTGTTTTTTTTTTTTTTTTTTTTTAAGTTACATCAGGGGTTGGCAAACTATGGCCCACGAAGGCGCCTGGGTGGCTTAGTCGTTAAGTGTCTGCCTTTGGCTCAGGTCATGATCCCAGGGTCCTGGGATTGAGTCCCACATCGGGCTCCCTTCTCGAGGGGAAGCCTGCTTCTCCCTCTCCCACTCCCACTGCTTGTGTTCCTGCTCTCGCTATCTCTGTCTCTGTCAAATAAATAAATAAAATCTTTTAAAAAAAAAATAACTATGGACCATGGGCCAAATCCAGCCCACTTTATGTACTGCTTTTGTGAATAAAGTTTTATTGGAACACAGCCAAGCTCGTCTGTCCACGTGTTGTCTCTAGCTGCTTTTGCTCTACAATGGCAGAGTTAAGTCATTGTGACAAGACTGTGGCCTGCAAATGCAAAAATATTTACTATCTATACACTTACTGAGAAAGGTTGTCAACCTGTGAGCTAGAGGACCAGGATTAGTGACTGGAGATAAAGAGTGACGGAAAGGAGAGAGTCAAGACTTCTCCTTTTCTCACATCTCCTCACTGTGCCTAACACAGAGCTGTGCTCTGGGGTGATGGCCTTGGCCTGTGGGCCTGCAGACACTGAGAGAGAAAGACCCATGACTGTGGGGCAGGAGGAAAAAGGATCCTAGGAGACCAAGTTGGGAAAGAGACCCCGTAAGAAAAGACAAGGGGCCATAGCTGCAAGGCGAAGTTTACCTAGATCCTGCTTCTTCCTGGTGAAGCTTCTCACACTCTTCTCTCTCTTAGTCATCCAGTTTGGCTTTGTCACCCTCTTTGTGGCCTCCTTTCCTCTGGCACCTGTGTTCGCCCTCCTCAACAATGTCATTGAAGTACGGCTTGATGCAAAGAAGTTTGTGACTGAGCTGAGACGGCCAGATGCCGTGAGAACCAAAGATATTGGTATGTCCCCTGCTTAGAGATCATGGCAGGCCCTCCACCTCCATTGGTCCCCTCGGGCTCCCCACCACCACCTGCCACCACCATCGTACTCTGGATTCAGGAGGGCTGGGGGAAACCCTTGCCTCTTTATCCCTTGGAGCTCCTCATCCTCATATCTTTGGGCTCTGGGAGGCCTTTATCCACACCCACCTGTCCCCCTGGTTTCCAGACAGGGTGGCACCTAAGCCTTTCTAGGCAAGCCCATTCCTGGGGGGCCCTGCAAACCTCCACTGGTACCTTGCCCGCGGAGCATCACCCTGAGCTGCAGCCTTGTCAGTCACCAGGCCAAGGGTGGGAGTGAGCCAGACGCCCTGCTTTCTGTCTTACAGGGATTTGGTTTGACATTCTCTCTGGGATCGGCAAGTTCTCCGTCATCAGCAATGTAAGTGTTCCATCTGTGACACCCTAGCTCTGTGGGAAGGGAGCTGCAGAGGGGGCCTCCAGAGGAGCTGAGGTCTTCAAAGCAGGGTACCAGCCCTTGTTACCTTCCAGCCTTTTCCTTTTGGAGCTTCGTTCAAGGCAGCGCCCTGGTTAATAGTGCATACATGCCTTCTAACTCATCGGGCCGTGGCCAGGGCTCTGTGACTTTCTTGTTAACTTCACGACACGAAAGAAAGGTAATTATCCACCGGAATGCATACCTTGGCCTTAAGAGTCAAAATCTGATCTTTCCTCGGAGCCAAGAATAATGAGGAAAGAATTCCGCCTATCTATCCATCTCTTTCCTTTCTTTTTCTACTCCCGAGCTAAACAATACCTGGACCGTTGCCCGGGCCATGGTTCCTAATTATGGTTCCTCCAAGCTGTCAATGTGAAGTCATGATTATTCCCATGGACTCTGGCATGTGTAGGTTAAGACAGGATATACAAGAAGAGGGGTCCTACCTGTTGTGACCTCCTTAACTGCCTTGCCAGACATGTCCACATTTCTGAGGAAATCTTGCTGGGCCCAAGCCAATGGCAGCTTTGGCTTCTGCTTTCTGTGCGGATGGTGGCTGGGTAGGGCCTTTTGTTGGAGGAAAATCCTGCTGGCCTGGCGCATACCAAGAAAGCCACCACCCATTTTCCCCCGGGAGAAAAACTTTGGTTCTGGCTGTGACTTGGTTGCCTATTTAGAACACATAAAATGACTAGAGAGGCATGAGGAGAAGCAGAGAGAATCAGCCCGCTGCATTTTGAATGCTCGGTGTAGGAATTGTACATCTTAAGGCTGACAAATAAGGTGCAATTTGGAAACTAGATCAGTAGATATTTTAGAGTTGTGTTACCTAGTAAAGAGGCCTTGCATACTAGGCACTTTCCATCATACAACAGGATGACAAGAAGTCTTACCTCCCTGGCCTTTCTAAGACTTCTTTATTTATCTGTAAGAATGGGAGAGCATAAGATTACCCTCCAAAAAGGATCATTCTGGAAATTAACTGGGAAGATGAAAGGACCTATAGCAAGTGCTCAGTAAGTTACTCATTCTCAAATATGGTTATCGCCATCCACACTCATATATACATTTAGAAAACAATGCCTAAACTACATTTTTTTTTTAAAAAAAGGGCTTTAATTGTTGGTGCAGAATACAGTATAAACACCTGCCAGAAAGATTTAAGATTTTCTTTGCAGAAAGTACCTCCACATTCAAACATGCAATCATTCACTCATTGTTTGGTTTGCTCCGTAGACATTTATAGAACACTTAAATATGCCAGACAGTGCGTTGGGTACGTGTGGTGGGATCAGGCAAGACCCACGCCTTCCGCCATTGTCTCTGTGTTCCTAAGTCAAATGGATGAAAGAACAACTTCCATTACATGCTGTGCTAAAAAGTGTTGAGAGACAATGGTCAAATGGAAGGAACTGTGGCACCATATCCCTGGGGTTCCTGGTTCTCTGGTGTCCCCCAGAGACAGAAGTTCATGGTCATCCAGTGTCCTTGCATATCACTTGAAAGTGGCCCTCTTATCACAATCAGTAATTTTCTCAGAAAATCTTCCACTCTGCCTTGGCTTGGCCAACACCAGTGTCAATTCAAATATCTCAGAGGTGCTCATTCCCTCCAGAACCCAACGATCCACACTGGCTTAGCATCCTTAGCAACCAGCCACTGTCTTGTGGGTTCACTTACACATACCAAAGGTGGAAAAGCTGCATGAGCTCAGAGTAAGGACTTCTCTAGCAGAGTGGTGCCTCTGGATGGGGAGCCCAAGGAGGACCAGTCTCTCAGCCAGAGGGACCCTGCCCCACCTAGACAGCATCCATCCTGACCACCCCTCAAGCACATGTGCTTCTGTACTTCAGGCTTTCGTCATTGCCATCACCTCCGACTTTATCCCCCGCCTTGTGTACCAGTATGGCTATAGTCACAATGGGACCTTGCACGGCTTTGTCAACCACACCCTCTCCTTTTTCAACGTCAGCCAGCTGAAGGAAGGAACGCAGCCAGAAAACTCACAGTTTGACCAAGAGGTTCAATTCTGCAGGTAAAGTAATTGGGAGGAGGAGGGTGGCAGCAGGTGACCAGAAGTGGTAGATCCAATTATCTGGAAGATCTAGATTTATATCACTCTCCGCTCCCTCTTTCTCCTACCCTCAGCCCCCCAAATCATGATAAATCAATTTCAGTAAATCAATAAATATTTATTGAGGGCCTTTTGCCAGACACTACAGAGCAAAGAAGTATATAGCCTTGTCTTTACCACCAGGGGGTTTGTGGTCTGGTTGGAAGAATCAAGCAGAGCAGATGGGACAGAGCTGGCTATTCAGGGATTCTATCTAGTGTGGACCAGGAGCACTGTGGGTGTTCAGAGGAGAGGAAGATCGATGGGGGCTAGAAAGGAAAGGGTAGGGTTCCTGGAGGGCCCAGGAGGAGTTGTAAGACAGAAAGAGAGAGTATGCTAGGTGGGGAGTCAGCATGGGCTAAGTCGTGGGGTGAGGATGAATTTGGGGTGTTAGGTGAACACTTAGGGGTTAGGTAATGTAGTTAGGAAGAAGAGCACTTAAAAGATAATAAAAAGGAATAATATAGGAAATACGATATATCAAAACTCCTAGGATAGAATAAGCCAAAGCATTGTTGAATTTGAATAGGTAGGACGAAGTCGATAATGGGAAATCTTGATGTATTCCAGGCATTGTAATGTGATGTGATAGGAAGTTACCTCTTTAGTACCAGGAATGATAGATAAAGTGTAGGCTTAGGACAATTAGTCTGAGAGAGAAGGATGGACTAGAATTGGGGGAACTCAGGGAGGGCAGCTGAGCTGCTGCTGTCAGTCAGCCATGAACCACGGCAGGCATAGCCCAGAGTGGTGGAAGGAATTAGGAGGAGGTGAGGAGATGAGCTATTTACTGTAATACATGACAGCATTGGTGGCAAGAGACATAGAGGGCGCCCGAACCAAGGATATCTCTCACGGTTAGGCTGAAGTCAAAGGTGGGTCCATTGACAGTGATGGGGAAGATGCTAAAAGAATCCAATTTTATGGTACATATGATGAATTTGATTTCAAGCACATCAATTAAAAAAGTGGTGAGAAAGTTTTCACCTAACTCCGAGACACAGTAAGCTGGAATTCCTGAGAGGTCCAGGTCAGAGTCGTGATTGAAAACCACCAGCACGGGGATCATGGAAGCCAAGAAACAGAAAACTCTCCACTATTAACCCAAGAAAGGCAAATAAAGAGAACAGAGGGGAATGAATTCTTTAACCGTTTTGTACCCTCGTGAGATGATAGTCCCCATGAAGGGCTTGAGCAAAGATCACACCTCATATTTAAAAAAATAGAGCAATAACTACAACAAAAACCAAACCCTAAGAAAGGTATCAAGGGCTTTTCTGGGCCATCCCCAAGCGTGTCTGACATAAGAGCTGGTGATCCCTCCGTCAAAGAAGCCATACCCTGGGTGCATCCGTCGTGCATTCCCGCTTGGTACCTAAGGCCCGCCATTCATGCAGTGGCTGCTCAGGTTCAGACTCACAGTCTGCCGCCACACAGGAGAGAAAACGAATTGGTCTTCCCAACTCAGATGACTGAGTGACGCAGCCTTACCAATGTGTGATTTGAATAGAAGGGTATTCTGGTCCTAGCTGGGATAACTGTAGGGTTCCACTCTAGCCAACCGGGAGGAGACTCAAAACCGGGGACCAGATCTAAGAACAGGTAAGTGCATTCATTCACAGGTCTTGATTTATGTCAGCCTAGATGTTTCCAGTATTTGCCCATCTGAAGCTATAAAGTCTCACTCTGGGACTGAGGTCCTCTGCTGCTACACGATGCACTGCCCAGGGCCACTCTGCTGTATGCCCGGCATACCAGACTGTGCTTGGTGTTACATTCTGGCCTACAGGTCCGAGAAAGACATAGTTCCACTACACAGAGACTGTCCCAGCTCGAGGCTTTTCTGGTAGCATCTAGACTGGCTCCAGCAGGGTACATGAAGTCAGTCAGCAGTTGGCACTGAAAAGTAACATTTACAAAATCATTTTTATAACCAGAAGGTATAGAAATGGTCTTGTTGAAGCTCCTCATTCTACATAAAAAGAAACCAAGGCTTAGAAAGGTGAAGAATTCTCTGAGTTACTGAGGTTTCACTGACAGATTCTGAAGTAAAACTAACATTTATCCAAGAATGCAGGCTCAACCCCCAGGCGCAGCGGGAGCAACAGCAGTGTGGGTTGTGTGGGGAAGCAAGGCTCACTGTGTGGTTTTTTGTTGTTGTTTGTTTGTTTTAGATTTATTTATTTATTTATTTATTTATTTATTTATTTATTTGAGAGCGAGAGAAAGAGCACAGATGGGGAAGGGCAGAAGGGAGAGGGAGAAACTAAGCAGACTCTGCACTGAGTATGGAGCCTGATGCCTGGCTCAGTCTCATGACCCTGAGGTCATGACCTGAGCCAAAACCAAGAGTTGGACACTTAACCCACTGAACCACCCAGGTGCCCCCTGTGTGTTTCTTTCTTTCTTTCTTTTTCTTTTTTTCTTTTTAGAGGGAGAGAGAGAGCACAAGCAGGGGGAGTGGCAGGAAGAGGGAGAAGCAGGCTTCCCACGGAGCAGGGAGCCCGATGCGGGGCTCGATCCCAGGACTCTGGGATCATGACCCGAGCTGAAGGCAGACGCTTAATGACTGAGCCACCCAGGCATCCCATTCCCCTGTGTGTGTTTCTTTAGTTGGTCTAGAAGGACTGAGGATCTGGGACCTTGCTTCTGACCATCAGATCTCCCAGAAATACTATGAATATGCTTTCCAGATATATCAGGGGCTTAACTAGCTTAAACATAAAAGGACTTTAATGGGCCCCCAAGGCAAGACTTGATTCAATCAGGTCTGCCTAAATCAGATCTTTCTCCACCTCCCTCCCAAATAACTGGAGTATGACAGCCAGCAGCTACTGGGTCCAAGTCCAAGTGGGAACATACCTCTTTCCCAGTGATCCTGCCAAAGTCTCATCGGCTAGGACCAGTATGCATGCCCTCCCAGAACCAATCACGGTAGCCTGAGGAGGAGTGGGGGGTCGGAGGTGAAATGATCTCCATCTGAGGCACAGAGTAGGAGGTAGTGCCCTGGTGAGAAGTTAAGATGAATGGCTACAACAACAAAGCCCAGCAGACCAGGTATTATTAGTACACATGGAGCAGATCAGGCTTTGTTGTAGCTGCTTTCAGAGTCACTAGACTCCCCAGCCTGCTGCAAAGCCCTGATGACTCTTCTCTTCATGGTTTCTGTGCAAGCTGATGGGATCATGGCTTACTGGTGGCCCATTAAACAACAACAACAACAACAAACAAAACGAAACAAAACAAAACCTCTTCCAGCAAAGTGGCAGAATTATTACTGGGTGCATAAGTAGGAAGTGCATTTTATATTTCTGCTAAGAAAATGTATCTGCAAGATCACACCAAAATGATTTCTGGAGCATCTGTCATGTTTTCTTACTCAGTACCAGTAACGATTATGGGTTCACTGTGCAACCATTTTTGAGACCTTATGATAAAGGCTTGTCGTTGGTGCCATAATAAGGAACAAGACACAAGGCCTCCCTCAAGAAGTCTAGATGAGGAGATGAGCAAGTAAGCAAGCAGTTAAAATCTAGCTTTAATAATTTATAATAGGGTAACTGCAAGGAGCTCTGAGAGCCCTGAAGAAGGAGGCATGCATCTAACCCAGACCTAAGTATTGTGTGGAAGCTTCAAGGGAGCTAAAACCTGAAGGTCGAACGGTGCAAGGTTGGCCAGACTGATGCTCTTGGCCATACTGATGCTCTTGTCGACGTTCCTCATTCACACAACCAAGCCAGCCTGGGAGGGATGGGAAGAGTGCTGGGGGACCGGAAAGGACCTTAAGTGGTGAAGGAGGTCTGGGGAGAACAAGGCCTTCCAGGTAGACGGGCTCCTTGGTGCTTGGTGGTGGGAGCTGGAGTGGTGGATAAACTGAGGGGCAAGGCAGGAAGAGAATACAGAAGCCAGACCAAGAAGAGCACGGTGGTCATATGGAGGTGCGTGGACTCCCTCTTAGGGCAGTGGGGAGCCACAGGGAGCAGGGATGAGATCATACTTTTCTTTGGTGTTCTCTCTGGCTGCAGTGTGAAGACCGGGGAGTACATTTGAAATAAAGAGATGCTCCATTCTACGGTGTAAGCAGGTGTCCAGACAGCAGGGTCAGCCTATTATCTAGATATCATATAGGTGTACTTTGGGGCTACCTTTTCCTAGATGGATAATAATTATTGATGGAAATCTCTGCCTCAGTGGGTCCTGCTCACTGCGTGCTGTGTGAACTTGGCTGGCTCACCAGAGTCTCAGAAAGTGGTGGCATGGCCTACTGATGTTGTAAGCCAGGAATCATCAGTGGCTGTAAGAAGTGGAAATGCAGGAGAATGAGAGAGAGAGAGAGAGAGGAGAGGGAGGGAGAGAGAGGGTGGGGAAGGGAGGGAGAGAAGGAGAGAGAGCTCTGGAGCTAGCTCCAAAGCCAGTGTTTAAAACTGCTTCCGTGGTGGGAAATGAAAAGTTTGCCCTGATTTTCTGGCAAATAGTGTTGGGAACTCGATGACCCTTCTTATTCTTAGCTTTCAGTGACCTCTGGAGATAAATGTGGTCAAATAAAACTGAGGTCTCCGGCTCCAACCCAGCCTCGCCAGGGATAGAGGTATCTTAAAAATAGCAGTAAAAGTTAGGACAAGTCTCCAGCTGCCCATTTGAGATGCATTCCCAGCATTTTTGGAGCAATGTTTGCTTCAGTCCTTTCACTGCTCTGGCAGGGCTGCTTCATAAACAGTCCGATGACGTCGGTCTGCGGGCAGGGGCAGTGGCTATTGACAGGGCAGAAGGGCTACCATGTCCTGGAGGGCGGATGGTGGCCCAGGCTCCTGGCTCCATTGGAAGGGAGCGGAGGGGCTGGCAAGGGAGGGCCTGGCCAAGGATCTGGGGCCTGGAAACTGGGGAGCCTACTTGGGCATGGTCAACCCAATGGGCCTGCTGTGGGGGTGCTGAGCATCCTTGGGTGGCGCCTGCTGGGTTTCTCCGCAGGGCCTGAGTTCTTTCATATCCCCAGGTCACATGAAGAGTCTTTAAAGAGGATAGTTCTCTTCAGTGCATGGCTGTCTCTCATCTGCTCCTCACTGAATCCAGAGGGAGAGTCAGCTTTTCCGGGCGTCGCCTTTCCTGATCTTTATCGACCCCTGGATTAACGTGGTTCTCATTAGTTCCTAATTGCCTGTACTGTTTTCCCTTGTTAAAGGCCAATTTCAGAAGGCAGTTTGAAGTAGCTCAGATAGTATGAAAATATTGTATGTAATGGTGTTTAGCATTAATATGACATTAATTTCCATTGGGACTATTAAAACAATTTTTTAAAACATACCACTGTTTGGAGTTGAGAAATGTATTTCCTAACTGATTCATAATGTAACTAAAACCTCATTTTTGGAAAAAGCCGTCCCTGATTGTTGATGACTAACTCCTCAGTTTGTTGCTTCGGCACACTTCCTGCCTACGGTGATTTTGGATGATGATGAATTGTGGCAGATGTCCCTGTACCTGTCACTGGCCACCCCTGCAAGTGAGGATGGGACGGGGACATCTGAGCCAGGAGTCTCTCTTCCCCCTTCACACCTCAGTGTCCCCATCTATAAAAATGGGGACATGGAATGAATAATCTCCAAAGATTCTTTTCTGCTTCTTTCTTAAAAAATTTAATATTTCATGATACATGTAACATACTAAAAACCCTAAACATTACGGGCAGCCTCTCTGACTCTGTCCCACGTCCACCCTACCCTCTGCCTGGTCCTAGGCACCTCCCCAACAGTACTCACGGCAAGGCATTTGTGCACGTCTTTCTCAGACTCTTCCGTGCGTTAACACCAAGTGAGCTCATAGAACCTTTAAGGGGTTTCATGGCTTTGTTTAAAATAATGAAATATATTTTGAATTAATGGGAACCTTATTTCTTTAGGTAGTGTATAAATTCTTCATAGTGTGATTCTTCATAGTGTTAGAACAATCTAGATATAATCTTGAAGTAATTTAAAGCTAAATTATAATAATGAGTTTTGTACCAGTTTCACTTACTGTATATGAGTCTGTCTCAGTTAACACTATAATTTTGCTCCTCAAAGCTTAGTATAAAAATGTGTTTGGGTCCCCCAAATATTGGCATTAATTATATCCTTTTGAAATTATGATTTTTTTTTTATCATAAAAGCAATTCTGTATACATATGTATATATACAAAAGGAAAACACTTTCTTCATAGTCCTGACCCCAGTCATTCTCTCCCGGAAGAAACCATTGTATTTATTCTCTGTGGAAGCCTCCAGAAATCACAGTCACATGCATTGTCTTACTTAATTTTCACTGTGCTTTCCTTTAACATTTGATGTACATGCATGTGCATGCATGTACACGTTCATTTATTTGTGGTTGGTGGGAGAGAGCTGGAGCACTTCCGTGTGCTCAGCACGGAGATGCATGTTTTACTAGCTCCATTTTACAGATTCGAATGCTGAGGTACAGAGATGAGAAACAGGTTTCTCGGGGTCTTATAGCTAGTAAGTGACAGAGGCCACTCCCAGTGCACACTTGCTGTTTAGACACTCTAGTGGTTTTGTAATTACAAACCTCTCATTATTACCAGACTCAAGGGCACTCTCAAAATTAATACTAAGGCTCAAAAGAATAAGGAGAGCTTTGGAGTGGTGAGGATGAGATCTAGGAATGGTTCCTAAAATCATACCTCTGAACTTAAATCCCAGCCAGCAGGTGCAGGAAGTGACCAGATGTGGGGGTTCACCCAGTGCTTCACCACTCAGCGAGACTTTGGGAGAACCACACTCCCTCAACCAGGGAGAAGCATCTGGTTTTGGAAGGCCTTTGAGCTGCTGGGAATGGAGCAGAAGTTCTACCGCCCACTGGCCTGAGGCTTCCCTATTTTGTGCCATTTACCTGGACGCAGATCCTGGGAGAAGACCCTGGCAGTTGTGGTGATGGCTGACTCTTTCTGATTCATATCAGCATGAGGGGAAGCTTGGAGCATCTGTGCCCAAGAGCTCAAAAATCCCCCTGGAATGCCAGGAGGCACTGGGAGCAGGGGTATATGTGCTCTGTTCTCTTCATAGGAGAGGTGTCAGCTACCTCCAGGCAAAGGAGAAAGAATAGCTACTGCTTATTGGGCATATATCTAATAGGTCGGGTGGTGTGCCACGTGCTCTTCATTGACATTTCCTCTTCATTACATCCCTGTAAGATGGAATGTTGAGGCCATTTTTTAGACCAGCACCTTGGCCATCAGAACATCGGGTAACTTTCTAGAGGACATAGAACCAAAGTGGTAGAGGTTGCATCAAGCCCTCATCTGGTGACTCCAAAGCCCATGCTTTTGCCAGTGCTGGGCACTGGGCTTAGAAGCTAAACACACCTGGACGACAGCTCATGTGTCATGGTGGACACAATTAAGTTCATTGATCACTCGTCTTTTTTTTTTTAAAGATTTTATTCATTTACTTGACAGAGAGCGAGCGAGAGAGAGAGGATGCACAAGCAGGGGGAGCAGCACAAGGAGAGGGAGAAGCAGATTCCCGACTGAGCGGGGAGCCCGATGCAGGACTCGATCCCAGGACCCTGGGATCATGACCTGAGCCGAAGGCAGACGCTTAATTGACTGAGCCACCCAGGCACCCCGGTCACTCATCTTTTGTGGCCATTTCTAGTCTTAAAAATTATCTCTTTGTTTAAGTAGTGTCTTCTTGTTACTCAGTGAAAACATTTGCTAAGCTTGACTTCTTAGGATGACACTTGAAAAAAATGATGAAATCTGAACTTATATTGGAATGTAAACAACCAATCCTTTCCTGGTGGCAGAGGCTTGCGGGAATAATATTTTTCAAACTGTGAGTCATTGTTCATGAATGGGTTAGAAAATCACCTTAGTGGGTCAGGATCAGCATTTTAAAGACGAGAATAGGATAAGACAGGAGAGAATAGAATCAGAAAATATCGGGGCATCGCACACGGCAAGGGTGTGATTTTCATTTTAGTGACATACTTACATATGCATTAATGGAAAATGATTTCTTACTACTGTAGGTCACAGTTCTTTTTAAAAGTTAGCTTCAGAAAGGGAAAGATGAACAGACGCATAATTCATTAAATTGTGCATTGTTCTTTTCTATGGATAGTTCGTCCTCTAGGTCCTACCAGAGCTACCTTTAGCCCATTGGCATGGGAGTGTTTTCAAGTAAAGCTTTCTGGAAATATCTATGTTACTCTTTCCCCAGATCTTTGATTCAATGGATGTGTTTGTTAAATTTTAAAAATGTTTTGGACACTCAGGGAGGGCAAAGGGACATCTCCAAAATCTGTGGTGTTAGTATCAGAGGTGGGACCAGAATTAGATTATTTATGGGTTCTTTTCAGACTGGGAAAAAAGAGGGGTGAGCAGTGGCCCCTAGAGCAAGGTCAGTGAGCAGCTGTTCCTTCATTGATGGAGCTAGAACACAAGGGAAACAGACTGGTTATAGCAGGAGGGATGGGGCTGGACCTGGGGAAGGGTGTCCTCATGGTACAGAGTAGGCGGATGTGTCACACCTGTCCTCCTGAGGTCTTGAGAAGTGTAGATAAATCCCCTTGGGGGACCATGGGGTCTTTTGGGGGGCAGCTGGAGGGCAGTGAGCCTGAGCTTTTTCCCACCCCAAGGTGTCCTTCTCCATTTAGCCATGCTCTCCCTCTCTCCTGTTAGCAAGCCTAATCTGGAGCTGGCCGTGCTTCTGTCCTCAGCCTCGGATGGATATGCTGAATCCCGTCATGTTTTGCTGGGCTGCAGTTAGCTTTGCTTTTCATCCGGATGTCAAAGCAAGCCTGCAACAGCTGTGATCAGCTGTTGGAAGGGGGAGGTGGGGAAGGGACAGCTCCTGGCCTCCTGCCCAACCCTAGTCGACTGCTTACTGTCCACGTCTGTTTGTCTCTTCCTGTTGTTGACTCTGTCGCTCTGCCTTTTTCTTTCTGTCTGTGTGCATCTCTTTTCCTCTTCCTCTTTTTTCCTTCTCTTCTTCCTGCATCTCTCTGTGGACAGTTGGAAGCCACCATGCTTTTACCCAGATCTTTTAGGGCAGCTGGCTCATTCTGGGTGGGGAAGGGACAGAAAGCACCCATTTTTTGGGCGCCTGGGTGGCTCAGTCCATTAAGCATCCGACTCTTGATTTCAGCTCAGGTCATGATCTCAGGGTGGTGGGATCAAGCCTCACGTTGGGCTCCGCGCTCATTGGGGAGTCTCCTTGAGATTCTCTCTCTCCCTCTGCTCCTCCCCCTACTCTCTCTCTCTCAAGTAAGTAAATACATCTTAAAAATAAATCTTAAAAAAAACCCAAAACACCCATTTCTGAATCCCCCACCTCAAACTGCAGCTCTTGGCGAGGTGCTTTGTGACAATAGAGGAAAGGCCTGCCTTCAGCCAGACTGGGATTCTCGCCTTGACTCTAGTTCTTGCTGGCCATGAGAGAGACCTGGGCAAGTAACTGACCTTCCCTGAGCCTCAGTGTCCCCCTATATTCATTCTATCGGGATATCGGTGCCTGTCGGAAGATGCTATGGAGATTGAATGAGAAAGCTTCCAGAAAAGCTCCTTGCTCAGGGATTGGTGCGTATTGCATGTTCAGTGTAGGTCGTTTTCCTTGTTGGCCCCTCCTCAGACAGAGTCCCCACCCTGCCTTCCTCGGCAGCCATGTGCCCCACTCCTTCCCCCAGGGCTTGTTTTGCTTTGACTAAGCCTCAAAGATCTGTTGAATTCCATGGAGAAAACAGTTCCATGAAGGGTCATAATTCTTCTGGTACCAGCTCTTATCACTTGTCCAGGCTTAGAAAAAACTGAGTCTGAGAAAATGAGCCTTTTTTGGGGGGGTGGCAGAGAGGGTGGGAGAGAGAATCTCAAGCAGGCTCCCTGCTGAGCCTGATGTGGGGCTTGATCTCAGGACCCTGAGATCATGACCTGAGCCAAAATCAAGAGTCAGATGCTTAGCTGACTGAGCCACGCAGATGCCCCGAAAATGAGCGGTTTTTAACATGAGTCATCACAGAATGGGGGTGAAAAGGCAGCAGTGAGGAAAATCTCTCCATGGGTCTGAGAAAGAGGCGTGAGCTCATGTCAGACGCTGACATTTTGTTTCTTAAGCCACATGGACAGATCATAAATGTGGTCAGTAGAAGAGGATACTGACCAACCATCACTATTACCACCATTCCCCCAAATTCACTCAGCCTTGAGCTTGGTTTGAGTCAGCCTTCCTTGGGGTGCAAGAATGAAGCCACCTCTATGGCCATGGTCCCGAAGCAGCCAGCCAGGAAGGAAGCCTGGGGTTGTCTGCAGCCACCTGTGTCATCCCTGAGCCCAGGGGCTGCTGAGAGCTGTCCAAAGTTTCTGGGCATCTCCCTCCCCTCTTGAGCTCATGGCCAGTGGGGCCAACATGGACCACTGTGCTGGGCTCTTCTCATGATTCTTGGGCTTCTCTGGAAGAAGAATCCAGACACCAGAGGAAGCCGTGGGGGATGTTCAAGAGAGAGAGTAGGAAAAAGACATTTCCAGGCCAACACTGGGGTTTTTTTAGGACTTTGGTCCTTTTATTCCATGGACGCTTTTTGGTGGGGCTGTGAATTCCTCCCTCCCTGCTTCCTGCTATTTCCCAAGTCTGGGAGCCTGAGGCTTACCTGCTGCTCCGATCCTTGAGGATCAGAAGCACCTGCTTCCCTCCGTCTCTTCCCAGTCTTAACACCACATTTCTCTCTGGGCAGGTTTAAGGATTACCGAGAGCCGCCGTGGGCCCCAAACCCATATGAGTTTTCCAAACAGTACTGGGCCATTCTGTCTGCCCGTCTGGCTTTCGTCATCATCTTCCAGGTGAGTTGTTCAGATAAGGAATAGAATCTGGGCTGCAGGGGTAAAGACAGCCACGTCTCCTCTCCTGCCCCTCTGCCCCATGCTTTCAGGACACTGTGACACAGGGGTCTCTGCAAGTGGAGGAGGCAGGGAGCACTCTCAAGAGGACTTCCATTAATGGATGGATTTGCAGAAAGAGAATAGAATGCAGAGTAAGGTTACAAGAAGATGTGGGGTAAGATGCAGGGTGGAGACAGAGTCCCATTTAGACCTAAGACAAGAAAGAAAGCGAGAAGAGTAGTGGGGACCAGAGTCTCAACCCTACTGCAGACAAACAGAGCCCCGCCTGGTCTCCGCAGCTCAAGAAAGGGGTCGAGTTCTGAACCATTCTTCTAGCTCTCAGCTGGCTCCCTCCTTTGTTAGCGTGCTCCGGCCCCTGAGACATCTGGTGGGGAGGGCTCCAGAGCCATCCGGCCATGCCTCCATGGATGAATAGCAAACTCGAGCCCCACGATCGCTATCTCTGACAATAGCCGTAGCTCGGGTTGCATGGCCGAGATCTGCGGGTGTGCGGCCCCAGGTCCCACTAGGGGTCCTGCCGCCCTTCAAGAGGGGCTGGAGTGCGAGCCCAGATCCTTTTCTCTTCCACTCCCTCAGGCCTTTGTATTCCCTGAAGGCAGATCTCTGGGGGGCTCTAAGATATCCTGGCCCGACCCTGGCCCAGGAAGTGGAGAAGCCCATCAGCTAGTCTTTCACCTAAAGAAGACATCCATTCTTGCTCTGGGGAGATGGGGCGATGGATTTGAAAAGCTGCTCCCCCCTGCAGGCGTCCCCTGGCTTTCCCACAGGTCACATGGAACACTTGTTATGTTAACACTGTGAAAGTTGGTTTAAGAGGAGAGTGTGGCTTGAAGCCGCTCTAGGGCATGAAAGGCACCCAGGAGCCTCTGGACGCAGCAGCTGGTCCGCTGGCCCTCCCCTGGGCCCCTAGGTGTGGGGGAGGGTCAAGGTCAAGGTGGGAATAGGTTTAGAGCCTGGAAGACAGCCATGCCCTAGAGATCTCGTCTTGGGCTCCGTCGCTGTCCCGGATCTCAGAGTGCACGTGTGCCTGGAGGGCAGAGAATGCCCCAGCTCGGGGGGGCGAACTGGGTGGGAACCAGGCTATGAAGGGAGCTGCCATGTACCGGGCTGAGCTGGCGCTGTTGTGAGGTATTCGCCACTTCAGTGGGAAGTGCTGCAGGAATGTTTGCAAGCGCAGGGGTGGGGCTCAGCAGATGGAAGAAGGAAGCCAGTTACCAGCGTGCACAGAAGCTGAGAATGGAGAAGGGGCAGCTGTAGGCAGGGGCCCTAGATGGGCTGGTGTGGCCTGTTCAGCGGGATGGGAGAGAGAGCGGGATCGGGTGAGGGCGAGGTTGGCTGAGGCCAGAAGTCAGTGTAGAAACCAAAGGTCCATCTCTGACCTGGAGGACTGAGGGCGGGCTGGAAGCCAGAGAGGAGCAGTGGGCTCGGGGGGAGCTCTGGGGGGGGCCAGCGGGCCCTGTGCCCACTTCCCAGGGAGCGCTGGAGCAGGGCGCCTGCGGGCTGAGAGGCCGGGCAGGAAGGACAGGAGGAGGCCAGCAACAGCCCCGCCCCGTGTGAGGCACTGACTGGTGTCATCCTCAAAACAGCTCGGGGGACAGGTACTTATTTAACTGCTCCACTTTCTATATGGGGATGCTGCGGGGCACCTCTGCCCGCCAGCTTGGGGCACCTGCTAGAAAGTAGCAGAGCCAGAAGGGCACGGCGGTGTCCTGCTCCTGGGTCTGTGCTTGCCATCGCCCCCGCCTCGGCGCCACACCGCCCGCCCCACTCTGATGGGCAAGGGTGACCGTCGGGGGGAAGCCCTGGTGTCCCACTGGGCCGGGCCTCTCCTCTCAACCCCTCTCCCTGGCTTTTGGCAGAACCTCGTGATGTTCCTGAGTGTCCTTGTGGACTGGATGATTCCCGACATCCCCACGGACATCAGCGACCAGATCAAGAAAGAGAAGGGCTTGTTGGTGGACTTCTTCCTGAAAGAGGAGCATGAGAAACTCAAGCTGACGGACGAGCCGGCCCAGAGGAGCCTGGGAGGGGGGCAGCGCAGCACGAGCCGGGCGCCCAGCTCAGCACCCTCGGGCCGGAGCCAGCCGGGCAGCATCGCGTCCTCTGGTTCTCAGCACACAAACGTGTGAGTGAGCCAGCCCCGCTTGGGGGCTGCCGCAGCAGCCAGGAACCTCACAGAGAGCGGCTGTGCACCTGCTCGGGCCTCCTGGTCCACGTCTGCTGGGGTCCAGCCTGCCGGGGTCTTGGCAAGGTGTGCGTGTGCAGAGAGAGAGAGAGGCTAGAGCGAGCGAGAGAATGAGCACAGGCAGGAAGAGAAATGGGGCTGCTTCTCAGAAACTTCAAGCTTAAGTTTCTTTTAGGTCCTCTTTGTATCCTTCTGGGGGCTTGGGACCCTATTTTGAGTCACTTGGTGAAAGAACTGGGCGTCTTTATCCCCGGGCTCCCAGGCAACATGAGCCTTCCCTGCGTTCCCTCAGGTGTCCTCTCTCAGGTGGCCACAGGCTGGGAGAGAAGTGAGCCCCCATCCTGAGGGATCCTTCACCCCTTCCCACCATCTCCCTGAGCAGACCCCTCTGAGTCTTTGCAGCCGGGGCTGTCACAGCCCCACTGGGTGCAAATTAAGTCACAGGGCTGATTGCTGTGGCCACTGGACTTGATGGTGAGTGGCAGAGGTCCAAACCCGGGCTTGTCTCCAGTTCATGTCACAGGGATGCTTTGAGCTTGTGCAACTAACCATCACTTAACGCAGGTTCAGATCTAAAGTAATAAAATAAATGGAAACTTCCTTTATAAAGATATGTCTCCTTGTCTTTTTTTTTTTTAAGATTTTGTTTATTTATTTGAGAGAGAGACAGAGACCGTAAGAGAGATCGGGAGCATGGGGGAGAGGGAGAAGCAGGCCCCCCACTGAGCAGGGAGCCTGATGTGGGACTCGATCCCAGAACCCCGGGATCATGACCTGAGCCGAAAGCAGACGCTGACCCGACTGAGCCACCCAGGTGTCCCCGTCTCCTTGTCTTTGAGTCTCTTGCTTTCTGTCGCTTCTGACCAATATTTATTGAGTACCTACTACATCCCAGTTGCTGTTCTCAGCTGAGAGATATAGCAGGGTCCAAGAGAGATCTCTGCCTCATGGAACTTCCTTTCTGCAGAGAGACAGACAAGAAGCTGATGAATGTTTAGGATTTCAGCTAGTAAATAGGGGCTAAGGAGAAATACAAGGGAGAAGGGAAATGTGAAAGCAGGAGAGGTAAGGGGCTTACCATTTTACATATGAATTAATGACAAGCCCAAGATGGTTCAAAAGTTACATCTTTGAACCTTGGGGGTGGGGGGTGAGATTTTCAAGTATGGTCGGAAGCGAAGACCAAACATCGTTTGTCATTGTCTTTCACACACCCCACCTGCTATGCAGAAACCAGTTACACGGTCCTGTTCCTTGGGACCCGGCCCTAGTCCAACTCAGTGTCTGGATGGAAGCTTCGAGGAGGGCCACGCTCCAGAGGAGAGCTGAGTGTTCTCAGGTTTCAGCACACCTGGTGATCTCAGGGCCCACGGGTGCTGGGCTGGTCATCCTTGCTGCTCCCCGTGGCTTCTGTTGCCTCCTGGCCACGTGCAGGGGTGGTGCTGCCACCAGCTCTTGCTCTGGAAAGTGGTCCCTTCTTTTATGGGGACACCAGGACAGAGCTTTAGTGGGGGCAGCAGACAAGGCTGTCCCACGCTGCTCACGTACCGGTAGTCCTACGGTACACTTTAACCACATCAGGCCTCCGTGGTCACGCTCAGCACGTGAGCCTGGATGCACACTCGGTATTATCAAAACAGAACACTGCATCGCCCTACAACAGGCTTCGGCTAACTTGGGAAGAGGGGAGTGGTCCACGGGAGAGAAATTTCCGTCAGGAGCGTTAATGACATGGAGATTCCAGGCACATAAAAGGGAGGCTCTCCCCAAGGACGAGTCCTTCCAGGGTGGGTGGGGTTGGTATTTCCACACTGAGGGTCCGGGGCTGCCTCCAGCACCAAGACACCCTCTGTGCGCTGACCGCGGCTGGCTCAGGACCCCACCTCTCTTCCCTCTTTTTTCCAAGTAAACATTTTCATATGATCACAGAAGTGCCACCTGCACCCCAAGAGTCAGACGATCAGAAAACCAACGAAGAAGAAAGCCAAGTCATCCACAGTCCCCCAAATTTAGAATCAACATCAGCAATTGCTGTGTTTCCTTCCAGACTCTCAACCCCTCTCAAACTGATGCGTATTTTTAGTTACAATTCCGCGGTATATGCTGTCTTGCTGTTTCCACTTTGTGTATCTCATCAATCCTTTTGTCCCGTAAATTTCAGTTTTCTGTTTTGAATCGTATTCAAAATTACGTACCGACCACCTACCACGTGTCGGGCTCTGTATTGGGCACTCGGGATACATCACTCGACACAATGATTCCTGCCCCCCGGGAGCTTACGTTCTTGTGGGTGAGTCAGGAAGACATCATGAACAGCGAATATAAACTATACAGAATGTGAGAAGGTATGAGATGCTATGGAGGAAAAAAAAAAAAGTTGAGCAAGGTAGAGGGGATTAGTAGTGCGCGTAGGAGCTCCGTTCTATTTCCTTCGCATAATGGGCCTTTTGCTTTGTTTTTTTCCTGCCCCACTCTGTCCCGTTAAGGGACTGGAGATTGGGTGTGGAAGCTAGGGGTGGCCAGAGCTCCCCCCGAGAGACCAGGTCAGATGGCGCCTCCTGGGGATACCTAGGTGGGGAGGAAGGGAGATTTCATCTGCCCGGATATAGGTTTCCACCCTGAAAGGATTCTGCTTTCTCCCTCTCTCCCACTACAAGTGAATTAGGGATTCTGTGATTTGCCCCCACCCCCAGGCCCAAACCATCTCAGCAGCACTCCCGTTACCAGCAAGACCATCACACATGCCCGCCTAACAGGGCAGCACCTGGGATTTAGGCTAAGTAAGAAGAACTTCCCAAAGGACTTGTTAAGCTGGGTAAAGACATGGTAGGTGCAGTCCCTAACTTAAACAATAAAACCTTCTCTGAGCTCTTTGAGGTAAAAATTAATTTTGTGATTTCACTATAAAATGTAAAAAAAAAATAATTGTGAACAAACATCTGAAACACTGAAGAAAGGAAAAAAATGTCACTCCTTTTCTTATGTCCTTTCTCCAAAATAGTTAATATTTGGGTTTATTTTGAGTTCATTTGTGTTCTTGTGGTGTATGTGTGGTCACCTACATTGGTCTGTAATAGCATCTATTTTGTTTAATCATACAGGTAATATACACTCATTGAAGAATATTTAGAAAATGCAGAAAAAGTAAAACATAAATAAAACAGTTTAAATCATCTAAGTTTTTACCTCCAAGAGAAACAGCCATGAGCTCCAGGTGGAGGGCTTTGTGACCAACTGTATTTACCACTGGGTTCATCAGTTTTTCCTTATTAAGAATAAAAAGAAATGGAATCCATTTGATAGTTGATTTAAATAAATAAGCTTAATGGCTATTTCCCTGATGCGCTCATTGTAAAGAAAAGAGGGTGGAATAAGAGGTAGACTTCCCTTCCCATTTTCCTCTCTCACAGCCTCTTCGGAGCAGCCCTGTTCTGGAACAATCCTGCTTGGGAAAATAAATGATGCTTTTTCTCAGTGAGGATTCCTTCCTTCCTTCCTTCCTTCCTTCCTTCCTTCCTTCCTTCCTTCTTTCTTTCCTTCCTTCCTTCTTTCCTTCTTTCCTTCCTTCCTTCCTTCTTTCTTTCCTTCTTTCCTTCCTTCCTTCCTTCCTTCCTTCCTCCCTTCCTACATTTTTTAGCTTTATTGAGGTATAATTGACAAATAAAATTGTAAGATATTTAAAGTGTACAGCATGGTGATTTGATACATGTATACATTATAAGAGGACTCCTCCCATCGAGTTAAAATTTTTTTTTTTTTTGCTGTCTACAGGAGATATACCTTTTTTTCTTTTCATATTTTTATTTAAATTTTAGTTAACATACAGTGTAATATTGGTTTCAGGAGTAGAATTGAGTGATTCATCACTTACATATAATACCCAGTGCTCAGTACAAGTGCCTTCCTTAATACCCATCACCCATTTAACCCATCCCCCATCCTCCTCCCCTTCAGCAACCCTCAGTTTGTTCTCTGTCATTAAGAGTCTCTTATGGTTTGTTTCCCCCTCTTTCTCTTCTTTTTTCCCCCCTTTCCATATGTTCATCTGTTTTCTTTCTTAAATTCCACACGAGTGAAATCATACAGTATTTGTCTTTCTCTGACCTATTTCACTGAGGGCAATACTCTCTAGCTCCATCCACGTTGTTGCAAATGGAAAGATTTTGTTCTTTCTGGTGGCTGAATAATATTGCATTGTGTATATATACACCACATCTTCTTTATCCATTCACCAGTTGATGGACATTTGGGATCTTTCCATAATTTGACTATTGTTGATAATGCTGCTATAAACATTGGGGTGCATGTGCCCCTTCAAATCTATATTTTTGTATCCTTTGGGTAAATCCCTAGTAGCACAATTGCTGGATTGTAGGGTAGCTCTATTTTTAACTTTTTGAGGAACCTCCAAACTTGTTCTCCAGAGTGGCTGCCTCGGTGAGGATTTTAAAGATGTAGAAAATCATCATTAACTCCTTCTGAAATGGTCGTTATTTTGCCATATCAAACTTTGCTTTTCTGCGAGAGGAATGAAAGCCTTTTGGTTTGCTGAGCCACCCAGCACAAGGTTCTAGCCTTGTATAGAGATTCGCCCATATTAAGAAAGACGGGAGGGAAACTTACCAGGTGCTCTTCTAAGTGGCAGTAAATTGTGGTAGGAGATTCCACCAGGCTGTGGGAGGCATTTCTAGAAGCCAGGATAAGAATGATATGGGAAAACTCAGGGACCAGTCTTTGCCCCATGGTTGCTTGAAATATGTAGTCAAACAGGGTCTGGGGTTAAACATAAATGAGGAAAACGCTCCTGTCTTTTCATATTGTCACAGTGTTCCCTGCGCTGGCCGGGGTATGCCTTTAGGAAAGATGTTTTCTAACAATGTGGTGTTAAAGGGTCCCTTCAGGACTTAGGCACTCACCCCCCAGCTGCTGATGGTCCCAGCTGGCAGCCCCTCTCAGAACTGCGGTAAGTGGAAGGGGGTTGCCCGGACCAGGGCCACTCCTTGTTCAGGGGCTTCCTCTCATCTCTGCAGGGGCATGAGGCCCGCCTTGGCTCAATTCCAGATAATTCCAAGGGCTACCTCAGCCCCAGAGCTCCATGTGCAATTGGCTGAAACGTATTGCAGCTCAGCTCTTCCCCCTCCACATTCTGCTCACCTCGCTCTCCCCCCAGGGCGTCCTTCTGGAGCACGTGCCCCGGTCAACCCCCTGCAGGCCAGACACACAGCTCCCCATCCCAGAGTCTGCTTCCCTGAGAACCTGACCCAAGACACAAAACACGACACACGGGGCATTTGCTTTTGTTGGAATGATGGCTGGATTTACCTTTCTCAGGTTCCCATCCTTACTTTCCAAACGTTGTGGCTCTGGTAATGAATGCATGCTATTCCAGGGTTTTCTAAGGAAAAACCTCTGGAATAAGCCTGATCGATACTCCTTTTGAATGTTACCTTTTTCCAGTCCTGTTAATAGGATTTTAAAAGGTATTCTCGGAATTCAAACATTTCAATGGAATGTGTCTTGATGTGCGTTTCTTTTATTTAATATGCCTGGAATGAGGTGATCACCTTCAGTCTGCATATTCACTCCTTTCTCAGCTCTGGAAGGTATTCTTCCAGGGCGGGAATGGAGTCCAGTATAGCCATTCCAACTGTTCTGATTATTTTAAGGAAACGTAGAAGTTGTGGGTTGGTTTTCTGGTTTTTTATCTTCATGTTCACCATCTTTTTTATGAGCACGTGTCTCCTTGTCCCGATCCTCTACATTCAGGAGTTTGCCCTTCCCGGAGTACCATGTTCCTTTTTTCCCCTGCCCTCTCCCCTTAGAATCAATCCATCTATAATCTCCAATAAATTATTTGAGCCGCTTCAAAGCTCTCACTCGTAAGATCCTCCATGGATAATCGTGAAGAGAGGTGAAGATTTCTCCTAAGCCCCCATAACCCTACTCTTCTGAACTTCTTGTGCTGCTAATGGCCTTACCTTTACCTGCTGTATGTATCCCCCTGCTAGTAAATGAAGAGGTTGGACCGGGCAAGTACTAACATCCATTCCTGCGCGGACACGTACAGTTCTACAGGTCAACTAAAGTTCCACAAACATGAAGAGTATGGTCAGTCTTACCTTCCACGTTGCCATTCTACTCATCTTTTGCACCCCAGGCCCTGGCCATCTGTGTCTCTGATATCCTCACCCAATTCAGCACAGGGAAGGGTTGCGGGAGTTTCTACTCTTGCCTCAACCCACAGGGGTATCTGATCTGCTCAGCCACAGCAGAGGGCGCCAGAGAGCAGAACCCACCCTTGAAGGCTTAGCCACCAGTTCTGGAAGACCAATCAGATGTTTCCTCAGAATGCAGCCTTATTATGTGCACCTCTGGGTAGCCTCCTGCTCCTGGCCCCTTTCTGTACAGCAGGGAATGGCAGTGCCCCCAGAACCAGAGCCCTCCCAAACCAGGCTAGAAGACAGACATCTCCTCAGGACTCTTGCCCAGATGCGGTGGAACCCACTTATTCTTCCGCCCCTCCCATGGTGCACGCAGCTTTATCTGCAGAAAGGAAGTGCAAGGTGAAAGCCAGATGGGAATTCAAACAGACAGCTCTACATATGAGTTCAGGAACCTTCATGTTTTATTGCCCCACCTTTGTCTCACTTCCTGTCTGTCTAACAGAGCAAGGAGCTGAGGACTGAGGCTTCTAAGTCAAGATGTCTTCCTCAATTAGGGGAATGAAGCCATAGGCCCTAAGGGAAGGAGGCAGACTTTTGACATGGATCCCACATCATAACCTGCTCCTAGTTTTCTCCCAGCATGATGGACTCTGGTTGGCCTGCATCTAATTCTTCAGAGAGTATATGTCAACTTCTATCAAGAACCACATCTGCTTGGTCTGAGGGAGGCTGCTAGTTGAGAAACAGATGAGGCCCCGAAAACAGGCCTCTTCAACCCTTTTCTGGGGGCCACATTCCTACTCTACTTGGAAACTTTTCTCAGGATCGGCCTTCACAACTTCAAATTTGGTTTTCTTAGCTGCCAACCTCTGTCTTCACTGTACTGACTCCACCTGTCTTTTCTGATTGCTCACTGTCTTGTCACAGGGCAAGGTTTTTTCTCTGTATCTGTCTTCTCAGTGGCTCCCACCTCCTTCCAGAAACCCCCCTGAAGCTCCTCTCCGGGTCGATGGGCAGCATATGTAGAGAGCTTTTCACTGTCATGATGTCAAAAATAGGTAGTATTATTAACATGGGCAGATACTGGCTTGGTGGGTCCAGAAGCTTCTACAATTTTAGGAGGCCTCTTTAAGAAAAAGTACTCCAAATTATAAAATAAAATCAGATACACAGTGAATATTTAGCACGAAAAGTTCCAAATACAAATTTTAGGCTAAACCGGAAATGTCACGAAATCCTTAACAGTTTTATTTTTTATTAATGAACCGACTCACTCACCTTTATATTACAATACTGCGCCCTCCACGGCTTTAGTCTTGGGCTCTTGGATTGCTTTCCATAACAATGTTTTCAATTAGGAAAGAGAAAGGTAATTCATCCTTTCCCCTAGCCAAGTTGATCAACATTTGCTTTTTATTTCTTTTCTGTGTGTTTGTTTTTGGCCGATCCCACCACAGGTTTATCTGTACCAAGAGCACAGGACACTGGCCCCATGCAGAGAGATGCCCAGGGGTCACAGCAGTCCTTCCGTCCTCACGCTGTCAGAAGCTTCTACACTGGAGCCTTTGTGGGGTCTGGGCACATTTGGGAGCTTGGGTTTGACCTTCTTGGGCTTGATGAGGGCCTTGATAGCCTTGGCACATGCACCCATGACCTTGGCATTGCTGGCCTGCATTTCATTCTTCTTGGAAAAGTGCGTGTTCCTCAGGAACTTGGACTCCTCCCCGTTAAGAGATGCATATCTTTGTGATGGGGTTTCCTGATGCCATTCCTGTGCCATTTTCATGAGGTTGTGCATGGTGTGGTTCTTGAACTTGTCCATGTCTGCACCGAAGCCATGGCTCCTGAAGCGCCTCGGAACGTGCTTTTTATTTCTGATGGAAAATAGTAACTTAGTCTCTTCCAGTTCCACAGCTTGTTGTTGGTGATTGCATCTAACTGTTAAGATTAATGTCAAATTTGGGAAAGCTTCTCTCCAGTTTCTTTCATATATAAGCTCCAAGATATGAAAAAATTTTCCGTACATTTCAAAGGTTGTTTTGCCTCCACTTTCCGTATATCCTCGTCTCCCGTGGGAGAGCTTCCCTGGAAAGGTACCTCTTCTCATTAGCCCCATTTTCATTGTCACTGGAACCAAAGCTACGAGGACTTCCACCCCGGGGTGCAGACTCCAGCCTGTGTTTCTTCGACATCAGGACACCTCCCTCAGAAGCCCACTGGCTCTGGGTGCTCTGCCTGAGGCCCTTGGAGTGACATCATAGTAGTGACAGCGGTGACAATCCCTAGGAGCCAGTTGCTGTGCCAAGAACTGTACGGTCACCTCACCGAATGTGTGAAGCATTTTGACCAGAAGGGCCATGCCACCGACTCGCATTGCATGCCCCTCTTTTTCCTATTAATCACTTGAGTGCCCACATCATTTTGAACAGAGCTGGAGCAAGAGGCCACGGATATCTCCTACCTTTGATTCCTCCAACTTTCCAGGGCATACCCCACCCCAAGAGGGTTTTTGGGGACCCCTTAAAGAAATGGCAGGGGAGTATTCCATCCTCTTTGGCTAATGCCACACAGGGCACCATTGGGGACATTTGCCACCCCACATTGGCACCCTGGCTGAACAAGATTTCTGATCATAACAAAGTCATGCCTCACACTTGGGCTCCAATATATGGCCTCATTGTGCCTGAGGGGCTGGGTCCCCAAGGGTTCCCAGCCTCGCCGCCTATGTACTAGGTTCAGCTCTTCCCCAGGAACCACCAGATCTTTGTATTAAGTCAGGTTCACCAGCCTGGACACCCCTTCCCCACAGGGACATATCCTCTGAGGCCCTGGGGTCTTCCTTGCCACACTGATCCACTCTGATAAATGCCGATCGGGGTTTTCTGTTGGGGGTTTCAGAGTGGCGAGAAAAATCTTCCCTCTGGACCAAGCTGAGCCTAAGGGTTTGCCTCTCTAAGACCACAGAAGCCCAAGGTCTCCTTCCACTCTGGGGAGTCCTTTGTTACATAGAAGGAAATCTTTGTGTCAGCCTTCACTGAATCTAGAGCCTTCAGTCTGACCTGGCAGAGATGGCATGGGGACCCATGGCAGGGGATTTGGACGCTCTGTCTCACACAGATGCAGAACTTGAGGTTCAGAGAAGCTCTGCCTCTGTTCAAGAGCCCAAAGCGAGAAAGTGGCCGAGCTGGAGTGAACTGCAGTCTGCCTCCTCCCAGAACCTCTGTTCGTAACCATTCATTGGAGAAGAGCGAGAAGGCACATTGCTCAGCTGTGTGTGGGTAAAGCTTTGTGGGGACAGCATCTCATATGATGCCGAGACAACGGACTTACTGGAAAATGCACTCCATTTTGGAGCTGGACCTGGTTCTAGTGCCCACTCTCCTAGTCAGGCAAGCTCCAACTTCCCTGAGCTCTTCCTCTCTCTGGAGCAAGGAGAAGATACCTGCCCTGCCTCTTTCTCAGGGTTGTCCTTGGTGTGTCGCCAAGCATGAGATCAGTATGAAGGAGTGGTATTAGAGCAAACACGTACATTTCTAAGAAGACAAACATTATCATCAATGGCTAAGACAAATGTATGCCCACTATCAGATCCACTGCTAGAAACTGTTGTGGCCAACAGTAAGTCTAAAGTCCAGGCGTGGCCATTCCGAGAGGGTGGCACAGATGCCAGGAAATGGAGGCCTTGTGTGCTGGAATGATCTCTGCAGAGTACCCAGCAATGCCTGGTTAGCATTCTTGACATCAGCACGTTTGCTAAACTCCATTTCGGGCTGGGTTTCCAGATGAGTAAACTATTGAGGAAGACCTCAAAGGCAATGTCACTGCCCAACGTTCACTAGAATTACTCTTTCCTCCCCACTTCTGTTAACGTGCCTTGGCTTTTAAAACAAATGCCTTGCTTTGACGTCGAGTAAGTATGTCGTGGTTTTTTAAAAACATTGCACCAACTCCATTAAAAACATATCAAGTGATACCCAAGTATAAGCTTCAGTCACTAGACCATGATTTTCAGAAAATGCATTAATCTAAACTAATTTTTCATGGTTTCCGTGGTTTCGTTGAGTGGTCTTTATAAATGTCTACCAAAGAAAAGAGAGTTTATTGTGGGAGCAGGGTAGACTTCTGGATTGAAATGCTTCATCATCAAGACTGAAATCCCCTCAGAAGAAAACTCGCTTTACTACTGATCTTTGGATGAATACTTCATAGCATCACGGCTCATCTAGAATCCAAGATAACGACTCTGGTTATACTATTGCCTGTTTGGGTTGCTGCAGGGAGGCAATTATTTTCCAGGACCACAAGTCAGAAAATGCCAAAGGACCTTCAGAGAACTGGCAACCAAGAATAAATAGGCTTTCTGAAAAGTATCTTCCGTCTATCAGTGAAAGTCTGCAGCCTCAAATCCATTTTCAGTAAGGGTAGAAATGGAGACTCAGATGCCCATTGAAGAGCACTCCCTCACATGAGAATTTATATTGGAAAGATATTATGTAGCCGTTTCTTTACCCCTTATAGGTGGGGCATATGGGCAGTGGGATGTTGTTTGGAAAGCAAGGGGTCAGATAAGAGCATGTCTCACTGGCAAAGAGATTTTTAAAAACAGAAGATATGTCTGTTTCTTTATAGATTACCCACTTTTTTCTTTTCTTTTTTTTTTTTTGAGAGAGAGCAGGGGGGTAGGGAAGGACAGAGGAGAGGAAAAGAAAGTCTTAAGCAGTTTGCATGCTCAGCATGGAGCCCTACTTGGGGCCCTATCTCACGACTCTGAGGTCATGACCTGAGCCGAAATCAAGAGTCAGACACTTCACTGACTGAGCCACCTAGGTGCCCCTAGACTACCCAGTTTGGAAAGAGATTTAAAACTTCCGTTATATATATGAGGGAGTTAAAGTAGAGAGGGATCAGAAAGTATATGCAGAGTGTGTCAAGTAATGGACAACACGACGTTTTCCAATTCCTTTAATTACTACAACAACAGAGGCTGCATAGCTTCACTGAATATCTAACTGGACTCTTCAAGTTACTCGATCCCTACTGTTTGAGCAGGAGCAGTGCTCCAGACAGGCTCTGGCTCCCCGTTGCCTAACCCTCCTCACCAGCTGTGATTGCACAGGGTGCCCGGCCCTGGACTGACCTTTCTCCTCACCTGTGCCATCCTCACTGGGCTGAGATCCCTGCCCTTCCCTCGGTTCTCATGTCCCGGGATCCTCCTGCAAGCTCACATCCCCCTCGTCCCTCGTCCCTGGGCATGCATGCCCTGCCATGATGCTTCTTAGGATAGGTCGGGAGACTCCTGGTCCACTGCGGCCACGCCCACTGGGCCCAGGCTTAGTGTTCTGCCAACTTCTTCAACAAACACTTCTGCAAGGGGAATTACACACACGTTGTGGGTCTGGGATCAGTAAGGGGACCGATATGTACATATGTAACAACCACTCATTAGGACTGTGTTGGACCAGGCACATCAGAGTCATTATTTGTAATGCTCACAAAGACCTGGAACAATAATCCCATTTTATGGATAAGCACCTGGTGCTCTGAGACACTCTCTGAGTCACTTAAGGACACCTAGCAAATACATTCATGAGCCACAAGTAAAACCCAGGTCTGCGTTAGAGGCCATGCTGCCATCAGTTTTTTCTCCAGGCTTTCCCCCCATTATTTAATTATATAAACTACTTTGGCCAAACCCATCTGTTGTTATCTCTTCCATATTCCCATGTTCCTTTCCTGGGCTTTTGCTACATCTAGAATGCTCATTTCTGGTATGCTGCCAGAAAACCCATGGTTTTACACCTGACCTTTGGTTCCCACTCAAGGCTGCACACTCCAAAGGGCCGGCCTTTTCTCTGTGCTGTTTTTCCGACGGTCCTCTCTCCCATCCCCAGCTCCTCACTCCTTTATCATAAAAACATTGCAACTGGACTTGTGTGCTGGCAGGTCTCGTGTGAGCACACTCACCCTGTGGAAAGGTGTGGACGGCTCACCCATGGGTTTGACTTCCCCTAAGGAAAATGAGCACATGTGTATCATCTCTAGGATCCAGAGCCTGGCGCAGTCCCTGGACACCTAGTCTGCACTCCATAAAGGTGGGTTGCTGCAAGGCGGGATGGTGGGAATGGACGGAGGGAGGCAAGGAGCAAGGTGGGGCTGGACTATTCGCCGTGGTAGGTGTTTAGAAGGTGGTTGGCCATGAGGCTTTCATTGGAAAGCAACAATGCCCCGCCACTGCACTCCTCTTTCCACGCCTCATCGCCTGGCTCTCCATAAAGAATCAGAGCTGATAGTTCACGGACGTACCAGCAAGGCCAGATTGAGGACTACAATATTCAAATAATTTTCTACTAGATTATAAATAGCCACTGCCCACCCCTCCCCACCCCAAATTCTACTCCCAAGTGTACTCCCAGGCCACCCCTGCTACCCTCTGGAGGGCCCCTGCTCCTCCCTATGATCCTGGAAGTAAATAGAGGAGTGTTGCTTGTCACACCAAGGGGACCTCAGGACTCTGTAGTCGTCCAGGCTGTCCCAAATATCTCTGCATAAAAGTACCAACTCCTGGGTGCCTGGTCTTGGAAGTCTCATCGATTTCCACTTGCCCTCCATCCCCCCCACCCCCGCCAGAAACTCCCCTTCGGCAATGTCCAATTATCGTTGGAATTTGCTCAGATACCCTGAGTGCAGGTTGCCCCCTCTTGCCTCGAGGTTCCTAAGTCCCTGCAGGCAGCCAACACAAACAAACCTGGAGGAATTTGCCTGAGTTCATTCCAAAGGAAACAAGTCGGGTAGCTACCTACCTTTGCCTTGGCTCCATGACATAAGTGAAATCCAAGACGGGGAAAACCTTTGGCGTCTATCAAGTTGGCTTCTTGGTGGAAATCTTATCAAGAAATTTTGGCCCTTCCAGATTTCCTGGAGAGACTGTAGCAAAGGCAAAAGTTTGTGTGTCTCCGATTCTTCAGGTCTCTCCTCTGCCTCCCCAAATCCTAGGCTCTTCCTAAAGGAAGAGGTAATTATCATTTTTAATCTGCTCTGAGGACATGTATTAATCACAGCTGGCCCCACGTCACATCCCCAAAGCCCTGGAGAGTCTCCACCTTTATTATGTTCTAGTGAATGTACTCTGAGCCAGTTGGCATCCTCTCTGAGGGCGACTAAGTGGCTAAGATGCATCTGCATTCAAGGCAACTTATGTTTTCTCAACACCAGATAATAGATTTAAACACAAAGAAACCCATTTTAATGAACACCCGCTATCTTGTCCGTGCAATAAATCTTTTGCAGGAGAGAGAGGACAGTGCTCACACTATTCTCCCTGCTGACACTTAATTCATTTCCTTCCCCTCTCTCCCTCCCGCTGAGAAAGGGCTCCCAGATGCTAAAATGTGCCAAACTCTGGCCTGGTTGGTGGTGACATGACTCAGACACACACCGATAATTCCCATGGCTTGTGGATTCCTCTGGAGGTCATCTCCCTCATCACCCTGCCTCCAGGCCAGGAACCCTATCAAACCCAGACTGGTATGCCAAAGACCGAATGGGCAAATGAGCCCCAGGCCTGGAACAAATTAGTCTAAGATGAAAGGAAACCGTGTTCCAGAAAAGAGAGAATGGCAACTGGAACAGATAATACAGACCAGCCTCTGGCACCATATTGCCCAAGGCCAACGGTGGCCAACCTCAGGCTGGTGTCATTACAACCTCGGTGAATGTGGGAATGGTGTACAAAACATTGGAGAAGGGACAAAAGGCTAATTATGTCGAACTTAATTTCAGAATTTATCTGACCCAAAATTGTTTTTAGAAGACGGAATTCCACAGCCACCGTGAAATACACTGGTGGCATGCGTGGGCTTTCACAGGTCCTGAGGTGAACGTTGCTGTGCTAGCTTCCTGGGGTTCATGTCCCACCACCTCCTGAAACACATGAATCTTTTCTCACCTAAGGCCTCTGCACTTGAGGTTCCTCTGCCTGAGATTCTCGCATCCCTTGCCCCCTTACTTTATTCAAGTCACTACTCAACTCTTCCTTCCTCAGAGAGGCCTTCCTTGACCACCGTGCATCCAGACACCTAGGGCCACGTACACTGGTGATATATTCCACGCTTGGGAGGACAGACCCACAGAAGAAGACATGGAGCTGTGGGAGTGGGCTTGGGCTGACTGAGTCAGAAATTCTGGGGTCTTAAAGTGGTCTAGAAGGGGGCACTCCTCGCTGCATGGTGAGGCACATGACTGGCAGACAGCAGGAGCAAACACAAGGCTCCGGAGGATTCATGCAGGCTTCTCTCCTCAAGGTCAGCTCAGAACTGCAAGATGGCCTCTGATCCAGCCACCACTTTATTCCAGGGGAAAAGAAGTAAAAGGGTTTCCTTTTCTTAGGAGGTTTCTGGAAGCCCCACTCTGTAACTTCTATTTACACCTTATGGTCCAGGACTTAGTCACATGGCCTCCCTCTCTGAAAGGGAGCCTGGGAAGTGTCGTTTTCTTTGCTGGGCGCATTGCCCAATGGGGTCAAGTCAAGGTTAAAGTCAAGGTTCCACTGGTGAGGGAAAAGAGGAGAGTAGACTTGCATTGGGCACTGAGTACTCTCTGCCCCCATCCTTCCACACGCTTCTCCTGGACCTTTAAATAAAGAAGGAAAAGGTCTAGTTTGAAGTTGAAGGTGCATGAAACAGAAGCACTAGGGGGAGGTGAGGCTGTTCATCCAGGAAGGGGCCAGATCATAACTGGCCTTGAATGCTGACTTAAGTAACAGAAGGACTCCAGGCGTGGCTCACGAGGCCTCAGGTGGTGATGGCTGCCTGTGTTAGGGGCTTGCTTTGTGCAGAGCACAAAGTCCAATGTTTTTATATACACAAGTTCATTGGACCCTAATAACCAAGCCATGAGGTAGATTTTGTGGTTTCCATTTTCCAGAGGAAGAACTGGAGGCTGTCAAATGTCTTGGCTGTCAAAGGCTGGCTTTCTTCCTACTGTATCAGATTCCAAAAACTCATGCTCCTACCCCCATGCAACAGCCTGCCAAGTGTCCAGCACTGGCTCCCCAGCCCAGCTTCCTGGAACCTTTAGTTCTCAGCCTGCTCTCTTCTACCACCACCCCTCCTTCCTCTCCCTGCAATCCTTTCCTTTCCCAAGTTCCCTACTCTTGTCCTCCTGCTCCTTCTCTCAGCAGCGGCCGTGCAGCCTACAAGTCAGGGTCGGAGGCTGTCTCTGCTCTCCAGCCCAGGCAGGTGGCGTAGTCCTGCTGGAAAGAACACTGCAGACCCCCGTGCTGAAGAGCAGGGGAACACAGGGAGGCTTGGCTCCCCTCCCCCAGTGCAGAGTGCAGTCTGGGTGGACTGGCTACATGAGAGCTTCCAAGGGCCTGATGGCATAAGGTTATGTTGCACATTCCGGCAACATTCTCCCACTTGGTGGGTGTTTCTAAGACCCAGGAAGTAAAGAAATGTGCCCAGGTGGTATACACTCAGTAAGTATGTACAGATGCCGGGATGGTGACTCCACCTTCCCTTTGCAGTCCCCAAACCATCCACCTATGCCTCCTGACCTCCCCCCATGGGTGAAGCTTGCTTCTATAGGAGAGGAAGGGAGGATGGGAAGGAAGGAAAGAAAGGAGGGAGAGAAGGAGTAAGTGTGACTCAGACCTCTGCAGCCTATAGGTCATGGGAAACTCTGGTGCCTAGCTCAGGCTCCAGCTCCATCTCACCAGGTTCTCTTTCCAATGGATTTCTGGTAATCCCTGGGAACCCTTACTCTTGTAGCTTCAGTGTGTCTCAGCTGCTGCTGCTCTTTAGCTAGTGGTTGGGCCCTGACCATCATGCCAGTCCTTGGCAGGTCCCCTCTTACCTTTACTGAGTCCAGCTTCCCTTGAGATGCCACTTTTCACTGCTCCTATGTAGACAGAGACCCATCCCTTAATTCTCTAAAATCAGACAATCAAGGATCAAGATTATCAGGGCTTTACTAAGGGACAATCTTATACAACTTCAAGTTGCAAGTAGCAGAAATCTTCCTCGTGTAATGGGGAAGTTCAGGGATAATGTTGACCTTAGGATCCATGGACACTCAACCAGGTCTTCCTCCCTCCCTCTCTCCATCCCTTCCACTCACCCCTCCTCCCTTCTTTTCACTCTACAGGGTGACATCAGGAGGGTAGGGCTAAAGGTAGCTCTAGGTCTACATTATCCCAACTTTGTGACTGCAGAAGGAAGAGTCACTCTCTTGGCATCTGTACATAAGAGACCAAGGAAAAACTGTGATTTTTCAGTCTACCCTGGCCCACTACTTGTAGTCATGGGCATGTTTTACCTTGTCAGCCAGGTCTGACCCAGAGGGGTTCAATGTGACCCACAGGAAGCGGGATGTGGTTCCCAAGCTTTGCCGTTTCTCCCAGGTGATCTGCTTGGTTCCTGGAAGCCCTTCCCAATAGCCCAGACTTCCCCTGGCAGAGGCAGAATAGTCCTCTGGAACCCCAGCAATGGAACTGAGTGCTCAGGAATGAAACATGTCTCATCTAGAAAATGAGAACGTAGCTCTAGAAGAAGGTAGTTCTAGACCAATTTTTCAAGTTCCTTCCAGGGTTCGTAATCTGTGGCTCCAGGATGCTGAAGTCTTGGGAGAGTTGATTACAATACTCCTGGATGTTTGTTTGGAATATACTTATTGGATATACTTAGTATATCCTTGTTGGCAAGCATGATCACTGGATCATGGATGGTGCCCTTCCATGCTTCCGTGGGTCTGATGGTGGCAGGGAGTTATCATGTCCACTTCACACATGAGGTGCAAGGACCTATCTTGTTGCAGTGAGCGGGGAGTTGGTCTCCTTGACCACCTCGTCCAGTGTTCTGTCCTCTATAGCACATTGGCTCATGGTCTTAGCCAGGAGACTATAGGACCCAAGCCCGCTTAGATAAGAAGACTTCTGGAGAGAGGGTCTGGTGTGTGCTCTTTGTCTTCTCCCCAACCTCAGAGACCACTTATCCTGGGGCCAGCTGGCTCCCTCTGACATCCAATAGACTGGGTGTAGAATGCTCTTTCCTTAGTACTCTCCCATTTTCCCCTCCACACACACTCACACACACTTGAGCTCATGTCACGGGGATCATATATTCCCTTCTTCCAAATGTTCTCTCTGCTCAGATGTTCTTTTGTGAGTTTCACTTGTGATGACAAGGAGGAGATAAGGGAAATGAGGTAGAGGTGAAACTGCATTTTCATCTTGCGGCCTGCACTGCCTGACTGTGTCAAAAGAGTTCAGCTTTTATTGAGTGATGTGCTGATGCAGGCGGGTAGAAGGCAGTTGGTCCAGGGGATATTTTTGGGAAGCGTGAGAATCTTATCCTGCTGATCCACTAATAGGAAAGCCTGCACTGAGCATTTTCTCTTTGCCTGGTTCAGAACAAAGTGTTAAGAGAGATTCAGAGGCATGGAGGTACTAGAATTTGGAAGGGCAATTTGATAGGTGCACTTGAGAACACAATGTTCTCAGGAAGCAGTGCCAAGTGCCAAATTTGTGAACAAAAAATTTTTGGCATACAGGAAAGGGTTAGCTGTTGAGGTGCCATTTGAACTGAGCCAAGGAGCATGATTGGTTTTCTACCATGCCCATGGAAAAAAGGGTGGGGGAAGTTATGGTTGTCTAGGCAGTAGATAGCTGGGCTGCTAGATGGGGCTGTGACTGCATGGGTAGAGAGGAAGGGGTAGGTAGACAACAAATAAAATAAGAATTAGGGCTTGGTCCTTTGTAAAACTCTAGAAGGCAGTATCAATCAATCAATCAATCAGCATTTACAGTATTCTCTCAGTGTGCTGGGCGCTGGTGACTCAGAAATGTATAAGACATGATCTGGACCCTGATAGTAAAACATAGAATAATTGGAGAAGAAGGCATTTGGCATGACAAAATGAATCTGCATAAATCAGATAGGAAGCTATGAGTCTTGTCCTAGAGATGGCCATGGTAGACCAGAGGTCGTGCTCCCTATTGCATTCAGGTGTAAGCCAATTCTCACTAGTGGATTAAGGGAGTGACCTGGAAGTCCTTTTCAAAAGGACAGGGTGCCTTCTCCACTGCTCTCTCCACGGACATGTTGGATGCAGACACAAACAGAAGGAGTCTGAGTTCCAGGACACAGACACTGGACTGTTACCAGAGTGAGAAATATAGCTCTATTGTGCCAAGCTACTGATACCTTAGGGTTTATTTATTACAGCAGCTGGTACTTTCTTAGCTCTTTCACATTGAGCATTCCCTGTAAGGAAATCAGTCAGGTACCCTTGGTAGCATTTTCTGAGACCCCATTTTAGAGCTAAGGATACACAACTGGACTTACGTGGAGCTCAGCAGAGAGTTGGAGCTTAGGTTGAAATGACTGAATTTGTTTCTTAGGGCATTCTGACTCTTTCTCCTTCCTTCCATGTGCCCAGGAGGGAAACATCTCCTGCTCCTGCCCACCCTCTTTCCCCTCAGGACTCACAATAACCTAGACAGATCAGGTGCTCACCCTCCTTGCTTTCCTACAGACCTACTCATGGGAGATCCTGGCCTACCACTGAAGGAGATTCTATAATCTTTGATTTTCTGCCAGATCCTTGATTACAAAAAATTTAATACAGTTTCATAATTTAAGACACTAGTTGCATTATACAGCTTTCCAAAACCCATTTGAGCCATTTCCCAAAAAAGACACAATATTGGTAATGAATCAGAGTGGATCATAAGGAAAAGGGATACAAAGTACATGAGAGAGTGAGACAGTGATGGGGGTGTGGGGAGCATGCTAGGACTCTGTGTCCTCGGATGCTGCAGGCCCTCCAGATCCACAAGAGTCTGCTTGCCTCTGTACGCGGCCAGCCTCGGCAGATTGGAGCAGCTTGTCTCTGGTGCCCTCTCACTTCCCGATCCCAACCAGGCCTGCTTCTGAGGTCCTTGTCCAGCTTCTCCCCCATTGTCGCCCAGAACCCACAATATTCTATTCCTGGTCCCAGGTAATCATGTTTATAATTTCCACTTCCCAGACTTAAATCATTTCTCTTCTTAAGAAGAAAAAAAAAGAGTCAAAGAAGGGCCTTTTGAAGATGGAAAAATATCTAAGGCTCAAAAGAAAGAAAAGACCATTACTGTAACAGTCTAACACACAAATTGGTGTAACCACTTTGGAAAGTTGTGTGCCATTTGTCTGAAAGCTAACATACACATTCCTCAGGAGTCACCAGAGTCCACACCCAAGAATATACCTGGCAGATATGCATATATTTGTGAAAAAAAGACAATAAAAGAATGCTTATACCAGCATTATTTGTCATAGCTCCAAACTGGAAACAAACTTCATGCCCATCCATAGTACATGGATAAATTGATTGCGATAAATTCATACAATGGAATACCTTACAGCAAAGAAAAAAAAAATACAAACTTTACTACATGCAACAACATGAATCTCACAGACATAATATTGAACAAAACAAGCCACACATGAAAAATATTTATATGATTCCACTTATATAGAATTCAGAAGCAGGCAAAAGAATTATAAAAAACAAGAGTACTGGTTATTTTGGAAGTGACTGACTTGGAGAATAGGAGGGAAGCTTCTGAGGTCACAAAGGGGTCTCCTTGGTGCCTGGAATGTTCTATGGCCTTGACTTGGACGGTGGTTCATGTGTTTCAGACTTTATGGACCTTGTACGTATGCTCTACTATAATCTTAAAATGTTCAGATAAAAAGGAAGCTTTAAATTAGGACTGCAGACGCTGGCAATTGGCGGCTAAAGTACTTCAGGATGGGGAGTCATCGACGGGATCTGTGCCCTCAGCCTGTGGAGGCACTAGAGGCATGGCGCGTCCCTGTCTTCATCTGGGCAGCGTGGGGGCAGCTCCCTGGTTTACCGTCTGTTCTGTATGAGACCTGAATGTCCTCTCCAATGGAACCGGAAATGCAACCGCTCAGCACCGTCTGTGGAGGGTAGCGGTGCTGCTTGCCTGACATCTTCTCCCAGGCCATTCACTCTCCCACTTTGTTGGGTGATACTCCATTGTTTTTTTTTTCTCCCCTCAGACCACCAGCGGTTCCCTCCTCACCCTCACTCTCACTGAGAAGGCAGGAACCATTAGAGGACGGACGCTGACCTCCGGCCCATGCTGAGCCTGCCCACCCGCCCTCCCGCGCTCTCCTGTCCGGGCCCCTCTTGCCCCACCTGTTTCTCTCTCTGGGATCATTCCCATCGGTGCAAACAAGCTGTAGTAGCTCCCACATTAAGATAAAAGTAGAAAAACATCTCCCTCCAATTATTGTCCCATTTACCTCCTATCCTTGAGAGCAAAATTTCTCAAAAGAGTTTTAAATCTCAGTGATCTCCACTGGGAAGACTTTCCTCCTGTTCTCTCTCGAACCCTCATCATCTGGCTTCTGTTGCCAGTACTTGTCAAGGTTACCAAGCACCTCCCGTTGTGCGGTCCAGAGATGTTCTCGGTCTTTACCTTGTTGAGAACCAGCAGCACCTGCTACAGCGGGTTGCACCCTCCTCTTGCATCCAGCTGCAGGGCATCCCCCCCCCACTTCGCCCTTCTTCACTGGTTGTTCTCACCTTCATACTCCTTTTCTCTTGTTTGTTTTGTTTGTTTGCTTGTTTTACTTTAGAGCTTTCCCCTTGAATCTTTTTTTTTCCCTCTCCCTACCCTTACATCATTATTTCTCATGTAGTGTCAGATTATAAATACAAATTCCAAACATCTATCTCTGATTGCCTATTGGAAATCATATGAATATTTAATTTTATCTCAAATTTACTATCTCCCAAACCAGATTCCTCTGACAGGATTCCCATGCCAGCATATAGCGACTCTGTTTTCCAATTGCTTAGGTTAAAAACCTTTCATGGTTTCAACCCTCTGGGGTCTTAGTCCAAAGAGTCAGGCTTTCATCCAAATGCCACCCACAATCTTGTTCATCTCTGGTGATGGAAACTCCACCTTTCCAGATGCTAGGATCAAAAACTTTGCCATCATCCTTCCTGCCCTCCTTCTTTCATGACCTACATTTGTCAGCTCTACTTTCAAACTATGTCTGGAATAAGACCACTTCTTGCCAGCTGTACCACTCCCCAACCACTGCCGCCCCTGCAGGACTGTGACCATGGCCGCCTGAGCTCCCTGCTTCAGGCCTTTGCTTCCTCACAGTCTGCTGTCAGCGTTCTCCACCTCACAGTCAGTTCAGGTATTTAAACCTGCCAACTCTCCATGCCTTTCCTCTGCTCAGAACCACCCTGGGGACTCCCTTCCCATCCAAAGTAAGAAACCAAGTCTTTCCTACCTGATCTGGACCTTGCTCCTTCTCCAACTTTGTCTGCTTATGGAATGATATTCAGAATGGTAAATGGCATGAAAAGGTGCCTGCAGAGCCTCTGACCAATGTGAACGGGTGCCTGCCATTGGGCTGGAGGAAGGACTTGAAGGTGCCCTGCTGGACCGGGCGTTCCCCCATAGTCGCTGGATCCGAGGAGTTCCAAGGGGGAAGGAGGATCTGTGTGGCTAGGGTAATGCTGAGGTGGCACTTGAGACTTCAGAAGAGAGGTTGTTCACCAACCAACTTGGATGGTTTTCAGTATTTTAGCAATCAGTACTCCTGTATACGTCTGTATCGGCTGACCATCAGCATTGCTCCTGCCATTTTCCTCCTGTTCACTCTGCTCCTGACATGTTGAGCCCCCCTGCTGTGTGGCAGGCACTCCTGTGTGGGGTGCTCCCCTGCCTGTGGCTCACCGCCTCACTCCTGCACACCTCTGCTGTTTCTTTTTCTCAGAGAAACCCATTGTGGTCACCAGCATCCTCATCACCTGTATGTCCCTGATTGTTCTCTAGAGATCTCTCGACACTCTGATACACCCGACATTGACTTCTTTATTTTTTATTGCCTATCTCTGGAATGTGAACTGCAAGAGGGAAGAGGATTTGTTCTTTCTGCCACAGCTCCAGTGCCTGCCCTTAGTAGGCACTCAATGAAATTGTTAAATGAATGAATAAATGAACACTCTGTCATTAAATAAGACCAGTAATTAGTACCAACCAACCTTCAGGCTAAAGCTCAGAATAAGGAAAAACTTTGTGAGGGTCAGAGTTACCCGTGGAGGAATGGGCTCTTTCAGAGAGATGGTGTGCTCTCAAGTTTGGGGACTCTGTGCATTATGTTGGGAAATCTGGCTCCCACCAATCTGGGCCTCGACTGATACAACTCACTTAACCTGTCAGGGCCTCTGTGTCCCCATCTGCAAGATGAGGTAATATCACCCATGTCACAGGGTCATGTTGACAGGATATGCAAGGTTCTTATCAAAATGCCCCACACATGTTAGGCTTATAGAGTCGGTTGCCTCCCCCTTCCTTCTCTTATCTCTTCAGGGGTGTGGTGGTCCTCAGATGGGCATGCAGCTTCAAGGATGCATGAGTAGGTGCGGCATTATAGATTCAGGCAGGGGCTGGAGAGAGGGGTGAGGGCAGGGATTGGTGCCATTGCTCCTGCTGGGATGGCTCCAGGATGCTGAGTTGGAGGGCACAGAGCAGGCCCCATCTGTGCCACCAGGCCTTCTGTGATGATCTGGGAGAAGTGACAAACACTACCCCAGATCATGCATATTCAAAGCCCAGTCTGGTTCCCTGGCACAATGGGCCAGAACAACAAAGCAGGTAACAGCTTGCCTCCTTGAGTCAAACCCTGAGTAACTGGGTCGTTTAGGTCTGAATCAAAGGGGCAGGATGGGATCCCAAGAAGATGCTATGTCTTTTCCTTTGAATTCAGGTGGCTTCTCTCTAAAAGAAGGGTTCTCATCCAAGATTCCATGACTTCCAGGATATGTTTGGATAGAATTCACCCAAGAACTTGGATGGGAAAAAATACATGTTTATTGTACTAACCTCTAACTGAATTGTCACACACACACACTTCTATTTTGAGAATAGGCACCAGATCACATTACTAATAGTGGTACTAGAGACTTTGTCACCAACAGAACTCACAGATAGCTTCATATCACACCCTAGTTGTTGCAAATGTCATGAAATACCATCATACTCACCACTACTTTGAAATAATGGTAGCTTTTTTTGAATTGTTGCAATATCTTATTATTCAATGCATTACTAAAGACATTTTTATCCTGTTTTTGTCATGTTTAAATACCTGTGTTTCAATACCATTGGTTTCATTCGTAATACTTGTGTTTCATTTGTAATACTATATATTTCATTGTATTCTAGGTTTTATAAAAAACATTATTCTGAGAAGTGGCTATGCGCTTTAACAGACTGCCAGAGTGATCCATGGCTCCAGACACTTCTCTATACCACCTCATTCAAAACTTCTCTAAACCATTTGGAAGAGACAGATGTATGTTGTGCTGGGTCTTGTGTGTGTATATGTGTCTGTGCATAGATGTGTTTATGTTCCTGACCCAGAAGTAAACCATCAATCTAATTTCAGGAACACTCCTCCATGTCAAACTCTGATCCTTTCTTCCTGCCATAAAACCAGATTACCTGGTGTCAGCAGGCCTGGAGAATAGCTACCTATCGGACACTAGTCTTACCCACACCACAGTGAAGTCACCCCGAGCTGTCTCCTCTCACATGTGATTGGCTAGGTCAATGGGCTCCTTATTCCTGTGCCTAATCTCCCAGCCCTGTCATCATCCACCCACCCAGGACCACACTGGCACTGATTATCTTCTGAGCTTTCTCATCTTTCCCCATCTGTTATTCACAGAAGGTTTGAGCTTCTTTTTAGATCCAAAAACTTCACTCTACAAAGAAAAACAAAATACAGTACCATCAGCTGAAAATTAGTAAATTGTCAGGTCCCCATATAAAGAGATAGAAGCTTCAGAAAACCCCAGGAAACTTTGCTGATGTCAGTGTCCAGGTTCCCTATCTTCACCCCTGCTTCTCTAGACACAATGGCAAGACTCCTTGGCCTGAAAACACCTGGGCAGTCACCTTTGTTGTTTCTTCATTTTAAGGAGACAGGTTAGGTCAGTAAAAATAAGAAAGAGCAGAGTGGAGTGTCCAGAATTGACCAAGAATACCCCTAATTTGCAGCCACTGAAAGCCAGAACATTCCTTCCCCATCCCCATCTTGAGTGGCTTGACTATAGAGGTAAGGACCAAGTAATAAAACCACAGACACATAATGAGAAAGTACTATTCTTTTTTTTTAAAAAGATTTTATTTATTCATTCGAGACACAGAGATAGAGCATGAGCAGGGGGAGAGGCAGAGGGAGAGGGAGAAGCAGGCTCCCCGCTGAGCCAGGAGCCGGACGTGGGGCTCCATCCCAGGACCCTGGGATCATGACCCGAGCTGAAGGCAGACGCTTAACGACTGAGCCACCCAGGTGCCCCGAGAAAGTACTATTCTTGGCCCTGAAGATACAGTGGTGGATAAGATGATGTCTCTCCTCACACTTTGCAGAGGAAAATGAAACATAAATAAATGAAAAGAGAACAACATAAGAGAGTATATTAATGAAAACCTTTTTTAGTTGCATGTGACAGACATCCAATTAAAACTAATTGAGGGAAGAGAGCACAGGCAGCAATCTCCCTGACATTGGCTACAGCAACGTCTAGGTATGTCTCCTGAGGCAAGGGAAACAAAAGCAAAAGTGAACTGTTGGGACTATATCAAAACAAAAACTTTTTGCACGGTGAAAGAAACAATGAATGAAACTAAAAGGCAACCTACTGAATAGGAGAAGATATTTGCAATGACATATGATAAAGGGTTAGTATCTAAAATATTTAAAGAACTGATACACCCCAAAAACAAATAATCCAATTAAAAATGGGCAGAAGACATGAACAGACATTTCTCCAAAGAAGACATACAGATGGCTACAGACATGTGCGAAGATGTTCAACACCACTCATCAGGGAAATGTAAATCAAAACTACAATGAGATATCACCTCACACCTGTCATAAAATGAAAAACATAAGAAATGAAAAATGTTGGCGAGGATGTGGAGAAAAAGGGTCCCTCTTGCCTTGTGGGAATTATGGGAATGCAAATTGGTGCAGCCACTGTGGAAAACAGTATGGAGGTTCCTCAAAAAATTAAAAATAAGACTATCATACAATCCAGGAATCGTGACACTACTGGTTATTTACCTCCCAAATACAAAAACATTAATTAAAAGGGATACATGCACATTTGTGTTTATAGCAGCATTATTTACATTAACCAAACTATGGAAGCAGTCCCAGTGTCCATCAATAGATGAATGGATAAAGATGTGATATATATAATATATAGCAATATCAATATATATACAACATATATCAATATATATAATTGGATATTATTCAGCCATAAAAAATGAGATTTTGCCATTTGCAACAACATGGATAGAGCTAGAGAGTATAATGCTAAGCAAAATAAGTCAGTCAGAGAAAGACAAATACCATATGATCTCATTCATATGTGAAATTTAAGAAACAAATCAGTAAAGGAAAAGAGAGAGAGAGAAACCAAGAAACAGACTGTTAACTATAGTGAACAAACTGATGGTTACCAGAGGGGATGTGGGTGCAGGGATGGGAAAATAAGGAATGAGTACATTTAAGATGAAAAATATAATAAAATGATTAAAAAAACCCCAGAAAATGGACAAAAGACTTGAACAGACACTAAAGAGGAGATACAGGTGGAATATAAGCCCATGAAAAGATGTTCTATACCTTTAGCCATTAGGGAAATGCAAATGAAAGCTATAATGAGATACCACTACATACATATTAGAAGGGCTAAAATAAAAATACCGACAATGAAAAGTGCAGACAAGGATGTGGAACAACTGGTAAGATGTATGAACAACTCTTACACATTTGCTGGTGGGAATGCAAAATAGTATAGCCACTCTGGAAAACACTTTGGTAGTTTCTTATAACATTAAATATGTACTTACCATAGGATTCAACAACCCCACTCTTGTGCATGAATGCTTATAGCAGCTCTATTCATAATCATAAAAAATTGGAACGACTCAAATGTCCTTCAGTTCAAGTGTTTGTTCAACAGGATAAACAGATACTGGTATATCCACACAATAGAGTACCACTCAGAAATAAAAAGGAATACACTATTTATACCTGCAACAACTTGGATGAATGTCAGAGGCATTATGCTGAGTAAAAGAGCCAGTTTTAAAACATTACTTACTGTGTGATTTCCTTTATATGACATGCATAAAAAGACAAAACTATAGTGATGGAGAACAGATCAGTAGTTGCTGGGGTTTGAGTTGGGGAGACTGTAACTATGGAGGGAGTTTACTGGGGTTATTGTGGGGGTGGTTACACAAATTTATACCTAAAATTCATAGGACTGGCTGCCAAAAAAGTAAATTTTACTGTACAATATAAAATAAATACTGTATAAAAACTAGTTCAAGAAAAATAATTTATTAGCTTATTAATTGACTTAACTAATGTATTAGTCAGCCTCCCCTAGATTTTACTTCAGTGACAACTACTTTTCAAATCTTAGTGATAAAAGTTTATTTGTTACTCATGTTATATATCCTTCATAGGGTAAGAAGGACCCGGACTTCATTACTGGGCCAGATTGAGTCTTTCTTGGTCTTGTGAAGGAGGAGAAAAACAATGGTAAAACTGTGCACTAGTCTTTCAAGCTGCCATTCCTATTTGGAGTATATCACTTCAGCCTGTATTTGTCAAATACATACAATGGTTTCTCTTGGCCAAAGTAAGTCAAAACTGCTATCAGTAGTGGTGGGAAATATACTCCTATAGTGAAAACCCTCATGAGGGTACCTGTAGGAAAGGGTCCAATGCTTAGAGAGCAAATATTTTAGAGAATACTACCTCCACAACAATTAATATTTATTGAGCATATATTTTTTGCCAGGCACTGTTCTAGGCACTGGAGATACAACAGAGAACAATACAAACAAGGTCTCTGCTTTCATGGAATTACCAAATTCTTGATGATGGTGGGGAATGTGAGATGATGTAAAAAGAAACCAACAAACAATAAGCAAAAAGAACTAGATAATGGTAAGAATCATGAAGAAAATAGAGCAGCACAAGGAGTTCCAGTGCTTGGTCAGCTACTTTAGCCTGGGCTGGCAGATAAGGTGACATTTAATTTCAGATCTAAAAGACTTGGTCATGTGAAGAACCTCAGGTTCTGGTGTCATGTGAAGGTCATGTGAAGAACCTCAGGTGTCTCCTAAAATCCTCGGGGGAGGGAAAAGTGTTTGGTCTTGTCTCTCCTAGCATGTGTAAGAATGCCTGAAAATAATTCTCACTGACCAGACTTGGGTCACATGTTCATCCCCAAACTGGTCAGAGAAAGGACAAAGTCTTATTGGTCAGCATGGGCCACATGTTTCTCCCTCTGATGGTGTCTCTCACTGATAGTCCCATCAGAATCACATGGGGTGGGATGGGGAACATATCTCAATAAAGACAGGATTTGGAACAGGAAAAAAGTGATAGGTGTCCACTTCTTGGAAAGCATGGCAAATGCTGGTTGGCTGGTCAGTCATTGATAAAATGACTGTGATTCAGGACCAGGAGGCCTGGATTCCAGTCACTGCTCTCATAGAAGTTAGCATGGACAGGTCTCAGCCTCCTTACGTGGGAAGTCTGGGAGCATTAGACACTCTCCTAGCTCATTTCCATTCTGTGACTCCGGTTTTTAAGTACTCTCTCCTACGTCTCATTCAGTTAGGATGTTTTAGTTACAAGTTACAGATGACCTTGACTCAAAAATTTTAAGAAATGAGGGGGTTCATTTCCCACATGAGAAGGCACAAGCAGAGCCAGCTCCATAGGTCAGGGCTCTGGTTCCTCACCCCTGTGGTTCTCCTGCTCTCTCCTATTCCACAGGGTGGCTTCATCTTCAAGCTAATTCCCCTCACGGTTGCAAGTTGGCCATGGCGACTCCAGGTATCTCACTGGTCAATGTCCAGTGGAAGAACGGTGGCCAGCTCTTTGTTGTATCTCTCATTAAGAACGAAGTAACCAACTCAGTCTCCCCTGAAGTCTCTCCCTTTTGGAGGTGGATACCTGAGAAATGTCAGGATTCCTTCAGGAGGGTTAAAGGAGAAGTGACTGTTAGGTAGGTAATAAACAGGGTGTGCTTACAATTCTCACTTAGGATGGGCTCCCCTCTACAGAATCCTCTTCTCTCTCAGCCCTGATTGCTTTTGTTGCCTGCCTAGCAAACATGAGGAATGTGATATTTCTCTATGTGGCTCTAAGGATAGTGGTAGATGAAGTCAGTATGAAGGTGAGAAACTTCTTTCACATGTAACTCTACAAATGGAAAAGAATATTAAT
>NC_138373.1:71484855-71500050 GCF_054177405.1 Leptonychotes weddellii | reverse complement strand
TCTTTATAGATTTTGGATACTAGCCCTTTATCTGATATGTCATTTGCAAATATCTTCTCCCATTCTGTCGGTTGTCTTTTGGTTTGTTGATTGTTTCTTTTGCTGTGCAAAAGGTTAAAAAAAAAAAGAAGAAGATAGCAGGAAGGGAAGAATGGAGGGGGGGACATCGGAGGGGGAGATGAACCATGAGAGACTATGGACTCTGAGAAACAAACTGAGGGTTCTAGAGGGGAGGGGGGTGGGGGGATGGGTTAGCCTGGTGATGGGTATTAAGGAGGGCATGTTCTGCATGGAGCACTGGGTGTTATACACAAACAATGAATCATGGAACACTACATCAAACACTAATGATGTAATATATGGTGATTAACATAACATAGTAAAACAAATTAAAAAAAATAAAATGAACCAAATGGAACTTCTAGAAACAGAAAAATATAATAATTAAAATAAAACCCAGTGGATGGATTAAACAGCTAAAGAGAAAACTAATGACTCAGAAGACAGATTCAAAGAAATTTTCCAGGGTGCCTGGGTGGCTCAGGCAGTTAAGCGTCTGCCTTCAGCTCAGGTCATGATTCCAGGGTCCTGGGATTGAGCCCTGCGTCAGGTTGCCAGCTGAGTGGAGAGCCTGCTTCTCCGTCTCTCTCTGCCTGCTGCTCCCCCTGCTTGTGCTCTCTCTTTCACTCTCTCTTAAATAAATAAATAAAATCTTAAAAAAAGAAATTTTCCAAAAGAAATCATAGAGAGACAAAAAAAGATTTAAAAAAGTTATGTCAAAATATGTGGATATTAGAGTGAGGAATTATAATATTTATATAATTTTGAGGGTATGTGTATCTTTGAGGAATTGCATACCTAGCAATTCCAGTCCAAACCTTAACCAGCTCAACAACTCACAACCAAGATAGAATTCTTGTTTTTATATATTGGGAGAGAGAGAGAGAGATATGAGAACATTCATGGCAGCAATGCTTGATATAGCAATCAAAACCCAAAAACTAGAAAGTAGGAGGAACATAGAAAAATAAATTGTGATCTATATTTTATATGCAAAATATATTTAAATTATATTGTGACTGTGGAATACTATGAAAAAGTAAAAATTAATGAACTATTATTGTATAGATCATCATGGATGTGGTATGAAAGTAATGTGGAATTAAAAAAAGACAAATTATATAAAGATACATGCAATATTATTTCACTCATACAAAGTTTGAAAGCATGAAGAACATGAACAATAGAATGACATACTGAGTAGGGATACAAGAATATGTGAAAACAAAGAAAAGTGAAGAAATGATAGGCAAAAATTCAGGTTACCTCCAGGGGTTAAGGGAACTTGATGGGATCAGGGAAAAGCACACAGGGGCTAAAGTTCTACCACTTGAGCGGAGCAGTGGCTTCATGTGCACATTTATTGATTTTGTCACCCTTTTGTTTATGTTAAGAGTATCTTTTGCATATAATCAATATATAAAAATAAAGGTATGGAATATTACATATCAAGCAAATATGTACCAAACACATTTACCAAGTTTTTTCAGACAAAATGCATTTTGAGGTAAACTCCATCCAAAGGGAGAAAGAGAGATACTATACATCAGTAAAATGAATAGATGAAGATAATATAGTGATCACAAACATGTATGCACCTAATAATAAAGGCTTGAAATACATAAAATAAAAACTGAAACTTAACTTTTGAGATACACAGATCAATCATTTGTTGTAGCTGGTGATTTTAGCACATTACTTCCTGGAACTAATCAATTAAATCGACAAAAAAAGAAAAGATATGATAGATTTGAATTATACAACTACATAACTAATAAGCCTGAACTAATACATATATATTTCACACCTAATATATATAGAATGCATATGCTTTTCAAGAACACATGGAACATTCACAAAAGTCAACATTAAACTTGAGTAAAAAAGGGAGCCTCAGTAAATTCCAAAGAACTAGCATTGCACAAACCATACTCTGACAATAATGCTATACAATGAAGACTTGATAACAAAAGGATAATTTTTAAAAATCCCATATGCCTGGAAACAAAAACGCATGCTACTGAATAACCCTTTGGTTAAAGGGGAAGTCAGAGGGAAAAGTATGAAGTACTTAAAACTGAACAGAATAAAAGCACCATATGTCCAAACACATGGGGCACAACTAAATCACTTCTTTGAGAGAAATTTACAGCTTTAAATACATTTATCACAAAGCAAGAAAGAACAAAAACAAATGAGCTAAGCTTCCAACTCCAGAAGGTAGGAAAAGAGCAGTTGAATAAACCTCAAAAACTAAAGGTAATAGAAAATTAGAATGAGGCAGAAATAAATAAAGAAATGTATCTTATTCATGAATGGCCAATCTAACATTTTAACTATTTCGGTTCTCTCCAGAGTAATCTGTAAATTCATTTTAATTCCAAGGTAAGTCTCAAAAAGATTTTTTGAGGGGTACAAACTTACTCCAAATGTGTATCAAAGAATATAGATCCACAAATAGCTAATTAAACTTTGTAAAAATAAAGTAAAAAAAAAAACTTTGTAAAAAGAAAATAAGTCAAGTTAGTCATCTTATTAAAAAAAATATATGAGGGTCCCCTAGGTGGCTCAGTTGGTTAAGCATCTGCCTTTGGCTCAGGTCATGATCTCAGGGTCCTGGAATAGGCCCAAGTCATGTTCCCTGCTCAGCAGGCAGTCTGCTTCTCCCTCTGGCCCTCTCCCGACTCGTGTGGTCTCTCTCTCTCTCTCTCTCTCTAGCTTGCTCTCTTTCAAATAAATAAAATTTAAAAATTTTAAAAAAGAAAATATGAAAATATTACAAACCCATAGTAATGTAGCAATAAAAGCAATGTGATTTTGGTATGGGGATAGCAAAGAGATCAATGCAATAGAATTCAGTGCTAAAAACCCTCATCATATTCATATATATTCCATTCCTAAATATATAGGTATGAATCACCAGAAAATAATGAAGAAAAGAATTACATTGGAGGAGAATAAATTGTATACCTACCTTACCAAATGTAAATGTGATCTTTTAAAAGATTAATGATCTGTATAGGAAAAGTAAAATTGTAACATCATAAAAGAAAAAGGTAATACATCTGTAATTTTGGTGTAGGGAGGTATTTATTAAATGATACTCCAAAAACACAAACGACAAGGAAATTTTAAAAAAATGATACATTTGACTTTATCAGAATTTTTGTTTAACAAAAGACATCACTGTCAAGGAGAATAAACCAGTAACAGATTGGGAGGTGTTTACAAAAATAAACCAGTAACAGATGGGAGGTGTTTACAAAAATAAGCCTGGGATTAGTATCTAGGATGTTCAACAAACAGAAATCAGCAGCAAATACGTGTGTTCCCAATGGAATAATGGGAAAAAAGTTATGAATAAGCAATCCACAATAGGGGGAAACTCAAATGGCCAACAAGTATATAAAGAGATGCTAAATCTCACTAGAAGTGGTAGTACTAATAGAAGCAGGAAACAGTAGTAATAGTAATTACTAAACATTTATATATGTACCTCACTACTAGTTCATCTACTCCTCATATTAATGCCATGAAGTAATTATATTACTATCTCCCTTTTATAGAAGCAGAAACAGAGGCATAGAGAAGAGTCTTATCCAAGGTCATACAGGTAGTAAGTGATGGAGTGAAGATTTGAACCCATACTTTCAAGTACGACAAAACCCCAAACTTTGCTTTCATCCGAGCGTCAAGGGTGTTGGTAAGGATGTGGGGAAACAGACAGCTTTGTGCGCTGCAGGCAGGAGGATAGTCTGGGGCCAAGGTTCTAGAGAGAAACCTGGGAATGGTGAGTATGGCTAGTATGCCTTTCCCTACAAGAGGATGTGAGCAGAGTTAGGTGCAGAGGCCTGGGTCCGTGTAAAGGGGTGGGTGCTCCGTGGAACACCAGGTAGTAACAGTCAAAACCAAGACTTAGAGGGACATAGAGCATTACGGGTGAATCTGAAAAATGTACTTTTCAGTTAAAAAAGAGGAGAAGAAACAGAAAGTCCACAGCAGGATGCCATTTATGTAGATTAAACACACAAACACAATGTATTTAAAATGTGTTTTAGAAAGTCCATTTCTATTGGGGCCCCTGGGTGACTCGGTCCTTTGAGTGTCTGACTCTTGATTTTGGCTCAGGTCCTGATCTCAGGGTTGTGAGATCAAGCCCTGCATCTGGCTCTGTGCTCAGTATTGGGGGGGGGGGGTGGTCTGCTAGAGAGTGTCTCCCTCTGCTCTCTCTCTCTCTCAAATAAATAAATAAAGCTTAAAAAAAAGGAGAAAGTCCATTTCTGTTAAGGATTTGTATCAAACACATTGGGAGGGCAGTGAGAGGACTGGGGATCAAGGACATGGAGGAAAAGATTACTACACCACCACCAGTGGGAATTGTGCGTGGTCACAGCTTGTGTGATTAGCTCTCTCTTCCCCACGTAGCATTGCATACTCACTGCCTGAGAAGCCCGCCCCTCCAGATACCACCTGCCCCTCCAGAGCCCCTCCTGGGGGTTCTGCCTGGTCATGGTGGCCAGAACTCAGACTTGCCTCTACAAGACCCTGGATTCCCTCGGCTGTGTAATTCCTAGAACATGGAATTTTGGTCACGTCCAGACCTCATGCCTGAGGCTGAGCATCTGACACTCGGTGGTACTGACACAGAACTCCATCACAGCCAGGTGGCCCTTCAGGGGAGCATGGCTCTTCCTCGCCAAGGCCTACGCACCTCCATCCCACCTTAGCCTAGTGCTAAGCTCAGCAGGTCCTCCTCCCGAATGCCTGCTCCTGTTACTGTCGGTCTCTGCCGGGCTCAGGGGACCACAGCGTCCCTGACCCAGAGCCTCCTTTTTCCTCTGTCACCCCAGTAAGGGAGATGCCCTTCCTGCTCCTTGCCCTGAATGGCACTTCTCCCACACAGCCCCACCCTACTCCCATTCCTTGGCATGCACACAGGCCTGGCACCGGGCCTCCAAGTTCTCAGCGTCAGACGGCAGGAGCATGCCAGGTGTACCGAGGGCCAGCCTTGGCCCTGCATTCTGGCTGTGTGGGCTTTCAGCATTTTTACATCTGTCTGGGCTGTGTCACTTGGCACTTTGAGATGTGTTGCTTTCTATGAAGGTCATTTCCCATGTATGCATTTAATGTCCCCTGCCAGACCGATGATTTTCAAGAAACAAAGCTTGTCCCACTCCCCAATTCCCTGGAAAGGCATATGTGTGTGCCCCGGGGTAATGTTTGTTCTGCTATTTTTCAGTGGTGGGATGGACCGGCCCTGAGCCAGGCATATCTAAGCATCGCAGCCTTCCCCTGCTCCCAACCAACCTACATGACCAGGGTGTGGTAGGACCCGATTAGGAAAACCAACAGAGCTAATGGGGTAGAAATAACAACTCTTGGGAATCCAGACCTCTATAGCTTACAAAAGCCCTTTCACAGACACTTAGGCATTTACTTGTTCCAACCTCCCGGAGGCTCAGTGTCTTACCCAAAGCCGTGGGGCTGTAGGTGGCTGGAGCAGCTTGGATTTCCCATCTTCTGTGCCCGCCTCCGGGATTTTCAGAGAGGCCGAGTCTGACCAGCTGCTGCCTTTCTCTCAAGTGGAAGGCACAGTGTCTGTGCGCTGGAGTTTGGGCCCAGCCTTCTGGCCTGTCCCCCTCTGCAGAAGCGGGATGCTTTCATGACCACCTCGGCCTGCAGAGAGGGAACGTTAACCAGCTCTAGCACTTCCTTCCCCAAATGGCTTTCCTCCTAATCAATCCCAGGAGCTCCCCCTTTGGCTGCAGGGAGATGCTGAGGGAGACACTCCAAATGCTCAGTGCCACACAGTAGCAACTTTGACTGTAAATACCCCAAACTGTGTTTAGACAGCATTAAAGCCTGGTTAGTTAGCAGCAGGAAGCTGGTCTAGGGCCCTGCCTCTATCCTGGTCTGGCTGGCTCTCTGCTCTCACGCGGGACAGAATGAGCATGCTTGCTGGCCTGTCTGCTTTCCCCAGTAGTGTGTCTCTCTCCCTATCCCTTGGACATAGCAGGGCTGGAGAGAGAGCTCTTGATGAAAATGGGGTCCCCTGACTCCCTGGCCCCTATCATCCCTCCCTCTCTCCCGGTGGGTGCTGATAGGAAAAGCATGGTGCAGGGGCGGAGCCTGGTTACTTTCGTTTATTAATTTCCTGTGGTTGCTGGGACAAATCACAACTCAGGGGCTTAAGACAACAGAAATGTATTGTCTCCCAGTTCTGGACCCAGAGGTCCAGAATCAGTTCCACTGGACCAAAATCAGTGTGTCTGCTGGGCTGCCTGCCTCCCTCTGGAGGCTCTGGGGGAGAACCTGTCCTTGTGTCTTCCAGGGCCTGATGATCTGCAGGTACATCCCTCCCCTCTCCAGGGTCAGCGTCTTCTCTCTCTGCTCACCTTCACATCACCTTCTCCTTGGCGTGGGGTCAAGTCTCCCTCTTATCAGGATACATGTAATTGCATTTGGGGCCCATCTGGAGGATCCAGCATAATCTCTCCAGCTCAAAATCTTTGTTTTGATCGCTTCTGCAAAGATTCCTCTCCCCATCACGTAGCGTTCACAGGTTCCAGATACCAGGACGTAGATATCTTCTGGGGAAGGAGCAATTTTTCAGCCTTTTTCAACCTCTAATTCCTTGTGTTGTTGGAGAAGTAGACTTCCTCTCTCTGGGCCTCAGTTTCCCCATTTGTGAAGGGTGGCTAAGATGGCCCCTGAAGCCCTTCCCGTGCTCTGGCGTCATGAACCTCCCCCCACAACCCGATCCAGCCAAGTGGCCCCCGCTTGCTTCAGGAGGGACCAGCCTTTCCTCGGTCTTGGAGGCGGTGTTTGCCTGCGGGGGGCACATTCTCCTCCCCACCAGGGCCATTTCCTGGGGAGTTTCAATTGCCCGAGGTGTTGGGGCAGTGACTGAAAGGTGGCCAGACTAGTCGGGGCTTTCACAGGGTGCCTGTCAGACCTGCGCCAACACCTGCCACCACGCTCCGGGCCCAGGACTGCAAGAAGGAAACAAGGGTAGGGGTGGGGAGGGCAGAGATGCAGGACCCTTCCCTCCCACCCCTGCGCCTAATGCACGCCCATCCAGTTCCCCTCAACAAGAACACCAAGGGGTGGCTGGCCCCGGCACCCCCCGCACCCTCCCCTCCTCTCCCCCCCAGCTGCATGCTCCCTAAAGTAAACACATGACCTCACGTCTGACTGCCTGGCATTCTGGAAGCTGTCCAAGGAAGCCTAGGCAGGTGGGTATCACAAGCCCCTCAGCAACAAGCAGCTTCAACCCCAAGCTGTACCATCAGCCCCGTGCTCTTGGATTTTAAAAGCAAGCTCTTCAAACCTGGCCACAAGCCCCGTGCTTTGCTCCCTCTCTGTTCTGTGGGGCAACCCCCAAGCCCCTCGTGTGTGATGTGGGTTACGGTCTCCTGCAGCCTGAGGTGACTTTGCGTCCACGCCCCCTCAGCATTGCCACCGTGCCTCCTCTCTCCCCACCACCTTAGCTACCAGGAATCTTGGCACCATCAGCAATTACCCAGGCAGAACTCTGTTTCTGGGGCTCTGGCACATGCCGAGGACGCTGCTAAACGCTCTACACGTGTGATCTAACTTACTCCTCCAAACCACAATCCTGAGAGTTTTGTGTTATTCCTGACTTCTTTACAGGTAAGCAACTGGAGACCTGGATAAGTCATGGATTGGCCCATGGTAGCCCCATTGGTCAAGTGGCAGCCTAGGGTTTGAACCACTCTGCCCGAATTCAGCACAGGCCTCCCACCAGCTCAGAACCATCCCACACGCCATTCTTGCCCCAACATGACATGTCTCCCCTCTGTCTCTTTGCCAGGCATGTCCTTCTCCACCTTTGAGGCCTTGATCACCTCTCAACAACATTGTCATGATAGCTCTTTTCCAGAAGCTTCCTTGTACCTAGGTTCATTCCAGACCACCCTTGTCTTTACTCTAAAATTCCCTGCAGGCGTTGGGTTAATGTTGACAGATGCCAGGTGCAGTCCTGGCCAGTTCTTGGGTCTCAGTTTTCTAATCTGCAGACTGGCAGGGTTGGATGAATCTATTGCCCTCTGTCCTCACCCCTGCTCTGACCTCCATTCCCTCACAGACCTACCCACCAAGCCTGCTGGAGAGAAAACAGAGAGCCAGTGCCAGCCCTACCCCTCACCCAATCTCTTGGCCTCCAGTGTGACCAGCCCTGCCCAGGGTCTGGAAGGCCACGGGGATCCAGTGAGCACTCACGTGGCCCTCGTCCCCCACACCGACTCTTCTTGGGGTACATTCCATGGACTGGTATCACTCAGCCTCCTCTTCCTGGCTTCTGATTGGCCCCCTGGCAAAGCGCACAGGCTCAGTAGTCACACAGACCCAGGTTAAAAACCAGCTCTGCCACCCAACAGCCATGTCCTTGAAACTCTGTAGGTCTCAGTTTCCTCCCCTGCAAAATGGGAATCATAGGACTTCGGAGTGTCCTAAGATCTGAAGGAATGTGTCAGAGTAACTGGCATAAGGTAGGACTGGTTATGGGTAGCTCCTCTTACTGGCCTCCCCCTTCCCCATCCTCCCCTATATTCCTGCCCAAACTTGCAGCCTAGTGTCCAGCTATTGCCCAAGGCTCCAGGTGGAACTCCTGGGACTGCAGATCGCCTAGCACTGCCTGCCACCTGGAGGTTCTGGCTAGAGCCCAACTAGTGTGTGCCTCGGGCTTCACATTTAAGCCAGCTCAGTGCCTCTGCAGGAGGCTCTGTGGCATCCAGCCCCACTCCAGCTTCAGGCCCGTCGCCTGCCCTGCCCGGTAGGGCCATAGCATCGCCATACCCCCCAACATCCAGACCCACTGCCGGGGCCTCTACTTTGCCGTGTGGTACTTGTCACTCTGCCCCATCTCCCATTGGCTCCTCCACTGCCAGCCCTTACTGGTCCCCGTGACCAGCTAACCACTCCTCGTGTAAAGATGCAGCCTCTGGGGACACCTGCTTGTCTATGAAACAGCCGATCTGAGGAAGAACCTAGCACTGGACACAATGCCTTGCAAGTTGTTTTCGGGCCACGGAGGAATCATCAGCAAAGATTGAGAAGGTAAACATAGCATTTAGGGTGCTGCTATTATTACAACCTTTTTAAGATCAATTAAGGTTGGATTTTACTGGGGTGAGACAGGAAATTATGGTATCTGAAGCGTGGAAACAGTCAAAACAGTGCAATGGTTTCACATGGTCATAGTGATAAAGCCCAACCAGGACTCAGGATCGGCAAAAAGAGGTCCAGGACTTGCCACCTACCCCAGCTGTCCCTACCCCATCCCCATGCCAGAGAAGCTCTCGCCCTCTCTGTCCTTCCATGAAATTCTGCTCCAAACCTACCATCTCTACAGCTTCTACCCACAGACTGGGAGGGCTGGTGGGACCCAAGGGACCACCTGGACTCATGGTTCCCAAGTTTGGCTGCTCCTCAAAACCACCATCCAAAAAATTACAGATTCTGGTCTTGTGTTCCAAGTCCACTGACTCAGAATCTGTAGGGGCAAAAGTCCAAGAGAGTGGGATTTTAAAAAACTCCCAGGTTATTCTTCCAAACACCCAGATTATAGAACCCCTGGCTTACCCCCGTCCCCTCATCATACAGCTGAGGAATGAGGTTGAAGGAGGAGGTGGCTGGCTCAGGGTCAGAGCCAAACAAAGCAAGACTGGAGAGGGGAGGAGGGGGGGGTCCTCTGGCTACCACATGATCCTATCCCTATTGGCTGGCAGCATGCCCGCCCTCAGCTTGCCAGGTGTTCCTCCGTATAGGTATGCCCATGGCCATAGTGTTGGGCTCTGAGGTCACATGGCAGCTGTGGATCCCATCTTTCATCTCCAAACTGGGGGCTGGCATGTAGTTTTTACTCTCCTCTGATCCTGTCCTGGGAGCCTGGGGTTGGGCTCTGCCCGTGGGATCCAACTATGTGATCTTTCCAACTCATTTTGCCTCCAGGAGAACATTGAAAATAATCTTCTGCACCGTTCCAATTTGGGACCATTTTAGATGTGCCTATATTCTTCTGTATTTTTTAACTCTACCATAGGATACATGCTCCTCTTGGAACAGGTCACTCAGGCTGACAAAGCCTTGAATTGTCAAGGTGACTCATTCCTTCCTCTTCTCCAAAGCATAAAGCACTTAATTGAGCATCACAGCCCCTGCTTGGCATCCAGGGATATTGAGGAACAATGAGGGGACATGGATTTACAGCATCTCAGCAAAACAGGAGAAAGTTCATCTGAGAAAGTTCATTCTAGAATCTTTTAATTCCTTATTTCTGTATGACAGAGCTGAGCTGCTTGGGGCCAGGCCTACCACAGTGGTCTCATGTGGCCGCAGGACCCTGCCCACCCCTCCCTGATCTGTAAGTCCCCTGCTCTGCTGCCGGCCGTGGATACTTCCATTTAAGCTGTAATATTGGCTCAAGTTTGGGGGCTGCCAAAACTTGGGCAATTTACATACATTGCTCTATTTTTCCTGTATGAAAACCCTGCATTTCAGAGCAAATACACTGAGCCTGAGAGAATGTCCTGTAGATTTTCCATGCACCCCTCCAAATCTTTTCTCCACCCTTCTCTCCCTGCTCTGTGCTACAGGGCTGACCCACAGGAGCCCACAAGGACCACACCAAGGGACTACCTTGCCCATTGGCGTGCAGTTGGGTCCCAGTCATGCAGAACACCAGCAGGAGACGGGAGAAGGAGGAGAATGAGGTTCAGATGCCTTCCCAGCTTTTCCTTGCAGAGGTTCCACCTCTTGCCAATCAGTCCTCTCCACTCTGTCTGCAGCTTCCAGGAAGCACCTCCTAACCTTGCCCTCCAGGCTGGGGGCTGGGCATGGCCATGTCCTGCACAGCTATATTGGAACCTGAGGCAACAGGAAAACTGAGGGCCCATATAGACATGATTTTATATCATTTTTAATGGTCTTTTTTTTCTAGAACCTTAGCTGAAAAAATACTGAAAAATTGAAAATGGGTGTATCAAAATTCACATTATTTTTATATATTTAAAATATTTTATTAATACTCCACACTGAATGTATTATAATTTTATTTCCCAGGCTTGAATGGAAGTGACCTCATCATTAATACTTTAAAAATCTATTTCTTGGGGCACCTGGGTGGCTCAGATGGTTAAGCATCTGCCTTCGGCTTGGGTCATGATCCCAGGGTCCTGGGATCGAGCCCCACGTCTGGCTCCTGGCTCAGCGGGGAGCCTGCTTCTCCCTCTGCCATTCCCCCCGCTCATGCTCTCTCTCTGTATCTCTGTGTCAAAATGAATAAATAAAAAAAATCTTTAAAAAATCTATTTCTTGGCTAATCTTATTTTTAATTGAGAGTTATGAATTACAACAAATAAAAGTTATAATTTCGAGGGGCTCCTGGGTGGCTCAGTCGGTTGGGCATCTGCCTTTGGCTCGGGTCATGATCCCAGGGTCCTGGGATCAGGCCCCACATAGGGCTCCCTGCTCTGTGGGAGACCTGCTTCTCCTTCTCCCACTCCCGCTGCTTGTGTTCCCTCTCTCACTGTGTCTCTCTGTCAAATAAATAAATAAAATCTTAAAAAAAAAAGTTATAATTTCAAAAATGATGAATATAAGATTTTATCAACAAATATAAATACACTTTCTGAATTTAAGAAGAAATGAAACGGGCTCCTGGGTGGCTCAGTTGGTTAAGCATCCGACTCTTGATTTAGGCTCAGGTCATGATCTCAGTTTCGTGAGATCAAGCCCTCACTGGGCTCCATGCTCAGCAGGGAGTCTGCTTAAGATTCTCTCCCTCTCCCTCTCCCCACTCCTGACCGCTCACACACTCTCTCTCTCAAATAAATAAATAAATCTTAAAAAAATCAACAAGTAGATTCTGAAAACACTATTGCTGAAGTTGCTTTTATTTTAAGCTAGGAAAGGAAAATTTTGATACAATCTGGTTTTGATGTAAATAAAATATTTAAGTTTCAAATAATGCTGAGTTAAAGCTACTTACTTTTAATTTTCAGTATTTTAAAAACTATATGTTCTGCAGAAAAATTAACCATTAAAAATATACAGAAATATGTATCTATAGGGATGCACAGTTTTCCTTTTGCCTTGGGCTCCAACATGGTTCAGCATGGCACTGCTAGAGCTGGATTTTGATATTTTGTTCTCTATGGGTTTTTGACATTGTTTTCTTTAAATGTTCTATGCTTAAGTAGGTATCATTTTTTTAAATTTTTTTAAGATTTTACTTATTTATTCGAGAGAGAGAGAGAGTGCGTGCACAAGCAGGGGGATCGGCAGGCAGAGAAAGAGGGAAAAGCAGGCTTCCCGCTGAGCAGGGATCCTGATAACGGGGCTCGATCCCAGGACCCTGAGATCATGACCTGAGCCAAAGGCAGATGTTTATTTATTTATTTTATTTATTTTTTATTTTTTTAAAGATTTTATTTATTTATGAGAGAGAGAATGAGAGAGAGAGAGCACATGAGAGGGGGGATGGTCAGAGGGAGAAGCAGACTCCCCGCCGAGCAGGGAGCCCGATGCGGGACTCGATCCGGAGACTCCAGGATCATGACCTGAGCCGAAGGCAGTCGCTTAACCCACTGAGCCACCCAGGTGCCCTGGGTTTTTTATATTGATTTTAATTTGAAAAAATACTGCTTCAAGATACTCTTTATCTTGACTGCTGAGTTGTTGGGCGGCCCTTCACTAGCTCACCCTCCTCTGGCCCTCCCAGGGTCATGGCGCCATGCTGTTCCTAGCCCCGGGGTGCTGCACCTGCCCCCATGCCTGCATTTTTGTAAACAGTCCATTACTACAAATCTCTTCAAATTACCCAATTTGACTCTACCTCTGCTTCGTGCTGGAGTCCCCACTAAGACAAGGTCAAGGAAATTGCCCAAGGTGGCAGAACTAGCAGGTAGCAAAACCAGGGTTCAAATTCAATTCTGTATGACTCCAGAGTTCTCACCCACGCCCCATGCTGTGGGGCCTCCCTCATGGGAACAAGGACTTGGAAAAATTAGGCTGTCCTGGAGACAGCTAACCTACTGAGGCACCTGTGCTCTCTTTTCCTGTCTGGAAGGGCAGGATCGCACAAGCTGCTTCCCCCACCCCCACCAACTCTTTCCCAGGGCACACTGCGGCTGGGACTGATCATCCTCCGCCTGGGAGTCCCCAGGCCTCAGGCAAGAGAGGATTCCATGCTAGACTTTTTCTTCTTTTCCAACTCAGCCTCTAATTCAAAATGACCCCATGCAGCTGTCAGCCTGGAGGACTTGGGTGTCTGCACCCCAGCCTGTGCCAATTGCCGAGTTCCTTGTTGTGATGACATCAAGCGCATACGCCCAGGAAGACATTAACAACTGGTTATTTGCCCCTGACAGAAGGCCCTGGAGAGCACAGCCTTGGGGCTCCTGAAGCCTGGCAGTGCTCCTAGAAACCAGAGAGTCACACGCATGGTGCCTGTTCGCAGACACAAGCGAGTCCCAGCCTGCCCTGCGAGGGGCGGGGCAGCTCGACAGAGGAGGTGCCTGGGTCGGGGGACCTTCTCCCTGTGTTGCAGGCGTTGAGAACACCAAGTGCAGTGCCTTAGAAGGGAGCCACCGAGTGACTTTCTTTGGCACACAGTTTTGGGACAGAATTTGCCTTCTCGAGGTGGACCCTCTTGTTGAGAAAGCAAAGACTAAGGCTGGCTTACCTTCTCTGAGCCTATTTCCTCCTCGCTGAAATGGAAGGAACTACAGTACCTCTTCGGTTGGGAGGGAGGAAGGCATGATTTGAAGAAAGAAAAGCAAATGTTTCTCTCTCTCTCTCTCTCTTTTTAACAGAGAAGCAATGGGATTTAATTCACGCCTTCTGAATTCCAAGAGTAATGTTTGTGCTATGCCGTAGACTTGCCCCTTCACTTGATTATTTTACAAAACAAAACATTTAGAAATATTAGGAGAATTAATGTGAACACATAGGCGTCTATTCCATAAATGCCTATCCTGCAGCTGGGAAAGACAAGGTACTGTTCACTGTGCTAGGTATACGGTGGAACACAAGACAGCTGGGACCACGGCGCCAGGTGGCCCACATGCAGCATCCAATCAGTAAATAAACAAGTACATAATACAACATAAGGTGGTGGTAAGCACTATTCAAAGGGATAGAGAGTGAAGGGCGTTGCAGAAGACGAGTGGGGTAGTGGTGATAGTAGGTATTTTAGCTCTGGTGGTCAAGGAAGTTTTCTGAAGAGATACGGATTGAGTAGAGATTGATATGTCATAAAAAATAGTCCGTGAAGAGATCTGGGTCAGTAGGATCAGAGGCAGAAGGAACAGGTAGTGCAAAGGCCCTGAGGCAGGAATGTTTGGCGGATTTAAGGAAAAACAATACTGCCCGTATGACTAGAGCAAGGTTGGCAAGGGGGAGAGTGATGGGAAATACGGTGAGAGAGGTAGTCTGGGCCACATCTTCTGTGGTCTGGTAGGCTCTAATAAGTTTGGATTTTATTGTAAGTGTGGTAGGAAGTCACTGGAGGGTTTTGAGCTGAGAATGAACATGGTCACACTTCTGTTTGAATGGGATCTTTTTGCCCACTGGTTACAAGAGTATGTAGGGGAGAAGGATGGAAGTGGGAAGACCAGTTAGATTCGTTCAGAAGTCTGGGGGACAGGTGTTGATGGCTCATGCCAGGGTGGTGACGGAGGCAATAGGAGATGGCTGGCTTCTGTGGACATTGTGAGGGGAGAGTTATAACATGTATAGTGAGTAAGACACAGTACAAAAGAGAAAAAGACAATAGATTTTTTACATAAATATATATGGTTTTGCTTTGTTTGTACATGATGCCTCTCTCTATTTTTGGCCTGAGCTGCTAGGTGAGCAGAGGACTCACTTACAGAGAGGGGCTAACACTGGGAGACTGGTTTTGGGAGGGGGCTGGAAATCAAGACTTTACCTCTGAGTATTAATAGTAGTGGCACAGAAAAGAGCCAAGATGTCCATCGACAGATGAATGGATAAAGAAGATGTGGTATATATATATACAATGGAATATTATGCAACCATCAAAAGGAATGAAATCTTGCCATTTGCAATGACGTGGATGAACTGGAGGGTATTAATCTGAGCGAAATAAGT
>NC_138373.1:71357786-71484355 GCF_054177405.1 Leptonychotes weddellii | reverse complement strand
AGACGATGGACTCTGAAAAACAAACTGAGGGTTCTAGAGGGGAGGGGGGTGGGAGGATGGGTTAGCCTGGTGGTGGGTATTGAGGAGGGCACGTTCTGCATGGAGCACTGGGTGTTATGCACAAACAATGAATCATGGAACACTTCATCTAAAACTAATGATGTAATGTATGGGGATTAACATAAGAATAAAAAATAAAAAAAATAGTAGTGGCACAGAGAGATGCAATTCGAGTAAAATCTGAAGGACTATAAACTCCTAAGTCATATAAATACCTTGCTAATTGAGCTTTCTAACTGCTGACCATTCATGAATCTGGCTTTATGGCCAGACTTTGAGAAGAAATAACCAAATCTGAACCTAGTGATATATTGTCATATGCTCTGGGGTTTTTCCGATGATGAACTAGTGAGTTCCTTGAGGGCAAGGACTAGGCCTTTTTTTTTTTTTTTTTTTTTGTCATTTCCAGTGTCTGCCTGCTTTAGGATAGACTTCTAACAAATGCTCATTGAACCCAGGAGGGAAATGGAATGCTTGTACCAAAAGAGGGTCAATCCTCAGAAAACCTCTGAGTGTCGATGTGCCTGAGGGCTCTTGCTTTTTCAGCCTGCTTACTCCCATGACCTCAGGGAGGCCTCTACTGGGACACAACCAAATCTGCATCCCTCACAGGGGGCCTACCCCACCATAAAAATAGCCATTCCCATCTGATTCCCATTTTACCTGGTAAGTCATGCCGCTGAGACTGAGGTGGGGTGTGTGTTCGTCTACATGATATGTATCATCTCTATTGTAATTCAAAAGACTGATTCTTCAGACCACAATTTCAGATGCCATGGCTGGCCCAAGTGGCTGATACTTTATGCCACCCAGTTTTTAAGAGACTGTGAAAAATAATATTATATCACATAGACAGTTGTCTGTATATCTTTATACATAAAGCTGGACTTTGGGTGGGAAACTATAGTTTTAAGATATAAATTAGTGGAGGGGCACCTGGTTGGCTCAGTCGTTAAGCGTCTGCCTTGGGCTCAGGTCATGATCCCAGGGTCCCGGGATTGAGCCCCGCATTGGGCTCCCTGCTCCGCGGGAAGCCTGCTTCTCCTTCTCCCACTCCCCCTGCTTGTGATCCCTCTCTAGTTGTGTCTCTCTCTGTCAAATAAATAAATAAAATCTTAAAAAAAAAAAAAGAAAGAAATTAGTGGAGAGGCAGAAAAAGCAGACCACATGCATGGATGGTCAAGGGAGCAACATAAGGGAGGGCTGAGATGCTATGGGGGAAGATTCTGGGTGTATCATCTCTAAGCTATTGCTGTATAATGAACCACCTGCAACAGCCGTTCATCATCATTCACACGTCCAAGGATCAGTTGCACAGTTCCGCTGATTGGAATCGGGCTTGGCTCATCTCAGCTGATGTTGGCTGGGCTTGGCTGGGCAATTCTTCTGGTGGTGGCTGGGGGGTCATTCATGTGTCCCACCCTCCGGAAGCTAGCCTGGCACATGACAGTTCCAAGAATCCAAGAAGGAGAAAGGAATTGTCCAAGGCCTCTTGAAACCTGGCTTCCAAATTTACCCATCAATACTTTTAGTCCATTCTTTCGGCCAAAGCGGCCACAAAGCCAGTCCAAATTTAAGGAATGGGGACATAAGCTCCACCTCCAGATGAGAAAAGTGTGAACTCACATTGCAAAGGACTTGGATACAGGGTGGAGTGGAGAACGGGGAACATTGGTGCAGGGGGGAGGGCATTCTGCTTTTCATTTTTGTCAAATAGGGTCCTTATGATACATCGCATATTCCAAAGGAAGGACAGCTCCAGGGGGTAGTAGGCGGAGGTCTCGGCACCAGGAAGGAGGTCCTCTGTTTCCTATAATTCCCAGAGATGCTAGGTTGTGAGGCTTTTCATCAAAGGAGCAGCGCCCTTTGTGAATGTTATTTGGGGGTGGGCATCAGAAGCTCACCCCCTTCTAGCTTCTCCTTCCCTTACTGAAAACTGAGGCCCAGAGAGGGAAGTGATTTGATCAAGGTCACACAGCTACTTTTGGCTCCAGGAGAATCCAGATGTATATGGAGGGACAGGAAGTGGGGTTTTTTTTGTTTTGTTTCTTTCTTTCTTTTTTTTTTTTTTAACTTTCATAATGTAAAATGACAACCCATTCCAAAGTGAGGGCGGGAGTCAAACTCATTAGGTTGTAGGAAAGCATTTTGAGAAATGAGGAAGGGATTTCAGGACCTTATAGGATAGGGATGTGATGGACAAAGGAAGAGAAAACTGAGGTGTCACTGTCCGGAGACCATCCAGTGACTGTGAGCAGCCTCACAGGAACCAAAATGGCATCTGATCTCAAGGAGCAGGTCATCTTTGAAGAAAAATAATCAGCATTATTTTTCTTTCCTGATTCAGGCCCCTCTCCTTATCTTCTTTGCTCTACATGTTATATTTTCTCCATCTCTTCATCAAAAAAAAGCACAGTCTAGGTCTTAAACACTTATTTTTTTGAAGATTTATTTGAAAGAGAGAGAGCATGAGAGGGAGGGGCAGAGGGCAAGAGAGAGAGAGAGGAGAGAGAAAGAGAGAGAGGGTCTGACGCAGACTCCGCATTGAGCAGGGAGCCCAACGCGGGGCTTGATCCCAGAACCCTGAGATCATGACCTGAGCCGAAAGCGAGAGTCAGTTGCTTAGCTGACTAAGCCACCCAGGTGCCCCTTAAACACATACTTAACATAATAAAATATATTTACAGAATGCCTGCCATGTGCTGGGTGTTCTTACAGGTGCTGATAATGCCACAGCAGACAGAAGAGACAGTCCCTGTTCTCAAGGTGCTTGTATTCTTTTTTTTTTTTTTTAACATCAGGCAGAGGGTAAATGCCAGGACCGGATATGGCAGGACAAAGATGGAGTGCAGGGAAGGCATCCTCAGGGAGGTGACCTTTAAAGTTGCCATTTGAAAGACAAGAAGGAGATGGCAAGTGGAAATGTGAGGAAAGAGCATTTGGGGTGGACAGAAGAGCCGGCGCAAGAACCCCCGTGGGTGCACCAGAAGGGGAGGGTCCTGGCTGCACACAACCTAACTGGTCACCTCTAACATGGAGCGGCTTGTGCTCTCCAAACAAAGAGTTGTTTTTGTTTTTCTTTTAAGCTTTTTTCTATTTGAAAACAGACTGTCAGCGTCGGCTCAGGAACCATTTGCTCGCCCGATGGGGGAATAAACACACGGCCCCGGTGCCTTGATTGCTTTTGGTGGAGCCAGAGCCCTGGTGTGTCGGGCAAGAAAGATTTGAGCCCTGGAACCGCATCCAATTTCCCCCAACCCAGTAACAAGATCTCATGTACTAGACAAGCAGGCCCTCTCCCCACTTCCCGCACCATCCCTGCCCCCTGGAATTCCTGGACAGAACAGCTGCACCGGGGGCTCAGTTTTCAATGAAACAATAAAATACTCCTGGGTGTCCCTAAGAGGATGGCATTTATGACTGGGGTGGGCCAGATTCCCTGCACAGACACCCCCTCCCCGATTCCCAGGCTCGCCAGCCCAGACGTCCACATGTCCTACAGCCTGTTCTTAAGCCTCTGGGAACTGCACATGGGTGCCCCAGAAGGTCCTGGCCCAGAGCACACTGGTGGAGAAGAGAGACACGCATTGCCAGGAAACAGAAGGACCTTTGCCAAGAAGTACCAAGTAAACTTTTGCAGCCTGGCCCATCCAGCAGGGCACGCTCCTTGGCACCACACCCCACACCCCAGAACCCCACCACCCTGCCCCACGCCCACCCTCGGGGAGACTGCTCTCTGGTTCAAGGACAGGAAAGCCCTCCCTGGCTCCAGGAAAGCGGGTGTGGCCCACATTCGGCCAGCATCGCACACCCCTCCCCCACTCCCTGCCTCTGCCCTGCACTTTTCTTTAATGGAGCAAGAGGTCCTTGACTTCCATAAATTTCTCTTGTGCTCTGCAGGCACATGTGAACACTGTGCACTGAGCCCCTCAGACCTGCTTCCCAGCGCCAGCCTGGAACTTCCACGCCCAGGGGCCAAACCTTGCAAGCTTCCACGTGGGGGCGCAGCGTGCCAGCCCACCACTCCGCGTCGGCCCGCACCCTCTGCCTCAGGCTCAGGGTTTGTGCAGTTCTGTTAGACGCTTAATTTAATTTTGTCCTTCCTGCTTTATAAAAACAGAACCATGGAGAGCAGGGGTAGGAGGCATAGTTCTCATAAGCAGAACATAAATGAGACGAACAGAGGTGTCATTAGGCATGCTCCAGGAAGAGCAAAGAAGTCACAAGCAAGCGCTCACCAGAATGAAGCTGATGGATTGTGTTCCAGTGGATGCCAGATGCATTCCGCTTGTAGGACCTCTACCCAGAATGCTCTTCCCCTGGGGCTTGCACAGTGCTTTCACTCACCAGCCTTCCAAGTCCTTGCTCAGAGCTCAGCATAACAATGAGGCTTCCTGACTCTCCTATCTACCCTCCCCTGCCTTCTGGGACCTCTTTACTCTGTTCTGCTTTCTAACCCCCCCACCTTCCAGCACTTAATCACCATCTCACCATCTCACCAACTGACTTATTTATTATGTGTCCTTTTTATTGTCTGTCTCCTTCCATGAAAGATGGATCCCAAATACCTTGGCTGGGGTCTGGTACCCAATACATTTGACATTTCATTCATACTGACATTTCATTATCAATGTTGGATTGTAAAGGAAATAAATTAGCAAAATGTTCAAACTATGGGTAGCCTATTGCAAAAAATGCACAAAACAAGGTGAGGTGTATTCACGATGTTACAATTTCTTTTAGGTCCCTGGGAAAATACACACGTCTGCTGTGTAAGTCTGTGATTCTGCTTTCAGATATCATATTGTAGTGCACAGCTTCAGAAACACTATACATTAACAGTAGGGACGGCTCTTAAACAAGCTGTGCCCAGAGTTAGAGCAGATATAGGTTATGAGCAGAGTGCAAGGAAGGATCGTGAAACCCAGAAAGACTTCTTGGAAGAAGCGGTGGGAAATGCCTTTCTGGTGGTTGATGTTTGGCACACGGTGGGTCAGGTTTTGCAGCGGGCTCTTGCCAATCAGGGATGGGCTGGGGACTAGAGCCTGGGCCTGTCTGGAATACTCATTCGGTGTTTGCTGGTGGATATAGCCACTTCGGCCACTCCGCCGGATAGGAAAGGGGGACAAAACATGTGGCTCTTCCCCAAGGCGGAGGAGCGGAGGGTGCAGCTTCCAATGAGGCCTGAGGGAAGGGGCTGGGTAGATCCCCTGGAGCAAGGACAGCGTTAGTCCCCACTACCAGTTTCCCGTGATTCTCCCGATCACACCCTTAATAAAAACATCAGCTATCCTGTAGTAAGCACTTGTGAAATATCTGGTCCTGTACTAAGTGCTTTATGGGCAGCAATAACTCACTATCTTCTCACTATGACAACTATCCTGCGTTCTCCGGTTCCTTTCCCTCCATTTTCCAGATGAGGAAAGGCAGGATCAGAGGCGCTCGTCTGCCCCCCGTTGCATAGCGAGTATAGGATGAAGTTCATGTCAGAGCTTCAGCTGCCTGGCCCCAGAGCCCACACTGTTAACCCCTTGAGGGCCACAGAGAGAGGGGGACACGCTGGGGAACTGATGGGACCCCTCTCACCCACCTCCCACAAGTCCCTCACCTGGAGGGAATGCGGAGGGAATTCTCTGTGGAATGGATAACAAAAGCCAAACCCTTTCATGCTGCTGAAAAAGACAAACAGAAAAACCTTACACATGAAACCAGAGAAAATCTTATTTGGGTTGACCAGATGAATAGAGTAGACAATGACCTCTGAGTCACCTTCGTTTTGGGTTCAGGGAATTGTTTCTCTTTTTCTAAACACAAACACAGAAAGTGTGCATCATTTCCTCCTAACCTCACAGAAATTCACCGCAGCCTGGGACTGTGGGTCTGGACATGGGTGTCGCTGGCTGGGGCAAACGATGGTGACCGGCTGGGGGCGGGGTGCTGGAAGTATGTGTTGGTTCAGTTCTTCTGAGCTCCAGCCTCCAACCTTGACCAGGGCTGATGTACCAGGAAGTTATGAAGCTTCAGGTTCCCTCATTGGCTCCAGCCCCTTCCAAAGGCTGGGAGGAGCCCTTGCAATTTCTTCATATGTGACATGGTTTTTAAAATCTTGTGGAAGTAAGATTAAGATTATTCTGACATCTAGAAACAAATTATAACCAAAAACAATCTCAGATCACACTACCGTATTAATTCATTAAGGGAAAGACATAAATTTCCAATAGAAATGATACATTTCCAATAGAAGTAATGAGTGGGTCTTGGATTGTTACATAATCCAGTTAAAGGAAAGGAATGAGTTATATGTTCACACGGAAAAAAGATTTATTTTCTTTTGCTGATGCAACAAAAACTGCTATCATTGACAAATACATAACATAACCCCACAGTGGGAGTGATGATGACAGACTGGTTAATGAATGTTGGCAATTCAGGGAGCAGGTGAGATTAATCACTGCATTAAAAAAAAAAAAAAGAAAAAGAAAAGAAAAAGGAAATGTCCTGACATTTTTCAGCTGATATGTGAAAGAACTTTAATAGAGGTTTTCCTAAATTTAGTGACAATTCTGAAAATGCACATGACATTACCAAGGATAAGTTGTGAGCCTGGAAGAAACTTTGCTCAAAAAAAAAAAAATCAATATTAAAAAAAGCACAACGCGATCACCCATGTGACAAGAGAAGCTAAGTTCTCTTTCTCTTCTCTCTATAGAAAACAACACGATGAAACTATTGTCAGATGTGAAGAATACGCAGACAAAAAATATGGGAAAGAAAGTGTCATAGGCGTATGCCGGGCAATTAATGAAATTATTAGTATTAGGCTTTTCATATTTTCTGATTTTTTAATAGGACCTGTCGACCTTTAACATTTATAATTTGTTGTGGTTTATTTTTCTTCTTTAAGTACCTATGCTGGTTTGTTAGGGCTGCCATAGCAGAGAACTACAGACTGGGGCTTATGCCGTGGGAATGGATTGTCTCAGAGTTCTGGAAGTCCAAGATCAAGGTGTTGGCAGGGTTGGTTTCTTCTGAGGGCCACGAGGAAGGGATTTGTTGGCTCGTAGATGGAGGTCTTGTGTTGTCTGTGTCTTCACACAGTCGGTCTTCCCTCTGTGTGTGTGTGTGTGTGTGTGTGTGTGTGTGTGTGTGTGTGTCCTAACCTCCTCTTCTTTTAAGAACATCCGTCAGATTGGATTAAGGCCCACCCTAATGACTTCCTTTTAACTTCATTACCTCTTTAAAGACCCTCTCTCCAAATACAGTCACATTCTGAGGTACTGGGGGTACGACTTCAACACTTGAATTTGGGCGGTGAGGGAGGTGTTCACAATTACACCTATAATCCTACTCAATCTTTTATTGATTTTGAAGAGGATGTCAGGTTTTTTTTTTTTTCAAGTTTCAAGCACCAGGAAACCTGGACATGTGGGTATCTCTTTTGTTTTTAGAATCACCTGTTCTGAAGTTTATAATCCCTTGCATACAAGAAGTCTTTCCAATTCAGTAATGTTTATTGAGGACCTACTACGTGTGGGTACTACTCAAACTGGGGGTCCAGCGAGGATGGCCATGGGCCCGGCTTGCCCAGTCCCCAGGGATGGTGAGTGCTGGGAGGGAAGCGCCCAGTGTCTGGAGCCCAGAGCAGGGGCAGGTGGGCCTCATGGGGGCATCACCCGGGGAAGTCACCCAGGGTCCTCCCTATAGAAGGGCTCTGTGCTCAGGGTTAGTATTTTCCTGTCACCACTTTGAAGTTATTTATCATTTATGAATAAGAGACCCCGTGTTTGCCATGAGCATCAGACCCTGCAGATTCTGTTCCCAGTCCCAAGGAGGGAAATTGCAGCAGCTCCTGGTGATGGCCGAGTTAGTGCTGATGGCTGGCTGGGGTTTTCCATTCAGAAAAAGTGGAGGATGAGCCCCCAGAGGGGGACCAGTGTGTGCAAGACACGTGGGAGCACTGAGTGTGCACTCCAGAACTCTCTCCCTCCTCGTGAGTTGGCGGGAATGAGCTTTGTATGGGGAGTAGTTTGAGGCTTGAGCTCTGGAGATGGAGGATTCAAGACTGAGTGCCAGTACTCTCCTTCACCTGCTGCACCTGTGGGCAAGGTACTGACCCTCCCTGGCACTCAGCACCCTCATCCGTTGCAGGGCAGAGAGTCCTACATTCAAGAGTCAGGACTTCATACCTGTGCTACCTCTCCTTTCCTGGCATGGCTTTCAAGTCAGAGCAGGCTGGGGGCGGGGACCACCTTGTGTGATGAAGGTTGTGGTCAGGGAAGGATCTGGGGAGGGTGGGAACGGGGGTGGCTACGCCAAGGCTGGGCACGCACACAGCAGGTCTGGGAAATATGGCGACAATCAGGGGGGCTGATCTCAGGGTCTGTGAGAGAGAGAAATGGCCAGAAAAGAGGCTGGACTGCACTGTCAATGACCTCCAGTGCCCAGCCAGGAAGCTTGGACTCTAGCAAAGGGGATGTCCTGGAAGCATCTGGGTGGGACTTGATGAAAGTGACATTTGATGAAAATTCATGTCTGGGAAGACTCTCATTCAGGTCCTTTACAAGGAGGGAGGAAAGCCAGCACTGCTGCAGGGCTCCTGCTGAAGGGGGTGAGACCCTGCCTCTTTCCATCAGCAGCACAGGGACATACAATGCAAAGGAATCCAGGGGGCTGCCAGGAGCCTCGTGCTCTGAGGACCACCAGGACTGCACTCTCCATCTTCCTACCCTTTTAAAGAACTGCAGCCTTGCTGCCCATGGGTGGAAAAGGGAAGTGAGGGTCGCTAGCCTGGAACAAAGGCAAAGCGAGGCTGCAAGACATACGCCGAGGAGGCTGACTCCACTGGGCTGGCTGACAGGCTGACATGAAGCAGGGTTCATGTCAAAAGTTCAGGAGGAAGCATGACAGGATAAGAGGGAGAGGAAGCCGTGTGGACAGTGGGATTGTCCTGGGACCGAAACCCAGCATCTGGCCTTCCAGCTGCAGCAGACCAGAAAAGGCAGGAACCAGAGCTGGTCCTCCCACCAGGCCAAGGGGACCAGGGAATGCACAGGGGGATGCCGAGTGATGGGTCAAAACCAGATGACGGCATGAGCGATGAAGTCGCCCTGCCTACGCTGAGTCCCGCCTCCCCTTTCTCCAAACCTGGCTTTTGACCCACCAGGATGCTTCCCAGCGCTTTTCCTTCCACCTGACTTCAAGCATGTCCTTCCTCCAGAGAGGATGGAATAGCACATCCATCAAACGGCCACAGTGCTGCCATATCGGCTCCTCCCACTCTGTCTGCGTCTACACAGATCCAGGGAAGAAGCTGGAGCAGGTGGTCCAGGGGGTACAGAGCACCAGAGGGTAGACAGACGAGGCTCAGAGCCCTTCTTGACAGATGAGACCCTTGGACCCATGGTGACCTCTCTACTGAAAGCCATTCTTCTGCTTAGCTGCCACAGGACGCAGACTCCCCATTTTCTGCAGGACTAGTCCAAGTTCCTTAGCACGGTACCGTTAGCCTCCATGATGTGGCCCTTGCCGTTCTCACGCCCTGCGTTCCAACAGCACAAACCTATTGGTGGGCCTGAGGCAAAAAGCCCCCTTATTTTTGCCCTAATGATAATCTGTCATGTAACTATTGAGACCCTGATGGCATTGCTATCTGTGTCTATGTCTCCAGGAGAGTGGGATCCTGACACAGAGCCAGTACTGAGGGAAGAGGGCATGGATGTGGCCTAGAGACCCTTGTCTCCTCTGAGGTCTTGCGGGGGGACTGGCGTGGTGGGGTTCACATCTGTAGTTCCTGATGTGTGCACGAGCTCTTGCCCGTTGGCATTTCTCCCACCTCTTGCTAAGCGGAAAGGACCAGGACGGGGCAGTGTCTCACCCAGCAGCAGGGGCAGGACCTGAGTCCTGCTGGAGCCACCGGCTGCTAGAACACGAGGACAATAAAAGGTAGATGTTGCAGAAGAAATTGGGAGAAATCAGGAATCCTCTGCTCTACGACCTTCCCCCACCCAATTGGTACTGGGCTTTTGGAACCTAAAGATACTTTTATGAGGACCTCAGAAAGCTTTCAGATTTGGTCGGGACTAAAATATCAAAAGCACTGGAAGTGGCTTGAGCTCGAGCATGAGGGATCTGGGCAAGGAAAGAGACGCCTCCTTAGAAGTGAGGGAGGCAGTGGGCAGCAAGAGAGTGTGTGCCTCTGTGCGGGTCCCCCAAGCGAGCTCCTGCTACCTTTCCTCTGGGCTCCTCAGGAATTCCTTATAATCCATCACTCTGAGAGGGTCTGGTGAGGCACCCAGGATCCAGCTCCAGCCTACAGCTCTTCACTGGCCCACACTGCCTGTTCCAGCTGTCGATATCCTCACTCCCCCCCCCAGAGGCAGGTCCTACATCATCTCCATTTAAGGAGACTGAATGAAATGAGGGAACTTGCCCAAGATCCTGTGGGTATGAACGGCGGGGTCAGGGGTCAAGAGTAGGTCAGTTGGACTTGGGTCCCCACATCACACCACAAACCTGAGGGGCAGTGTCTGGAGGGTCTGAGAGCCACAGATGGAAGATTCCAAGTGGAAAAATCTGGTCTCTGGGAAGTCCCTGGAAACTGCAGACGTATTTGCTGGCAGGGCAGATGCTGGGGAGACATCTGCAAGGCCCTTGCGAAAGAGCTTCCACTGGCCTCGTAGAAGCATCTAGATGTCTCCTGTCCCTCACCCTGTAGCTTGGTCGTGAAGGAGCCTATTGACGCAGTGTGGAGGGTGTTCTGGACAGAAGATCCAGTTCTCATCCTAGCTCTGCCCTGCATATTGGCTGTGCGACCTTGCCTGGGTTGCCTGAACTCTTTGGAGTCCAGCTGACTTAGTAGGTTGGGGTGGGAAGGAGTTCTCATGGCCTTTCTGGAGCTTCTCAGAAGCCACCCTGCTTGCCTCTCCTTCATGCAGTTTCAAATCTCTTACCCCAGCCACTCACTTAGGTAGGCTGGTAGAGTGCCCACAACACTTTGTAATTGAAGGAGAAATGTTTTTTGTTTTTTTTTTTAAAGATTTTATTTATTTATTTGAGAGAGAGAATGAGAGACAGAGAGCATGAGAGGGAGGAGGGTCAGAGGGAGAAGCAGACTCCCTGCTGAGCAGGGAGCCCGATGCGGGACTCGATCCCGGAACTCCAGGATCATGACCTGAGCCGAAGGCAGTCGCTTAACCAACTGAGCCACCCAGGCGCCCGAAGGAGAAATGTTTTTATACCCACTTTTCAGGAACGAAAACTGAGGGCTGCAGAATACAAACCACTCCACTACAGTCTCAAGAGAAGTCACCGTGATGGGGCCACAGGCCTAGTTTTCTTGACATATGACTTAGATGAAAAGAACGTTCCCTCAGGGTACCCGAGCCAGAAACCTAGCCTTGGGTGGGGCAAACCTCTCCACCTATCCTGGTTGGGGAGCTGCTCCCAGCAGCCAGAGGTACAGAATTTCAGAGGGAGTGGCCTGCCCACCATCCGTTCCCCTCACCCCAGGGCTTTGAGCATCTGGATGGGGGACCAGAGGGCCTTCCCTGATGGCAGGAGGGAGTGACTGAGTCTTGTCTCTCTGGAATGGAACAAGTTTGACAGTATAAAAAGTCCCTCAGAGGGAGGGAAAGGGAAAGCAGGAGAAGACCTTCTGGCGAAAAGCAACACTATGCAAAAGGGAGAAATGGGGTGCCTAAGGTCTCTGATAAAAAGCTTTGCCCAGAGATGATTCATTCATTGGGCCCTGTTTGCACTTCCCATTGCCAAAGCCTGACTTTTGACTTTTGGTTACAGATCCTGTGCTTCAATTAAGGCCATTAATTGCTCAGAGTACATGAAGTGTGTTTGGCTTCCCTTAGGTATACCGACGTGTCAGGCTTGAATTTGACAGGGGCAAGCATTTTAATCACGACAATACACGGCCTGTAACAGCACCCCCCCGCCCTCCCTGCTTATTCTTATCCTTTGCCTGTTTCGGATTTCTTCTTATCGGTTACCAGTGCCTGAAACGATTTTATATACACATTTGCCTCTTCCTTTTTTTAAAGAAGATTTTGTTTATTCATTTGACACAGAGAGAGAGAGTACAAGTCGGGAGAGCGGGAGGGAGAGGAAGAAGCAGGCTCCCCTGCTGAGCAGAGAGCCTGACCTGGGGCTCGATCCCAGGACCCTGGGATCATGACCTGAGCCGAAGGCAGATGCTTAACCGACTGAGCCATCCAGGCGCCCCCATTTGCTTCTTCCTTTATCTTTTTTCCCTGTTGCGTGCTCTAGACAGGAAGCTCCACTAAGGTATGGGTGTCATCTTTTGCCTGTTTGTCATTATACTAATCAATGCCCCGGAGGAGAGCAGGCACGTCTCTATGGAACGCACTCGAATGGTTGAACGACCGCTCCACCTGTCCGCAAAGGGTTTTATTGAAGAAGTATAAACATAGCCCTGGTTCACAGCCTCATGTTGTGTTTCCCTTAACTTAGATTTAAAAGTTGTTTCCTTCCAACTTGGGTTCTCGTCCCCACATTTCCACCAATGGAATAATGGAGGCTCAAAGCTGAGGACTGAGAAGGATATTAGGATTGTAGAATATTGGATATTACAGATTTTGGGACTTTCTGCCTCCAAAACATATTCCCCTAACTCCTCATCGACATCTAAATGACTAAAGAGAAGATTGTTCTTCTACACTAATCCATTCTCCTTTAGTTTGGACCCAAATCCTTCCTGTTGTAATCCCAGTTTACTAAGGGGTCTCATTCATTCGTTTGTGCTATAAATACTGACTGAACGCTTCCTGAGAGCATGGTGCCCAGCATTCAGGGTACGGTTCTCAAACCCGTTTGGTAGCTACTTACAGAGATTACAGCCAAGTGGGGCAACATGTCCAACAAGTGATCACACAAATACCCACAGAAGTGACTTGGGGCATGTTCTGTGGCAGCAGGTGAAATTCTGGGTGCTATGGGAACACACGGTGGTGGGGGAGGCTGGGTAATGAACTCAGGAGGAGGTTTCAGGAGAGGTCCCCCCACAGAAACAGAATTTACAAACTGAGATCTGAAGACTGAGCAGGAGTGAGTCCAACCAGGGGAGTGGAGGACAGAGGAAGAGCATTCAAGGTGGAGGGGCATGGCGTGTTTAAGAGGACAGAGAGACAAGTGGGTTTGAAGGCAGGAATGACAGACGATGAGTTTGAGGGGGCCATGGGACATCAAGGTAGAGAGACCCAACAGACAGTTAGTTATCAAGATAGCTTTAGGCTTGGCGTTATGAAAGAACAGTTCTTACTTAGTTAAGAATAACGCAGCATAGATAAGCTATTTGCAAATGGGTCTAGTCAGAGCTCAGTGGATGGGTCGAAGCTCATCTGCAAATCAGGGTGAGGCATCTGGACTCCTCCTGCTCCTCTGGAGCAGAGGGTGTTGGCTCCTTCTAGGATTTTCCTAATAGAGAGAGGAATCTTTTATTTTCCTGATTGACCAAGGGGCTTTCAAGGAGGCACGTTAGCAATTGGTAAAGGTTCTAGCCCAGAAAATAGAACCACAGTCAGTCCTTTTTTGCCAGAATCTTTAGATTTCAGCTCCCCAACATGTGACTTTTCCCTTTAAAATTTAACCTGAATTGTCCTTGATAGTAGTAGCCTCAAGCCAGCTACCGAGGCATATCTCCAGGGAATGGCACTGCCCTGGGCCTCAGAATATTCATTTGCTTCTCCCCGGTCATCTCCAAGCTGTCTGTCCAGCTTCAAAGTGATAAAAAAAGAGGGTGGAAGAGATCATAGGCAGTGGAGGCCTGACCACAGATCCCCAGAGGAGTCCAGATGCCTCACCCTGATTTGCGGATGAGCTTCGACCCATCCACTGAGCTCTGACTAGACCCATTTGCAAATAGCTTATCTATGCTGCGTTATTCTTAACTAAGTAAGAACTGTTCTTTCATAATGCCAAGCCTAAAGCTATCTTGATAACTAACTGTCTGTTGGGTCTCTCTACCTTGATGTCCCATGGCCCCCTCAAACTCATCGTCTGTCATTCCTGCCTTCAAACCCACTTGTCTCTCTGTCCTCTTAAATTTGGTTTAGAACCAGTATGCATGGAGAATGTTGTGATCATCTACCTTAACACCTTGCTCTCTCACCTTCCACAACCAGCTGTGAGCAAATCTTACATTTCAAAAACGCTTCTCCAACCTGATGTGTCTCCCAGCCCCACTGCCTTCTCCTTGACCTGTCCCCTTTCTTGTGTCATGTACTGTTGATCTTCCAGCTGTCAACCTATCTCCAGTCTCTGTCAGTTATACTGACACCAAAATCATCTTCTTAAAAAAAACCTGAAAAAACCCTTATTGACGCCTCACTGCTTAGCAGACCGGTAATTCTCAAAGGGTACAGCACCAACACCTGGGAACTTGCTAGAAATGCCAATTCTCAGGCTCCACCCCAGACGTAAGGAATCAGAAACTCCGGTGATGGCGCCCGGCAATCAGTTTTAACGAGTCTTCTCAGTGATTATTCTGATCCTAAGGTTGGGAGTACCCGAATAATCAAATACAAAGGTCACAGCCTTTCACATATGGCTTTGAAGTAGCTGGTCCTGGCTTCTCTCTCCAGCTTCCTATAGTCATGAAATTCTTGTTATCCTGGACCTTGAACTTTTCTCTGTGTATGTCAGACCCTTTCACCCTTACACACTTTTGTAGGCTCTTCTTCTGTCTGGGATACCCTTCCTCTCATTCTTCCCTGTCAGACTACTACTCATCGTTAGGAACCAGCTCAGAGGTCACCTCCTCCATGAAGCCTTCCTCAATTGTCCCAAGCCGCCCTTAGTTGCTTATTTTCTAGGTTCCTATAGCCCTTCTGTTGACAATTTAGTTATAGATGTTTTATCTGTGGATGTGGCTTCAACATGGGGAATGGATTTCTATTGGATAATTAGAGCCATTTTAAGATAGAGCCAGCTCCCTGTAAGGAGGTGTTTATAGAGAAGATGTGGAAATTATGAAGGCCACTTTAAGCTGCTATACATTAAGGTCCCATCCTTTCTACACTGCTCTTCTGGGAGGGATGACATCTCTTGTGCTGAATCTGTATCCTTGAACAGAGTGCACGGCATCTCATAGGCATTCCACAAATTAAAAAAAAGAAAGGATGGAATGAATAAAAGAGAGATTTCTGCCTTGTAAGGGAGGATGAAAGTTTCTTTTTTTTTTCTTTTTTTTTTATTCTTATGTTAATCCTCATACATTACATCATTAGTTTTAGATGTAGTGTTCCATGATTCATTGTTTGTGCATAACACCCGGTGCTCCATGCAGAATGTGCCCTCCTCATTACCCACCACCAGGCTAACCCATCCTCCCACCCCCTCCCCTCTAGAACCCTCAGTTTGTTTTTCAGAGTCCATCGTCTCTCATGGTTCGTCTACCCGGGAGGATGAAAGTTTCTATCCAAATTTGAAATCCCCGTCTTCTACCTGCTTGCAAAGGCCCCAGAGAAATAATACAGCAATGCTGGTCTTTACACTTCAGGGACAAGACAGAGCCACCCTCCCCCGGCACAATGATTGTCCAGCCACTGGGTTGGGGAATGGAAGGTGTGGGCTGGAAGGGCCGCTTGTGTTCGCCAACCCCCTGCACTGAGCCTGGCAGCTCCCTCCGGTGGAATGATCATTGGGCATCTCTGCTTGTCCTGACCCTTCAATCTCCCCTGTGTGCCAAGGGCCCGCCACCCTCCTGGCTCCCTTCACCCCATCGCGATCCAGCCATCAGTGTTCCCCGAAGCACTAGGCATCTTCTCCATTACTGCGTCAATCACCCAGTTAAGAGTATCGTGCCTCCAAACCACACAGACGTCCGGGGCTCCGATCTGGACCCTTGCCCTTACCAGCTGCTCAGCCTTGGGCAAGTGACAACTTTTTTTTTTAAACCAGTGTTCTCTGTGCTGAGTCCTTATATTCTTCACCAACACACTCACGGTTAAAAAAACAAAAGCCTGGTGATGGGTATTAAGGAGGGCACGTTCTGCATGGAGCGCTGGGTGTTATACTCAAATAATGAATCATGAAACAGTACATCAAAGACTAATGATGTAATGTATGGTGATTAACATAACATAATAATAAAAAACAAAACAAAACAAAATAAAAAGCCAGTTTTACTTTAGTGTGTCTTTGATGAAGTAATAAAAACTATGTATTTTATTAAACCTCGAAAAAAAATAATAAACCAGTGTTCTCAACTGCAGGAAGGAGTTAAAACTACCAGATGCACACAGGGCTTTACATGGAGGGATCAACCAGTAAATGATCACCATTACTATTATTTACTCTTTGGTAAATAATGGCCTTATCTTCTACCCCTAAAGCCCAGCATCAGCTTCCAGTGCTTTTCTACCAAATCAGAAAGCCCACAAATCTGGCTCCTTCTGTTTTGGCTGGTGGAGTCTGCCTCATGCCTTTTCTGTCTGTAAATCTTCAACCCTGATCAACCTGTTTTCTTGTCCCAAGAACGTGCATTTTCCATATGCTCGCCAGCTGGCTACCAGTTCCGTCTCCTAAAGGTTAAACTTGTGTTCTGGAGCATTCTTTTTGAACATTACCTTTTCTTAAAAAAATGCAATACATCAGTGGTTAGGAAATCAAAGCAGCCACACACACACACACACACACACACACGTACAAACACAGACACGTACACCCACCTCCATACATGTCCATGTGAGAAATCATCTAACTCTAAAGAATGTTTCACAATTTTCCAATAAACTTTTATGTTTTCTTGCCACAGAGACTTCTGTAATTGACAGGCTATGTCATTAACTGAACTCTGTAACAACTGAGCCTAATGCATCAGCGGTAGGCAGCTTCTAGAAAAGGCTTCTGCGATCTCTGGGCCATTGCCTTCCACCTCTTTGCTTCTCCGCAGCCCCGGCCCCCACCACAGGCACATCTGTGCTTGTTTCATTGGCCTTCTGTATGCTGTAACCAAGTATAGGCCAGCCGTGAAGGAAACAAATCCACTGCGCATCAGAGCACTTTTGACCTCTATGGTTCTGCTCTTCCCAGGTGGGCCAGCCTCCATCTGGAACCAAACAAGGACCCAGGGGTTCCAGTCAGACAGAGCTTCCATTGCAGCTCGTCGTGAACATGTGTGCCTTTTGAGACATCCACTCGCCCAGTGTAACCTGAGAAGGCATGTGTAAGGAGTTCGGGTCTCCTTAGATGTGGGGGTTAGGTTGAAGAAGGCTCCAGTTGAGAGAATCAGCCTTCAGTGGCTGTGGCTCTTCCTGGGTCTGTGGAACTGAGCACATTCAAGGACCTTGGGCCAGGGATAAGGAGTGTGGTGGAGTGGGTGGACAGAGGTGGGGGGAGGTTGGAGTGGGAGGAGGGGCTGCTGTAGGCTATTGGTTACCCTCCGTGAGGCTGAGCAGAGCTGGAGCTCTGGGAGGCAAAGTCAGGCGTAACCGAGGACCTGATATTGGGTTTGCACACCCAAGGCTATTCAAGCTTAAAGTCTGGGGGATGCGTCTTCCTGGTGAAGCCAAACAAATCTCTAGGTAACCATAAACTGACTACACAGATTTCATTTCTGAACACATGTTCAAAGGTGATAAAATAAACGCAGATGGTTTTTCCAAGCTTCAGTGGAGGGTTTTTACATGGACTAACTAAGCACACATGAACACACATACAGGAAAGGGAACGGCAAAGAAATCCTCAAAAATGCCAACCCAAATGAACCAAAGATCACCCTGGAGAAAGCCTTGTTAGACACAGACGAGAGGGAGAGGTAGCAAGAACAAGGCTGTCTCACGCATTTGCAGGAAGGAACAAAACACACATGCACACACATCAGAAAATCACAGCTAGTATTTCTGCTAAGGAGGGTTAGAAATACCTTTCCTGGTGTGTCAGCTGAGGGTTCAAGGCCTGTCGGTGAGACTGGGCCAGGGGAATGGGGCAAATTCCCCCTTGGGGACTATGTCTTGTGGGGTTGGTGATTGATATACTTTAATCAGGGCTAATACTCCACCTCAAAGTTCGGAAGTTTCTATCAGAATTCCAGAATGAGGACCCGTGCAAATCCCCCGATAGCTAATCATCATCATCATCATCATCATCAGTAACACTCAAAGAGACTTACGAGCCAAGAACTGGATGATTTCATTACATTGCAAAACAACCTTGTGGTGTAGGTACTACCCTCATTTTACAGACCAGGAAAGAAAGGCTCAGAGAGGTTAAGCAATGTGTGTGAGTTCACACAGCTTGTAGAGGGAGGCCCCCAAGATACTTATGGGAGGGCACGCAGAATCCCCCCCAATGGCCAACAGAGCTTCTCACGGTAGCCGCCCTTAAGGAAGTGAGGACTGTCCAGTCTGGTCCTTGCCCCTTTGCGCAGTAGAATCTCACGATGCTGGAAGCCCCCATCAGGACAGGTGCGTTTTCCGAGGACCTGTGGCTGCTGGTGGCAACGAAGCTGGGCCAGAGCCGGTCTCCTCCTGGCCGGTGAAGTTCTTCACACTGCAGCACCCCTGCCTGTGTCCTGGAGCTCCAACAGGACAGCAGCCCGTACGGAAAGATGGAGGCCAGTGTGGCGTTCTCCCGGAGCCAGACACCAGCCCGCCAAGTCGCCTCTAGGGCACAGAAGAGCTTCATTAGGGAGCTATGGCAATGGCAAGTACGTACACTAGCTAGAAAGAGGCCTCCTGTGAATCTTGAGGAAGGCTCTGCCCTGGGCCCACAAGCCTGACATGTTGACTTTGGCAGCACTTGAATGCCCTCTTATGCCAATAAAGTGACTCACATGGAACCGGGTAATGCGTTGCTGCTCTGCCACCCAGCATGGGGGAGGCTGAGCCGTCCCAAAGGCCTGAAGGCTGGGGCTCCTTTCTGGAAGGTTTTCATCCCATCCCCAGGCTCACTTTGTCGCCAGAGCTGCACTCAGCCCAGAAGCAGGCTGCTCCAGACTCGCTCTCCTCGGGCAGACAAACTCCTTCGCTCGGGCCCTGTTGTTTAGGAATGGTGTCTTCCCGGGCTGGGGGCTCTGTCACCCAAGCGCATCTCCCCAGGCAGCCGGACCCTCCAGACCTACTTGGAATAGCAAGTCCAGAAGAGGAACTTTAGTTCCAGTCTGAGAAGAGGGCTCAACCGTAAGACAGCCATTACTCTATCAGCGGGTTCATTATGTTCTTGGTAACGAAACAGGGCCACAAAAGGTTTCCATGTCCCTAGGACAGTAATGTCCATTCTGAAATGCAAAGTGTCGCACGGAGCGGGGCGGAGGGGGCCTAGTGAAGAGGAAACAGACTGCATCCTCATGGCAGCCGCGGATTTAACTCTTCACTCTGCCAGCTGTTTGCTCGATGACCATGGGCAAGTTAAATCCTTAGCCACGTTTCCTCACCTGTAAACTGGAGGTGATAATGCCTACCTCAACAGACTTGTGACAAGGAAGGGTGGCCATGTTTGCAAGTGCCCAGCAGAAGGTGGGCACGAGGCCAATTCCTCATGTCGTGCCTTCCTTCGTATTTTAGGTGTCCGGAATCGAGTGCAGTATGATGGTGCTCTCAACCAAACCCGCTGTGATTTGGGGAGGCTGTTTCAAGGGGTTCATAAAGATCGCATATTTTATTAGGCATGTGTTAGATCTTGGGGGCATGGGCTGCTCTAGCTGGAGAACACACTCGGGCCTTGAAGGCAGGGCAATGCAGGGAAGGCCCAGGACAGGGCTCCAGAGCAGAACAACAGTGGGTACTGTGCCTCCGACAAGATGGGAGATGAGAGTCCTTGGGCTCTAGCACCAGGGGGAGGGTCTGCTTCCCAGTGGAGAAGGGCTTGGGGGAGCCACTCTGTCTTCCTCAGGCCTGCCTCTGTGGGTGGGTGTGGCCATCACCACAGGGATCCCTGGGACTCGGGAGCACCTTCCTTCCACTTGAGCTTTTACCTCTCAGAACGACGAACCCACCGAAAATGATACAGAGGAATACGATAGCTAAGAAAGGAGAGGAAGGGAAGGAAGAAGGAACTATCTCGAATGCTTGCCCTGTGCTAGGAAATCCACAGTGGTTATTTAGCTGAGTCCTCATGATAGCCCTGTGAGTTAGCAAGAATTCCCACGTGACTTTCTGACCCTAGGAACCCCAGGCTCCGGAGAGCCTTCCAAGGCTGGCCCCCAGTCACAAGGAAGGGAGGACATAGGATTTCAACCCAGGTCTGACTCCGAAGCGCGAGCATTTTCCAATTCCTCATGCAGCTCTGGGAGGGGCCCCCAAAGAAGGGAGGAGGCCATGCGCCCAGAGGATCTCTAGTGAGGAAGTTCTCTTCTGTCTGTAGATTATTCATGATCCATTTCAGCTGGCTTCTGGGTAACCATACAATTATTCTGTTACAAATAGTTAAAACATTTTTTCCTATATGCCTAAAAGGATGAAAACCACTTACAGAAAGCAAAACAAAAACCATAGCCAAAAAAAAAAAAAAAAAAAATCCAACCCTTAACCCCAAACCCCAAAACAACAAATGTGCTGAAAAGAGACTTCCAAAACTAAAATTGCCAGGTTTGTTGTTACTGTTCCGGGACCGTGACCTTGGAGCAAATCAGAGTTCTAATTGGCAAAAGTGACAGTAGAGAAAAGCGAGCAAGTCCCCGACAGTGAACTTGCTGGCCAGAATCAAGTGCGGCGCTCAAAGCTACCGTGTGTCCTTCCAGTGGACGTGCCAACAGCGCATTTAATGAACTAATCAAACATGAAGTATACCAGAAGGGGGAGGGGCATCACTGTGTCTACACACAACTCTGACAGCATCCGATTTTAACAAGTTTACTAAAACGACAGCCATGGCCTTGACAAATACTGAATGCAGAATACTGGTGTACATAGATTTTACAGAGCGTCTCCCGAGAGCCGGGTCACAAGATAAGGTTTAACAGATGGGAGAGGCCTGAGGGAAGGCAAGCACACGGATTTTATTGAGAAAAAAGCTTATATACTGTAGGGTTGCTGAAGTTTAATAAATAAAGGTCAACTTATAATATATAAAAACAATATAAACATTTATATGCTACATGCATATCATATAATTTAAAGTAATAATTTATATATGGGGAGAGATGCCAATTTATGTTCTTCCAATTTTTCTCGACAAGGCACACACGCAGGAGGTGTCTATCCGTATCCATCGCCAGCCCACAAGCTTATTGTTTTCTGACGTCAGTGCTCGGACGTAGGTCTGGGACGTTTTGCACTGAGAGTTCCAGTGTTTATCGTCAATCCCCCTGCAACCGTTCTTGACAGGCCTGGCTTCTTTACATCGTGTCTCATAAAAATATTGTTTGACGGGAGAGTTGCCGGTTTTGATCTCCCCCAGCACCGTGACCTGGTGTCCCCGAATGTCGATGGCCGATGACTTGTCGGTTACCCACAGACTCTCGCTGTCGCATACGGAGTACTCCCCCCGGTGACTCTTGTGCTCGGCGTACCTCTTCCTCCGTGACGTTCTGTTGGCGGCCACAGGGCTGCCCACGTAATCCTCCATGAGATACAAGGGAGGGGGCTCCAGGGGGGTGCTGTCACTCAGCAGGACCCGGGGCGAGCTGTAACGTCTCTGCTGCCGTAACAGCTCTGTGTCCATCGCAGTCACGGGCTGGAATTCCGACTTGGCCAGCTCGCCCTGCTCCGGCCTGGGGGGGGCCCCTGCTTTGGGCAGGGTGCTCTGGTAGTTCTCCTTAACGTCCACCATCTGCTTGGAGAGCTTGTTTTTCAAGATATCTGCCTGGATCAGCTTAATAATCAGGGAATTTAGCGAGTCTTCAGGCAGACTCCTTTGATCCATGTTGTTACCTTGGATGCCACGGAGATACGCGAGAAATATCACATAAAACAAGATGGACATCACCTTGTTCACCTGTAAGATCTGAAAAGGAAACACAGGGGTTAATGGCAGGCTGTGGCAGCTGAATCCATGTCATTGTGGGTTGAGTAACCCTGTGAGAGGCAGCAAGAACACCCAGCTCCTCTCTGATGTCCAGAGACCAGGGTTGTCCATCTCTTTCCTCGGGAAATACTGCCTCCGTACGAGTCCTTTGAATCTCTAAAGTGCCTTTTCCTCCTAGATCTCCACGTGCCTCTCCCTCAATAATCTTTCCCCTAGCATGGTGGCTGTGTGCTAGGAAATGGGGAGTGCATGTGTGTGCGTGTGTCTGTGTGTGCATGCGCACGCGCGTTTGTGTATCTTGTGCTCGTGAATGACAGAGAGGGCAAAATAATTTTTTTTTTTAAACTAAATAAACCAAAAACATGAGTGGCAAGGTCTTCGGTATAGAAGAGCTAAGGCTGTCCCCGGGTCCGGGCCCCCAAGAGCCTCCAAGGCAGAGGGAGGAGGAAACTCGCACTTAGGACTTTCCTAGACAGAAATCCTCCAGGGCATCTGCATTTGAGGTCTGCGCTTATCTGCAGACTTCTGTTGTGTGTGGATGACGTCCTGCCACTTCTTTACATATCACTTGAGTCTGAGAAGACCACAGTCCACTCCACCTTGGCAAATTATGAAGTTGTACCTGAAAATTATAAAGGCATATTGGCATTCTTTTAGCAACAGGAGCAGACTTGCAATGGTCTTAAAGAACATAGCCCTACCACCCTCCCCCACACCTAATGCAGCTTCTGGGTCACTGGAAGGAATACCCCGAGGCTGGGGATGGGTCAGCTGCCTGCACACTGCAGCATCAGAATGGGCTCATCCCTGGCCAGGCCCCCCGTCTGGTGGAGCTGTTCTCCGCCCTTGTAATGAGCACGGGGGCTGCTCCCCATTCTGTGAGGGGGCCTGGCCGAGCTCTCTAACGGACATGCCTCACCAGGGCGCCCAACTGCTTCCCAGAGACTTCTCCCCGCCAGAGCACTACCTGCAGAAGTTGGAGGCACAGCAATAACTGGCTCAAGGTAATGGGCTGGACTTGCCCTGAACAGCAAGATTCCTTGTGGATTCCTTTTTTTGTTTTTTCTTGTTTGGCCTTTTAATGTGAAGTTTCTAGTACACAATGTTTCTTTTGGGGGCTGCATTTTCATTTTGTTATCTCTTCATTTAAATGGTACTTGAACCCATCCACACTCTCCTTCTGTTGCCAGAGCAGAACCTCGACACGGGGTTTCTGTTGGGTCCTTATGGGATTATAGGGCTGATCTCCAGATACCTTTCTGGCTGGTCTCTCCCTCACTAGAGCAAAGCCCAGCTTTTCTGAAGGTTGGCGCTGGATGGGGACTCTTCAGGCAGGGAGGGCTGGCAGCAGGAGCGATCTCCACTTGCACTCTGTGATCTACACCACCCCCGTGGGGTAGCCAAACCTTAGTTACCATTACTACCACCTCACTGGCCCCCAGGGGCTCACGGTTTCCTCCTTAAGGCTCTAAGCATGGAAAATAAAAGCCATTCCCTCGGTTCACCTTTGGTATTTGTAGAGAGACTTTAGTAAATCCAGGGGGAAAACAGAAGGGAAATAAACAAGAGAGACACAGGAATCAGAGAAGCGGCCCTGCTTACCAAGTACCCATGTCTGAGCTTGCCCACGCTAACTTGCTCCCGGGACTTCCAGATGCAGCCTCTTTCCCCGTCTTGTCTGAAGTACTGCTCTCTTGTCCCCAAAGGCCAGCAATGCTGCAGGCACTTTGCTCCAACTTCCTCTTCCTGGCTCTTGGCCCACCTCTTTGATAAGGGGATCATCTTCCTTCCATGGGAAGCACTTTTGTGGACAACTGACTCCTTCAAGGTCAAAGCCGAGAGAAGGATTCTAGCTTCGCTGCCCACCCCTAGAGACTGCTCTAAGAATCCTATTACCCTAAGAAAGTGGTTCCCACAGGATAACTACTCTCCCTCCCACTCTGCATATAACTGACAATTCCTTCCATGTCGCAGGCCCAACAAAATGAATCTTGAACACACAATGTATGGCATGCATGCAACTAGAATTGCATGCCCTTTCTCCCCCCTCCAAATGGAATACAGCTGCAATAAAGCAATTTGGGACTAAGAGTCTATCAGAAAACAATTTATTAAATCCTCCCAAAGCCCGGCCACTGTAAGCTAAGAATACACAGGGTACCTGCTCATGGGGAAATAGATCAAGGATGGTCAGTGAGGGGAGGTCCCAGAGGGAATGAGAATGGATGCACAGATTAGCCAGGAATGACAAGGGTGCATGGACAGGAAGAAAGATGGATGGTGCCAGTGGACTGGGGCTACAGAGGGAAGCGTCTTTATGGCTGGGGCCTGAACAGGAACCAAAGGGTTAAAGGGGTAGAAGAGCCATATAAAGGAAGCATTGAATCCAGCTCCTTCATTGTACAGATGAGGAAAACCTAACTGCAGTTGAAGGAGGAAGAGAAACGCACAGGGTAGAGGGATCCTCTGCACTCCCTGCCCAGCTGCCCTTTTCGTCAGATTACAGCTGGGCGAGCAAACCCCGGCCCCAGCCCATTTGCTCTTCCAGAGCTGCCTGAACAAGCTTTAGGAGCCGTGTGCATGTTCCCTTCCGCTGGCACACTTTCCTCACCTCTCCTGTTGAAATTACACTCATTCTTCAGTGCCCAGTTGGAAAGCGAGGCCCCCAAAAGCAGGCCCGCCAAAAGCAGCAACCACCACTTCCTTTGCATTCCTGTGGCATGTTTCCAATTGGCTGTGGTGGCAGGTATGACAAGCCTCAGGGCTCTCCGCGCTTTACTCACTAGATTCCCTCTCCTCCAAGGCCAGGAGCCCCTTCCCGCCTGTGCCTCCCCACTGCGTCCAGGCCACGGTGAATACACGGTGGAGGTTAAGGTCTGGGTGCAGGGAGGCGGGGACGGAAGTTGAAGTCAGAAGAGTGACCTGATTTGGAGGGCCTCATGTGGAAATAATTTAGAGGCAAGGTGGTGGCAGGAGGGGTGACTGCATTTGAGCCAACACTCGAAGCTCCCTGGGTGCAGGAGCTAGAATGTTCCATTTTGGTGAAGTTGTCTGGAGGTAAGAGTAGAAAACCATGTTTGGTCAAGAGGAACGGGCAAAGCCCACTGAGTGCTGCGTGGGAGGGGGGGCACATTCAGAGCCGTGGGCAGGAGCCGTAACTTCAGCTGCAGTCTGGTGGGGAGAGCCCGGGGATGCGCAAAATGAAAAGGTTCTCATGACGACCTGCTTTCCTCCTCTGGGCAGTGGCAACCAAGAAATGTGGGAACCAAGGGCGCCTGGGTGGCTGAGTCGGTTAAGCGTCTGCCTTCGGTTCCGGTCATGATCTCAGGATCCTGGGATGGAGCCCCGCATCAGGATCCCTATTCAGCGGGCAGTCTGCTTCTCCCTCTGCCCCTCACCCCACTCATGCTCTCTCTCTTTATCTCTCTCAGATAAATAAATAAAAATTCTTGAAAAAAAAAGAAAGAAATGTGGAAACTAAATGGGGCAGTGGGAGAAGTCAGGATCCTCAGGATGGAACATTATTATCATGGATACGGCTCAGAACTGCCAGAGCATGCTGATTATAAAAAGCAGAATAACGTGTAGTTGATTTTATTACTATTTCTAGTTTCTGTCCAGACAATACTCACTGCTGCACCTAGGTGGACCGCTCCTACCACCCCACCTAGCTGTGCACTTCCGCTGGGAGCCCAAGGCATCGAGTGGGTTAGAACCCAGGTCTCCTGACTCTTTTAGACAACTCTGCCCCTCTCGGGTCCCAAGCACAGAAACTCAACACAGAGGGGCGCCTGGGGGGCTTAGTCTTTAAGCGTCTGCCTTCGGCTCAGGTCATGATCCCAGAGTCCTGGGATCGAGCCCCGCATCAGGCTCCCTGCTTAGCGGGAAGCCTGCTTCTCCCTCTCCCACTCCCCCTGCTTGTGTTCCCTCTCTCACTGTGTCTCTGTCAAATGAATAAATAAAATCTTAAAAAAAAAAAAAAAACAACTCATCACAAAGAAATCAGGCCACATGGGTGGAGGTGGGGGTGAGACACACATGAAAAATTAACAATGTAAGAAAGTTTCCAAATGCCTCTTAGCATTGGTCCTACCCATTTCTGGAGCTCCGCTGTTTTTACCATCAAATCCAAAACCTTACCACGATACTTGAGAACAAGCTGTGGGAATAAATCATCTGTAGACTGGTAAGGGTTTCTAACCCACTTGTAAGGCTGCATGAAAACCCAGCAGGGGAGCCTGTGGCCACCACCTTGATAATCTGCTTGTAGCTTTCTCATGGTGAGCAAGTCCAAGAATGTTGCTACTAGACCTCTCCAAAACACAGGTGTTTGAAGCTGGAAAGGACCCTGTGTAAACCCCTCATTTTTACAAGTAAGGCAACTGAAGCCCGGTGTGGGGACGGAGGGAGTCATCTAAGATTAGACTCCTCAGTAATGGCAGAAAGTGACAGAGGACACCCTGTTCTAAAGCTCAATAAATAAATGGGGCTTGTGCACCAGCAACATTATTGTGAGGGGTTAATAATGAAATCTACATGAGAGCTCTTAGCACAGTATCTGGCATGTAGCGGTACCCTGGGAATGTTCGTTGAACGTGAATTTGAGTTCTCTGAGCATCAGAGTTGCTGCACGCCTGTCCACGCACACATACGAGGTACCAAGCAGCTGAAGTCAGGAACTCCTTTTCCGCATACAGCCCACAGCAATCTGCACCAACACAGAGCTTTCTCCCAAATGCCGCTGCTAGCAAGTGCTTGGATCTCAGACCAGCCACACGAGTTGTGGGAGAAGAAAAGATTATTGCAAACTGGAAGCACAGAGAAGAGGAAAATCTCAAAAGCAAACAAGCACGGGAACGTGTGAAGTGTTGTTTCTGAATAAACTGGGGGCAAGAAGAGCCTAGATCTGATCTCTGGCTCCTTCTGGTCACCAGAACCTGCATCTTCCACCCCTGGGCTTTCCCCAGAAGGCTAGTTCCCTGGAGTGGGGAGTGAAGAAAGGAAGGCTGTCCTGGCTTGACCCAGGCAAGACATGTCAGTGAATTTTTCAATTTAGAAGGACCTCTATGCTCATTCTCTTTTGGTCACTGTTAATAGCGACCCCCATCCAAGCATCCTGTTGTGTTATCGTTGGCTGTATGTGTTCTCTTGGCTGAGGGGCCATGCCTTCTTCATCCACACGTGCCCGCTGCCTATCACGGGGCTGGTCCATTGCAGAGTCTCAATGTCTACTTAGTGAATGAGTGCCTACCACAATCGAGACCTGCCCAAGACACTGCTCACTGGCCTGAGATCCTGGATGGGCTTCTGCCAAGCCTGGTCTGGAAGCCACTCAACTCTGCCTTCTTTTCCCAAAGAAAATACAAGGCCTGGCTCTGAAGTAGGCCACGGTCCCCAGGCTCTTCTTGGCTATAATTGGAAAAAGACCTGTTAAAGACCTCAGTAAAACCCCCTTCCTACACTCTCCCCAGTGCCCATATCCCCTGCTCGGAGTTTTCCAAGATCCTGACCAACTAGCAGATGCTATTTTCCTCACTTAGAAATGCTTTCCCACATATGGTGTTTTCTCAGTCCCTGGAGCAACATTCCTACAAGGTTTCACCATCCCTCAAAATACTCAAAAGAGAGCAATTTCTGATTTCTCCTTTCTGGCTCAGTTTACAACACACACACAGAGGGCTTTTGGGCAAAGCGGCTGAAATGGAAAAGAAAGCTGGATGGAGAGTGGGGTGGGACAGGACCTGAGCCCATAGCCACCTGTGTCTGTCCCCGTCACACATAAACACCTGGGGCACTCTCCTTTGAGTTCCAATTTACCTCTCCACGACTAGCTTCCCAGCACACGTGCCTCCTCCTGACCATGGACCTAGAGATCTTGTTTGCTGCCCGCGTGTGGAGTGACGGTTTAGCCTGGTTGGAGTGGGGGCATCAGGAACAAAAATGCGATGTGCCAGGGACCGACATACATTAACTCTTTAATCTCGGTAACAGCTCCTGTGAGGTAGGTACCAACATTCACCATTTCAGATGGGGAGGCTGAGGCACAAGACGGTTAATAACCAGCTAACAAGCAGAAGAGTCAGGATTTGATCGCAGTCTGGCTCTGGAATTGATGCCCTTACGGATTATGCTATGGGGTCTGTCTGTCCCTGCTCTCGAACATTCCAGAGAGTTTATTTCCAGAGGAAGTTCAAGTTCCAAGGCTGGAACCAAGGCAGCTGTAGGTCGAGCACCTCCCTGGGAATCCTTAGCTCTGGGCAGAATTTCTAGGTGTTTGAGGCCATCACTCCTGTTTCTTCCTCTGCATATTCCCTGTGAAAGTAAACAAACTGTTGTCCCCCTTAGGCCCGATGTCCTCCAAGACCTGTCCCTCTGTGGGTCGGCCAGTTCCTCTGCAGGTCCGCCATCCCTGCAGAGGCCATGTGTTGTAGTGGACGGAACACCAGATGCACTATCTCAAGGCTTGGTGTTGGTGCCAGGACTGGAAATGAGGGTGACTTACAAATAAGGCATAGAGGTTGTGCTCTAGCTGTCCTCAGGGAAGAGGCATGAGATCAAGGTGGAACCACTTTTTAATGTACCAAGTTTTTAATATGCAAATTCAAGAGATTTCATTATTTCTGGTACGGCCACCTCCTCTGGAGGCAAATGCATTTCTCTGGCTGGATTAACAAGGACTCTGTCCAGCTGTATCCAGAGGGCCTAAATCTTTGGAGAATTCCTGCAGCTATGACATGGTCTCTGACTAATGCTAAGGGCCCCAAAGACTACATCCTGCCAGATAACCCTAGTATCTTGTTCAGGGACTGGAAAGGGGGAGAGGTGGGAAAGCGATAGATTTAAAATAGAATGACAAAAAGGAAAGGAATGTGGTGGAAATATTAAACTAAGGCCATATAGAATACTGGCTAAGCTCGCTCCCCGTATCTTAATTAATTCAAATTGGCTTTGTTCGGAACCCGGGTCCCGAGGCCTGAAAATTAGTCAGGGGGGCCATATGAAGATGTTCTGACCCATGACAAGGCTGGTTGCCGGGAGAGAGAGATCCTGGTGGAGCCTCCTCTGGGGATTGGTCTGGTCTTGGTTAATCTCTTCATTAATGATCCGGAAGCAGGAGAGAGGAAAAAGTGGCAGATTAATTAAAATGCACAGATGACGCTCAAAGGGAAGGTGCTACAAACACTCGTGAGGACAGACCAATTATTCCCCAGCACCCGTGGGGGTTGGCAGCCTGGAAATAGCACGATGAGATTCAGACGGGAAACACGTAGGTTAACTCACTGGGGGCAAGATGAATCCAAAACCAACAAGGGAGGGAAATGCTTGTAAAGGGATGAAGGGAAGGAGCGACTTGGAATGGCTAGAAGGAGTAAATGAGAAATGAACTCACATGACTAGGGCTGTGTGGGTTTCCACGGCCCCTCCTTCTTCCCCTATAGCCCTACGGGTCTTTCCTAAATCCCACCTCATTCACTCTGAGCACGACTCTGGAGTGGTGGCCACTCTTATGTTCCCTGTCATATGAAGCACAAAAGTACATAAGTTGAGCTTCAGGGAGGGCAAGAAATAGAGCCAAGATTGGAGAGCAAGTGGATGGCTGTCACCAAAAGATGCCGATCAGCATGCTCTGCATTCCCCCAAACCGGAGGTGAACCGTGACCGGAGGAAGGAAGAGCTCCTCTCTGTGCTTCACTTGGTGACATCTCATTTAAGAGCCCTGATCCCTGGGCAGAACCCACACCTATACAGTCAAAACTGGTGAGAGCAGAGGCAGGGAGATGGGACTGCTCTCCTGTTCCTCTGGTTAAAATACTTAACTCCAGGTCAGAAATTGTCTGACACGGACAACACTTGGCCTGAGATCTGGGATAGGACAAGGTCCTCAACTTTCAGGGGCTGCTGGCTTCCCAGGGGAAACAAGGCACACAGTCAACAGGGAAAGCCTATTCTAGAACAAAACGAAACAAAATAGAGGGCCTCAAAAGGTTTCCTCGCCTCCCTCAAAAAGAAATTTCTGAAACTGGTCCCCCTTGGAAGCCTGAAAATGAGAAAGACAGATTCCAGAATGGACAAGGAGCCCATATCCAAAAGCCAAGCTCGATGCCCTGAGATGGAAGTTGAAAGCTGTGAGTTTGCTTTGCACAGCTGTTGGAAGAGGAATTCTATATTGTTCAAAGCATACCCTCCTCTCTGGCCCCAAGGCAGCGAAAGATGGAAGGTATGGCATATGTCAAAACAATGTGCTTCAGCAGCTCTAAGAGCAAGGTAGTACAGTTATTCTCCAGGCCATGGAAGCCTCCGGCGTGGCCCTGTCTTGGCAAAGAGATCTGAAAGGAGCTTGGTATGCCAACACAAGCCCCAGGAAATCCAGATTTACTTTATCCTTTGCATACTACATACTCTCATCTCATGGCCAGAGGGTGGACAAGGAAGGATCTGCAGAGAAAATCTGAGTCAACCCAGCTACTGGCCATAATGGCATGTATTTATACATTTAGTTTCTTTGTTCTGGGCACTAACACTGATCCATCACTGTGCATAAAAGTGTGCATGCATGGGCTTGTGTGTGTGCGTGCATGGGCACCAACACACACACACACACACACACACACACACACCCCGTAGTTCCCAAGATGAGGATGCATTACAGCCAGGCTCCTTCTAAATTATTGTGTCATTTAATATCCTAAGACATTTTGATTTTGGTTTTGTTTTCTGCATCGGGAGAAACCCCATTTTCCGAGTGTGAAAACACACATGAGAAGGTTGCTTCAGTTATACGGACAGTTGGGGGTACAGCTGGAATTCAACTCTTAGCATCAGAGAATAACTGTCCAAGTCAACCTTCTGCTTTAGATTTGTGCTTAATGTTGGAGTTGGGTTTATGTGTCAGAAATCTGCATTACCTGCAAAATGCTATACAGCTGTAAGTTAATATTATTACAAGGTAGGGGCTGCTGAGTAACTGATATATTTTTTTAAGATTTTATTTATTTATTTGACAGAGAGAGACACAGCGAGAGAGGGAACACAAGCAGGGGGAGTGGGAGAGGGAGAAGCAGGCTTCCCGCGGAGCAGAGAGCCCGACGCAGGGCTCGATCCCAGGACCCTGGGATCATGACCTGAACTGAAGGAAGACGCTTAATACCTGAGCCACCCAGGCGCCCCATGATCTTTAATAAATATAATAAATGCTGATGATGATGATAAATTATTTATCTAGTCCACCCAGCCAAGGATGGGTCTCAAAATGGCAGAAAAAGAAGTTGGCTTCATCTTGAGAGCCGGAAGCCGAGGGAAATCCCGAAGCACAACTTCCATTCACACTCTGGATGCCTCTTCCAAACCAAGACCGCAGCTGACTTGGCAATGCCCAAACCTTTGTGCATCAACCAGAGTAGCAGCAGTGAGAACGGGATCAACCCAAACCATAATGGTTTGGCCCCATGAGGACTTGGCTGCAGTGTGGTCAGATGGCAGCCTTTCTCCTCCAGGTTTGGCGATCGGGCCTGCGTCAAATATAGCCTCTGTCGCCCTCTTAGGCTCCCCACTGGCCCCGCAGCCAACCTCCTTTCATGAGGATGAGGGATTGGCAAATGCTCTGGGGCTATCTTTGGCCTGGAGCCCCACTCCAGGAAACTGTGAAGTCTGAAGACTCCCCATGCCACGGCTTCCTCCTACTCTTCTGGGCGTCTCTCCTCTCTGCTCAGCCTGGCCGCCATCATTTGCCTGAACACCCTGACAGACCAGGAAACCAAGGCTCGAGAGACATCTATGTGACTTCCTGAGCCTCTTCTCGCCCACTTGTAAAGTGATGGTGGGATGTGCACACAGGAAGAAAATCAACCTCCCACCCAAACCGGAGTGTGCAGTAGGCACTTCATAAACATTATGACTCCAATCCCAAACAGTCTACGGCTCTCTTTCTGGGCAGCTGGGTGAGACTGAAAACCAACCCAGAGCTTGTCCTCTGAAAGCAATTTTGGCACCAACACTCTGAACCCAAAGCTGTCTTTAATCACAGACACAGTCATAATAACCGCTTGTAATAACAGCTAGCATCTACTGAGCCGTGCCATATGCTAGGGACTTTGTGGGACACTTTACATGGATTATCTCAATTAATCCTCACAGATACGATTATTATCCCCACTTTTCAGTTGAGGAAACTGAGGCTCAGAGGGATTAAGGCATGTTGTCAGAGATCACACATCAACTGAGAGGCAGAGCCAGGGTGTGAAACCCTGTCTGGGTGACCCCGTGGGCCTTGCTTACAGCCAATACTGCCTAACACCTCCTAGTTCATTCCAGAGAGTCTAAGAACCTGCCACTTGCTTGCAGTGAACTAGGCAGTGAGTGCCATGCTGGTATATTAATGCTTCTTTCCTTTTTAGAGAAAGGGACATCCAAGACAGGGCCTCTGAAATGTGAAGAGTACGTTTCACAGTCTAAGCTTGGTGTCACCAATTCATAGTGGCTGAAAAATATACCGACACCACTTAGGGCTATAGGGCTCATTTATATAACCCCTAGCTTCCCAGTAGGTAAAATGCTTCTTTCCTCCCTTCTTATTTGATGGTGAAGAAGACCAAGAACCCAGGGATTCTTTTTATAAATTGCTGGATTTTTTGAAGGTGAGATAGATTTCTGATTCTTTGGTTTTCTTTGTAGTATATTTGCAGTTGGCAAGGGGAAACAAAATAATGTGGACTCCTGGCACATTTCCTGCTCTGATTTATGAATAAAACCCAACTCAGCCACTTTGTGGCAAAGGGAGAATCATTGCTCGTCTTAGGGTCTCAATTCCTGATGATATTTCTCCACAGGGTGCTGCCGGTCTTTGGGCAGGGTAGTTCTTCATTGCTCAGTCTTGTACCTCACACACAAAGCTTTGGCCCCCATCTACGGAATGCCAGCCATGTCCCCCCAGTCACGGTGACAACAGGAAAAATGCACTCACACTCTTGGAATGCCATCTCATCTGGGGAGGCTTTATCCCTCCTGGTTAGGAATCACATGATATAATGTTGGTGGACTAAAGCAGTGGTTCTAAACCATTTTTGGATCATTGACCCTTTCCAGAATGTGACAGAAGCTAAAGCGTCTTTCCCCTAAGAAGCATACATGTGCGCATAAAAGAACAACCTCTCAGAAAATTTTCAAGGCAATTCAGACTCCCTGAAATCTCACCCAGAGGCCCAAAGATCTTAGGTGAAGAATTCTCGAACTAAAGAATATTCTTTTCACGTTTATTTATTCCTTTGAGAGAGCGAGTGGGGGCAAGGGCAGAGGGAGAGAACCTCAAGCAGACTCCCGCTGAGCATGGAGCCCAACGCAGGGCTTGATCTCAAGACCCATGAGATCTTGACTGGGCCCAAACCAAGAGTCGGATGCTTTAACCGACGGAGCTACCCAGGCGCCCCTCAAACTGAAGAGTTTTAAAGGTTCTTTCTAGCGGGAATACTTTTATTTTTCTACTACCCTCTGCCGACCCTGAGCCATTTCTTCGCCAGACCAAATGATCCTCATCACTGGTCTCATTTTTGGGTCCACCCCATTTCTCTGTGTCACTTTGAAGCTGTGGAGCCAGGTACCCACATCCTAATCCACTCAGATTCTCGTAGCATGGGAAAGTTATGGCAGGAAAGTGACCTGCCCCAAATGAAACAACAAATTAGTAAAAGAGCCAGAAATAGAAGCCAGCTCTCCAGAGGACCAGCCCTGTGCTGCTCATTTGGAACCAACACAGGACACTATATTTAAGAACACCAAGAGGGAAACCTGTCCACAAGGCTCACTGGCTGCAGAGCTTCCTCGAGGAGGCAGAGGGGCCCCATGTGAGCCTGACCAACATGGCACCTTCAACACTACAGTGTGAGAGGGCTGGAGCGTTCATAACCTGACCCAGCCAGAGAGGTAGCCCACGGAAGCAGAATCCTTCCTTTCTTCTTCCTTTCACAAATACCCGTGTCGCATCAGCACCATCCCTCACGTGATACCCACATTCCTCAAGGGCTTTGGGATTTTATGCATTTTCCTTTCCATGTCTGATCCTGCCATCATGCTGGATGGCCTCACGTTCATCCTGACGGCTTTTCCATCCCTTTGGTCTCCCTGTTCCTCAATGCCCCCAAGACCATTATGTTGGAAAACCTCATTGTTTCTGAAGAGCTTCTCTGCATTCCAACCTTATGATTCTAAGGATGCTGAACAACACATGCTCTGAGAGCACATGCTCTCGGAGGAAAAGCTGGTCACAGAACCCCGGAAGCTTGAGAGAGCTTTAAGGTTAAGTAGAGGCTCTCTTGATATATCAGGTATTGAAAATGGGTCAATCTGAAAGAAGGTCTAGCTAGAAAATACACTGGGACCAGATATCACACAGAAGCATGTTGTTAGTTGAAAAACAGCTGCTCATTTCTGACACTCCTGTCTAGAGGTGCTGCTACGTGCCCTCCCCTTGTTTGTGGGTGTTTGTGGCAGTTTGACCAGTACAGGATAGCGAAGTCCTCCTAGATGACGTCCAAGGCTAGGCCCTAAGCGGCCATGAAGCTTCCACCTGTTGTGGGAGCCCTGAGCTACTGCGTGAGTCACCGGACAGTCCCAAGGCCAGCATGCTGGAGAGGCTCCCCTTGATGGTCTTCTAGCTGGCCCTGCCAAGGCGCGAGTCTTGCAAGTAAAACTGACCTAAATAATCCAGACCAGCCCATCAGCTAACTGAATACCACCAAGTAACCTCTGTTAAGGCCACATGGCACAGAAAAATCAGCCGGCCCAGCAGTCCCCAAGTTCCTGACCCACAAAATGACGAGAAATGCAAAAATGGTTGCATTTTATGCCACTAAGTTTGGGGTGGTTTGCTATATAGTGAAAATAAGCAAACACCCGGAGCTGGAAAAACTATATAGATTAAATGTGTCATTTGTTAGTGTCAAGGATGACATTTCATGAAATCTGCCCAGAAGCGTCTGAGTAAATTCCTGGAGGACAGACCTAAAATGGACCTCTAGGACCACTGCCAGCGCACTGCTGATGACTGGAGGCTGGAACTGTGAAGGGGAGGGGTCCCCTGGAGCCGCCAATCACCTGAGGGCGTGCTTCAGCTGGGGTGCCGCAGTCCCGATGGGCCTGCCTACAAAGTGGCAAAGGGGGGTGTGTATGTCTGAGTGTGAGTCTGTGTATATACCTCTGTGTGTGTGTCCATGTGAATATCTGTGTGGGTTGTGCACATCTGCATGTGAGTGTGTAATGTGTACGTATGTGTGTGTCTTTGTGAACATGTGTGTGTATGTCGGTGTGTGTGGTGTGTCTGTGTGCGCATGTCTGTGTGAATATTTGTGTGTGTGTTATGTACGTGTTTGTGTGAATGTGTGTGTGTCTGTGCAGGTGTGTGGTGTGCACGTCTGTGTGGATAGCTGTGTGTGTGTGTGTGCACACATGTGGTGTGTCTACGTGTCTTTATGAATATCTGTGTGTGGTGTGTATGTTCGTATGTCTACATGAGTGTGTGGTGTGTGTGTGTGAATACTTGTGTGAACGCGTGTGTGTGTGGTGTGTGTCTGCATGTGATTGTGTGGAGTGTGTGACTGTATGCACGTGTGTGTGTGTGTGTGTGTGTGTGCGCAGTATGCTGGGAGAGGGATGCTGACAAGGGGAGAAAACCCAAGCATTAAGAGGACTCCAAAGACAGGGGGCCCCCTCCCAGCTTGTAGTCACTGTGAGACCCTGGATCAGCCTTCCCCCCCCTTCCAGGCATCAGTTTGCTCTTCTAGAGTGAGGGGATCAGAATAAATCATCCTCAGATCATTCCAGTGCTATCCGTGTGCCCCCCAAAGGGGGTCTAAGGCAAGGCTCTGGGCTGATGCTCTTTCTGGCCCCCCTGCACACAGAGGATTGAGAGATGGCTCTGGGGGTTTTCCTTAACCCGCGCCCTCACCACACACATGCACACACACACGCAGGCACGCACACTGCACTGGCTCTGCTCGTCTAAAGAGTAAGGCACATGGCTCCAGTGGCCTTCTTGGGTCCCTGTGCATTGGAAACATGTAAGGACAGGCAGGGGAGAAGCCCAGGAGATAGAGAAACACTGGGTCAAGTTTGCATTTCTCATTATTTCTCCAGCCCTTCTCAAATTCCTTTTGTTTAGAAACCTCCTTGAGTTTCTGAAGGCTTCCCCCTCCCCCATCCCACCCCTGAAAAGCTCTAGGAGCTCCTCCAGCCTATAACCCTTCCCCATAACACGTTCCATATGTCGGTCACTCTCTGAGTGAAATGTTTGCACTCACTTTTCTGGTCACATCATCCGTGGGCTCCCCACACCGCCTCTCCCTAGAACAGCCCATCCAGCCCCTCTCAGGCCCTCTGTTCAAGCAGCGTGGGTTTGGGTCAGGCTGGAGGGCTCTGTGCTTTCGGGCCCAGGCCAATCCCCACTTAGGAGTCTTGCAGGTCCGCCTCCGGCGGGCCTCCGCCCCAGCCCGCCGTGCCCGCTGTCACCACCAGCTGCCGGGAGACCCTCCTTTAAGCACTGGGGCTAATTGAGCAGTGCTCTGACTGAGCTTGCCACATTATTTGCTTAAGAGCGCGCTTTTAGAGCAAAGGCACCACAGCATTCTATTGTCTTCCTTTTCCCAGACCGGCTCCCCCTCCTCCCGTGGCTAGCCACCATGGTAAATAAAGGCTGAAGAGATTTTTCCAACATAACTTCCAATACTCCTCATGGGGATACAAACAGACCTTCCGTCCCTGCTCACCCACCCCTACCCCATGCACCCTACCCCCTTGCCCCACCACCCCTTTCTGGTGACTTTCTGATGCATCTTTGGATGACTGGGCCCGACTCTTGAAAAATACAATGCATTGCTCTCACACTAGTTTTTGTGGGTTTCCCAAAAGACAGAAGGTGGGTTTCCACTGCTTTGGAGGGGTTGCGCTGGAAGGGCTGAAGACCTCAAATTGGTCAAGGGAGCCTGAGGACTGTGTGTAGCCCCTCTTCCTCAAAAGCATAATTGTATTTAATGGCTTCATCCCTACAGGGGCTCTGGAGAGGCAGTTAGAGGACCTTGAGAGAGGCAGTGAGGCATCCCCTTAACCTAATAGGTGCAGCCAGGGGCAAGTGGAGAAAACATGAGGTCCCAGGGGCTAGATCGAGGGCTCAGGGCCTTCCAGAACAGACATGTGGGTCCCAGGCAGAGAAACACATCTGGGGACATGGCAGAGTCATCAACTCTCTTATAGGAAGGAAGGGTGATACACCGAGCACCTGCTATTTGCCAAGGACTGCAATTTAAAACTTATATCCTACAGTCTTTAGGTTTTTTGGTCTAGATGGATGGAATTAGGAAAATTAAAAGACGGTATTTCTAAGGGCACCTGGGTGGTTCAGTTGGTTAAGCGTCTGCCTTCAGCTCAGGTCATGATCCCAGGGTCCTGGAATTAGCCCCGCATTGGGCTCCCTGCTCAGCGGGGAGTCTGCTTCTCCCTCTCCCACTGCCTCTGCCCTCCCCAACTCCTTCTCTCTCTCTCTCTCTCTCTCAAATAAATAAATAAATAAATAAAATCTTTAAAAATATAAAAGAGGGTATTTCTATTTTAAGGCTGAGAAATTTAGGGCATAGAGGTGGTAAGTAATAGGCTCAAAGTTGTCACAGCTAGAGGTAAAACTAGAACCAGAATCCCTGCTCCCTCACTTCTGGTCCTACAGTCTTCCCAAAAGACAACTGCTCTACTATCAAAGTCCTAAAGAGTCCAGAGGGCAGACACCATGGCTGTGATCCTCCAGGAAGCGAGCTCCTTCAGCTGTCTGTGAACTCTGGGAGAGCCCCCACAGTACAAAATGCACACTGCACTTTTCTCTAGGCTCACTGGATCTTTGATGTGCCAGCTTATACAAAGTGGGTCATTTCTGAAGCGGGACCACCTCTGGCTGCAAGAGCGACCTCCTGTCCCAGCAGATGGATGGGGCCTGCCATTGGCCCAAGTTCAGCACCTACTCCTTTATAAGCCACCCCTACTCCCACCTTCCCCAACCTGCCTCCTTTTAGTGTAAAGATTTACTGCATTCTGGAGATCAAATAGCTTAAGCAAAAGTGTGTGTTAAAAACAATCTTTCTCCACAATACCTGCATTAAGAAAATGACAACAATCATGAAGGAAAACATGTCTGACGATGGGTTTGGATGATGCGTGGTGGCTAATGAGACAGCTGAACTAATGTAACTGGGGGATCCGACTTCAGGAGCTCCAATTACACTTGATGGGCTTGGCAAGGCACACTGCAATTTGGTGCTAATGAATGGATTAATCCGGAGGAGAAGCTGGAACCCAGGAATGTGCAGGAATGTGTACTGACGCCTTGCTGGGCATGCCATGGTGGGGCCAACAAGGACCTGACGGACTGAGGTGTAAAAGCTTGTAGGCTCATGGCAGGGCTGTCATTTCTGGCCAACCGACTAGCTCTTCCGCCAATGGACCGACTCACAAATAGAGCCATCTATTTCAGGGAGATCTATTTCTGCTTACTAGAAAGCATGCAGTAGTGAGTTTCCAGGCATGCAGTGTAAATGACCAGATTAACTGGATTTAATAGAGCCGACTGCAAAAAAGTTCCTTCCAGACCCGAGGCTCTGTGACTCTATGTTGACGTTGTGAAGGCAAAAACTCCACCACAGGGAAGCAGATGGGGCCACAGAGATGTGTGGGAGCCGTGAGTGACTTCCACCCCAGTGTGGGTGAGTCATGTGGTTGGAGGGAGGGGATCACTGCAGACTATGGTCAAACGGAAGGGTCTGGAAATATACTGGCATTGATTCAGAATGTGGAACTTTTGATCCTATGAACATGATATATTTTAATTCCCCTTGGTGATGTTAATAATGTAGTTGGCTAATGCCACACTAACAGAATTGATGAAGCGCCGCTCATCCAGGAAAATGAAGTGATGACCTCAGTCTGTACCCTACTCACGCTTCTGAAAAGGTTGAGTGCAAAGCAAAGTTTTGTGAACTGAATTGTATTTTAAAGAATACTAGAAGGGCTTAAAACAAAATATCTGATTGTGGATTCATATGGAAAGCAATAAAAGATCATTCTTAAATTAAAAAATATTATATATTAGACTAATTTTAGCTGAAAGCAAAATGGAGAGCAACTACACTATAACTATATTACAATCCCACAGTGAACACATATGATTTGAGATTCAATTCTTCACCAAGGCAATCAGACTTATTTATCCTTTGATGTGTTATTCAACCATCTGGGTGCTCTATGAACGTGCATTATTCTTTATGGCTTATTCTCCAGGAAACTAGAAATCCAGAAGAAGAAAAGAGGCAGGAGAAACACCTGGGGCAAATTCTTATTTTTCCCACTCTTGTGTCTTAAACCATGTCAGCCTACGTTCCCAGAGTAAACCACACTTCAGTCTTCTCGAAGGTCCCAATAAGGAAAGGAACAGAAGGAAAAGAGGGCAAGCAGAAATCATACAGTCCACTTAGAGAAGGTTCAAGAATAATTAGAAGGTCAATAATGATGATAGCTAACCTTACTGAGCATGACTCCATGCCAGGAACCGTGCTAGGAACTCTACAGTCATAACGGATTTAATTCTACAGTAACCCTCCCAGGAAGGTCCCCCAGTTCATAGTCTCTTATCTGAAACCCTGTATATTACCTCATACTCTCAATGGGCCTGGGGCAGTACCCCATGATGAAACGACCTCATATTTCTGCTGAAAAATTATCAACATTCACAGAAGAGAGGGAGATTGTGTTGATTCAGGTCATATTTTGTAGCCAAATGGATCTGCTGTAACCTTAAGAAACGACACCGGGTTTTTGAGTTTTGGGGGTTTGGGAATTATAAAGATGAGACTGGGGGCATTTATAGTTCTGCATCTTTCATAAATAAAGAAACGACACCCAAGAGAAAGTAACTAGCCTGAGATCACACCATGGCCATCCCACACAGCTAAGTAGGTAGTGAGGATTAGTAGCAGAGCTGGGATTCAAACCCAGGCCTGTCTAACACCAAAATCCATGTTCTCAGACACTAGGCCAGGCTGATGGTGTTCCTTGGGTGAGTCCTGAGGGAATTAAAACTCCCTACAATGGTTTTCTGAGGAGACAAATTTAAACTATGATTGCATATACCCTTTCTTATGTTTAAAGAATTTTTTTCCTTAAATAAATTTCTCTAGAGAGAGACTTTTTCTTTATAAAATAAGAGCATATTGAAGAATATTCTAAAAATGTACAAGTATATAAAGAAATCTATCAGCTCCGACAAGTATCATTATGGAATATTTGTGTCAAGCCTTTTTTAAACACATGCGAAGTTCTTCTCTGCATTCCATAGTTGAGAATGTTTGATATATGGCATTCTGTGACATTCTTACTTAATCTATAATTGAAGCATTCTCCTATCATATTAAAATTCTACACAAACAAAATTTTGATGGCTACATAATATTCCATCATAGGAATGTGTTGTAATTTACTGGATTACACCCCTTTGTAGGAAATTTATTATTTCCAATTCTCTGCTCTCATAAATAAAGCTGCAGTAAATGTCTTCGTGCGCAGAGCTGACTGTTGGTATGAGTTATTGCCCGGAGTGTGGGCTCAGCCGATCTGCCAGCCGTGGGCACATCTGCCCTGCGGCCACCTCGGGTGTCAGGTGGACTGGAGCCGCCGTCCTCCCTGCTGACTGTCAGGCTGCTCAGAGGCAGGAAGAGCACAGATGTGCTGTTTGCTGCCCAGCAAATTCACGTTCTCAGGTTCAGCTCAGCCCCTGCTGTGGATCAACAACGTGCTGCTGGTATTTCTAGCTCCTAGGAGGACACTTGTCTCCTGAGGTCTCTTAGAACACAGAAGACCTTGCCTCCTACTTCACAGAGCCCCTCACATAAGAACTCCTTAACTCCTTACCCGTCGGAATCCACCTGAATGCGCCTGGTTGAAGGGACGGATCCTGCACCCGCCAAACCCGCGCGCTCCCGAAAGAGAAAGGGGTGCTATTGATCATGTGGTCGGGGGAAGGGCCGCACTGCCGGCCTGCTGTGGGTCAGCCATCATTTCCTCCGAGTGGCCAGTTGTCCTTGTCACAGCCCTCTCTAAAAGGTCCCACGTGGTGACACGCTGGTCCCACTCCCCTGTTTGCTCGGATGATTCATTCCATCTGGGCCTCCATCCTGGCTCTATCCTCAGCCTGCCCCCTGCCATGGACTTCCTCCCCTCGGTACCTAGTGTCCACCTGTTGCCAGCCTTAAAAAAGAAAATAGCTGTCCTCCTCTAAGGACGACTACCTGTCCCAGCCCAGCTTCGTACATGAGCACCTGCCTTTCCATCCATTTCCTCAGCCCCTGGCAACAGACAGGATCCCCACCTTCCGTCACCAGGGCGCCAGGCAGCTCAGGAAGCAGCACTACCAGGACACCCCTGAGCACCTTGTTTCAATCAGGCGGACGCCTGCAGTCCTTCCCTCAGCTGCTGTGACAGCGCTCGCATGGATTCGTCCACCGCCACCAATGCATCAGTGCGGTTTCCCCCAATCCTCTGTTGTCGTATCTGTACCTACGATTGCACAACCACGTGCAACATCCACGTGCGGCTAACTCCCACAACCCCGCCTCCAGCCGGACCTCAGCCCTGGACTCCACGTCTGCGGATGCAACTGCCCGCTGGGCATCTCCACTTGAGTATTTCAGAGGCATCTCAAGGGTGGTATGTCCCCAGCCAACGTCACCACCTTCCCCCAAGCCCTGCTGCTCCTCTGGCCTCCTGTGCTTGCTCACAGGCAAGGGCACCATGTATGGTGCTTGAGTCTTTGCCCTTCCCTGCCCCCTACAGCACACTGATCTTTAATTCCAGGGGATTCTGTCTCCTCCTTTTCTGGCCTGCCCCCTTTCCCTGTGTAGCCCACACCTCTATGGCCTGTGAGACTTGTCTTGCTTAGGTGATGTCAACACACTCTGAGTGGTCTCTGAGAACCCACTTTTGTCCTCCCGCAGATTCCCTGGCATTTCTTCTCCACACTGGAATGGAATGAGCCTTCTTAAGTTGAGCCTTATTGGGTCCTTTTCTAAACCCTTCAGGATAAAGCCCAAATCCCTTGGCCAGGCAGGAGGCTCTTCCCAGCCTGGCTCCCAGGTGCCTTTTTCCTTGTTCTCCCCTTACCCTCCACACGCCAGCCCCAGGGAGGGGCTTCAGTTCTGCAACTGCACCCAGTACCTTCTCACCTCTGCAGAGACCCCCCCTCCTCCCTTTCCTGGCTGATTCCTATTAGTTTGTCTGGCCCTGCTCTTATTCTACCCCCCTGACGACTTCCCGCAGGACTTCCCCATTCTTTTATAACCTTGCGTTCACTGTCCATCACCCCAAGCAGACTGCAAGCTCTCTTTCCATGTTTGATGTCCCCAGCACCTACAAGAGTGTCGAGCTCATGGTAGGTACTGTATAAAAGCTTCTAGAAACAAAATCCCTGGGGCAAAAGGATGAACCTCTTAAGAAGTATGACCATTTAGACCTTTTCCTTGGTAGACTTATTATTAGGTTCTCACTTTCATGCTCGCTCTTCTCCAAAGGCTGTTGATATGGGCTACCTGCACCCTGGAAAGATACCTGTTCAGAGTCAAGAGCAAGAAAGTGACCAGGTGAATCAGTTGAGGATGCTTATGTGAGGGTTGGGAGAAGGGGTTTCTGGACGTCCTGGGAGATGGTGACTGATGTGGGTGATGGATCTCTCCTACTAAACTCTGTGTCAGCAACTGCCAAGAAAGGATTCAGCTGCCAAAAAGGGAAAATAAAAATTTCAATTCTAGCAGCCCCAGCCCACTGCCCAGAAGCAGCACAGTTGCCTCTCTTCAGGAAGGAGAAGCAAGGAGGAAGGCAGGTGTATAGAGAAAGACGTCTGCACTAAGGTGGGAAGGAACTGGCTCAGAGGTCCAAAGGCCCTCTGGACTTGAGCCTGCTCCTCTCCCTCACTCTCTGCCTACTAGTAGACCATGATGCCTCCAAGAGAGGCTTCCTGGTCCTGGTCTCTTCCTTCCAGCCCTGGAACAGCATCAGCATCAGACTGGGGATGCCTAGTGATGGGAGAGAACACACAAGACCAGAGAACCTGCAAATAAAAGCAAGTCCAATAGGACCTGCAAATGTGAGATTAGGGCTGGGCCAAAATGCCCCCTTAGCCACTGCTGTGATGGTCTAGTCTGGGCTGGAGCAAGGCCCCAGGAGGGCTTCCTACCGGATCAGGGGCTCCTGCAGCTCTAGGAGACCACTGGGCTTCATTGTCCCTGAGGGCAGGGCCCACATAACATTCACCTCGGAGACCTCAGTGCCTAAACACAGCGCCTGGCACAACGTGAGCTGCACAGTTCCGTGTATGGATCAGAAAGCATTTACTCCCAGGAGCTGTACAAGGATGTGGGAAGAGCTGGGTAGGCAAAAGGTAAAGAAAAAGAAGGCTGTGGGGTGCCTGGGTGGCTCAGTCAGTGAGGTGTCTGACTCTTGATGTCAGCTCAGGATCATGGGATTGAGCCCCATGTTGGGCTCTGCTCTCAGTGAGAAGTCTGCTTGAGGTTCTCTTCCTCTCCCTTTGCTTCTCCCCCTGCTCGCTCTCTCTCAAATAACAAATAAAAAAACTTAAAAAAAAAAAAGAAAAAGAAGGCTGAAATCTTTCATGGTGGCAAAAAGAAGGTTCAGGCTCATGTCTTTAGCAAGACCACTTAGGGGAGAGAAAGCTGTTTTTGAAATGAGTAAGGCAGGAACTGGCCAAAACCTCCCCAAAATATACGCATATCTTACAAGTAAACCTCAGAGAGGTGCTCTTCTGGCCCAAAGAAAAATAAAGCTCGAGAATTTTTTTTTGCCTTTAAGAAGTTCACTGAATAACAGCTCTTGGGCTAAATTAATACAGTCATCAATACAGTAATCCGAGGGCACTGATTCTCTAGAGTAGAAAGCAAAAGGCTAACTCTGAGACTAGCTCCTGGCAGTAGAGGTCTCTGACCCTGCCACTTCCCTTAGCATCACCCTCTTGGAAACCCTGGCCCCGGCGGGGGTTGGGGGGGGCGGCGGGAGGGAGCAGGTGCGGATGGGAAGAGACAGCAAAGCTGGCAATACCAGTCTTGAAAAACTGCCCAGTCGCTCGGCATCATGGGAGATCAGCGCCTCCCCACCCCCACCCCCAGGCAGGTTCAAATCATAGCAATAAAAAACTGACCAGAAAGAGGGACAGAGTAAGTAATCACCGAAGGGAAAAAAAGCAAGGACGGTGGCAGTGGTGGGTTCCAAATGTCATAATAATTCCTAACACATATGCCGTTCTGTATACTTTCAAATCGATCATTACAGTAGTTCAATGAGATATGAGGACCAGTAGTCTTTTCATTTTAAATCTAAGCCAACTGAATCGTAAGAAGGCGAAATGAATTGCCCAATGGCAAAGAGCCAGTAAGGGAGATAGCCAGGACTAGAACCCCCAACCCCTACATACTCATGTACACTATATGCCCCATCATGCTCTCCCTCCCCACCACACAGACCCCCAACCCCCTTTCACCGACACAGCCCTAGGATTCTTGCCCATCCCACGAACGTAAAGTCTGGGTATAGATTTTTTGAAGTATTCCCATTAGTAAACAAAGAGAAACTCAAAACTTCTGTAGAGCCTGTGTATGGATAGATGACAACCTTACTATTAGCTAAGTAACATACTTCTTGCCAGGTGATGCTTTACTGACAGGGTCTCAGGTATCGCATTTATCAAAATGAAACCAGGTGAAAATTGACAGTAGGCAGACAAAGGTCTCAGGGCCCCCAGGTTGGTTTTCTGCCTTGTACATAATGCATTCCTGCATCAGACTTCTAGGGATTATGCAAGGCAGTGGGGAGCTCATTCCCTGTCTCCTTGTGCTCCAACCAGCCATCAAGACAAAACCTCCAGGATGCCAAACCCAACTTTCCAACTTCCACTAGGAAACAGAGACGTCTCTGCCAAAAGACATCTGTCTGTCCCTGAGTTCTGCAGAGATCCGGAAATCTCTCCCCAGTGAACAAATTCAAATCTGTCCAGAGGCCCGCCTCTACCTCCAATGCCTGCTCATGTAGATTTCTGACCATTCTTCCCCAACCCCACCCAGACCCCCTGTCTCCAACAAGAGCTCCCTAAGAGTGTGGCCACACAGCAAAGGATGTGCCTAATAAACAGCCCACGCTGAAGCTGACCCTTCTAAGAGGCCTCTGGGAGAGGCCATGGCTCCTCTCAGTGTCTATGCCCCTGCTGTCTACCCAAAAGCTTCTTACTGCAAAGCCAGTCCCTTTGCTTTGGGTATGCTCTTGGTGGGAACGGGAGTATCAGCATGATCCTGCTTCTATACTTTAGCATTACGTTATAATTTCAATACACTCTTGCATTAGAGTTTCCCTAACCCACATAGGGTTTCTGTGTGACAGACAAGGAAACTAAGGCCAAATGAGGAAAGTGATGTATTTAAAGTTACTCCCTGGCTGATGACACAAGGCGAAGCATGAATCCAGGTGTGCTGACCCCTCGTGAATTGCTGTTTCCAAAGGCAGTCTGCTCCACATTAATAGCCCATGAAACAGTCTATAAAAGCCAGAGGAATTTTTAGTGCTAAAAAAGACCTTAAAGTCAGTGAGCCCATGTTTCTCAACACAAATTATACTGTGGAAGAATAAACTATTTCACGTGTCTATTGCAAGACCCAGTAACCCGGCGGGAGAGAGGAGAGGGTCCTGGAGGAAATGAATTGCAACTTAGTTGCCAAAAGGAAGGGTGGGAAAAGGAAAGAGCTCAAAGCAGGTGTTGACAGCATGCCCAGCTTCTGTGAATACCAGCAGTTGAGAGACACACACATTTTGTATTTCAAAATAACTGCCTTTATCAGATGTCATCTGGGGGGCATACTCATTTTACAATCAGTATGTGTTTTATTGAAGAAAAGCCTCAGGGCTGGGTGGCTTGCCCTGAGGATGCATTTGGGCTCTGTAGGTGAGGGAAATACCAGGTCTTTGGGTCTCATAGCAATGCTGGCTGGTACAGATGGGTAAAGGCAGAGGAACCCATTTATGGCCCCCTAGTCTCCCTCTCTTCAACCACAGCCCCAGGACCCTGGAAAAGGCAGGGGCACACTTGTCCAGGACAAGAAGTAAAGAGGAGGGCACAGCGTCTGCCCTCTAGCCAAGGGAGGATGGGTGGTGGAAGAGATTTATCAACAGGAACTGCACAAACCCTTCACTCAGGTTACAGCAGACCAAGCGCAATGCCCCCAGGAACACGGATGTTCCTTCCACTTTGGCATCCAGACCGTGATACAAGATTCAGGAATAGACTTCGGGGCGAGGGGGTGTTTTTCTGCTACAAAACTTGGACGTGCTAGATACTCCCTCTTGGAGCCAGTGGTAGTTCATCCAGCTTTCTGATCTCAGTGGACTATAAGAAAGGGGTCTTGTCTCCATATCAGAGGAGGGGAAGAATCCCAACCATATAATTCTTCCCCATGAAAACCTTCTTCACCAGAAGGCCCTCTTAAAATGGACTCATGAACAACTAACAATGCAAAAGGGAAATGCGATTCCTTTCATTCGGTTCTTTTTTTTTTTTTTTTTTTTAAGAAAGAGAGAGCACATGAGCAGGGGGGTTGGGAGGGGCAGAGAGAGAGGGAGAGAGAGAATCTTAAGCAGGTTCCATGCTTAGTGTGGTGCCTGATGTGGGGCTCGATCTCATGACCTTGAGATCACGACCTCAGCTGAAATCAAGAGTCAGACACTTAACCGACTGAGCCACCCAGGTGCCCCTCTTTTTTTTCTTTTTAATATAGGGTGTCTCACTAAATCAAAGATATGGATAAATAAAAAAACAATGGAGATCATGAGTCAAAAATTATCTCATAAAAATTAAATGTTGAGGTACCTGGATGGCACAGTCGGTTGAGCTTCAGCTCGTGATCTCAGGATTGTGAGATCCAGCCCTGTGTTGGATTCCATGCTCAGTGCAGTCTGCTTAAAACTCTCTCTCTGCCCCTCCACCTCCCTCTCTCTCTCTTAAATAAATAAATCATAAAAAAAAAAATAGATGTTAAAAAATACATGGTTAAGGGACACCTGGGTGGCTCAGTAGGTTAAGCGTCTGACTTCGGATCAGGTCATGATCTCGGGGTCCTGGGATCGAGCCCCGTGTCGGGCTCCCCACTCAATGGGGTGACTGTTTGTCCTTCTCCCTCTGTCCCCTCCCCGGCTCGTGCTTGCTCTCTCTTAAATAAATAAATACAGCCTTAAAAAATGTATGATTCAAAATTATTTTTATATTATTGTGGAATGTGAAAGAGACACACGTTCACCAAGATCTGTGAAGATCTTCAAGGAAGGCTTGGCCAGTGTTCCCACATTTTGCCTTACTGGTCAGGGTTAGTTCTGGATTAATGATAAAATCCCACCCAATTCCATGCTCATCCATAGCTTGTAGCTAAGCGAAGATGTGGAGCTTCCCCCTTATGCTGCTCACTTGAGATGGTCACTGCACCCCCTGGGGAATGTCTGTGGTGGTGTCCCCTGTGCAGTTCTCCGCCTGTCTCCAGGACTCTACACACCCCAGCCCCTCCCCGCCTCCCTCCAAAGAGCATGGCTGAGCTTTGTCCCTTCCCCCCAGAATTCTCCTCTCCTCGCCTGTTGTTTGGGAAAGTGCTTCTGTCGTCACTATATTCTGACTCCTCCAGACTCTAGCTCTGAATGTTGTAAAAGTTAAATTTTCATAATTCGCAAAACACTTTTCTCTCTTAAGTGCCTGGCTCTGGAAATTAAGCCATGACTTGCCAGACTCGATTCTGCAATTTAACTGACTTTCCTGTTCTAGATGGCACCCACCCTCCACGATGAGGTGATGAGTGTTAATGACCCTGCAGGGGGCGGGGGCGCTTCACCGTCACTCAGGATACTGTCCTGCTCCGCTATATCGCATAACCAGGCACTGTAATTACGGGGCCAGTAGAATTCAGCATGTGGGGCGTGTACCAGGATTCTACCACTAAACTGCCATTTCCAAGTTCATCTCCGCTCTGTCTTCTGGGCCCTCCCTGAGTCTGAGCATCCCAGGGGCCACCTCATATCCTTTCTTCCAGACAAATGAAAGGACCTGTAATAGGATGAATGAAGACTGAGAAAGCACCCCCAAAGTGGGGAGCATGGAGAAGCAAATCACCCACCTCACTCTTCACCACCCCACTACGTGGATGAGATTTAGGACTGGGGAGAAAAGAAGTCTGCCTTCCGCTGATAATTTGTTTTTGGCCCAGGTTTAGAGAGCTCTTCTCAAAAAAATAAAAAGAGCCCGTAGAGTTCTCAAAATGAATCCAGTTTAGGTGATATGCATTAAGACACTGATTTGGAGAAAGATGAAAAGAAATTACAGGCATGATGGAAAATGCATCTCTCTTTCCATCTGTAATATACATACATTACATGTAATATATACACATATATATGTATTTAAGTGTGTATATATAAAACAGCCCGAGAGGTGGAGGACACGACGTGAATTATACGAACAAATCAAGGCAGAGTTGGTATCACTGAACAGACTGCGATTATGTTGATTGAAACCAGGTTTAAAGGACCAGGGGAATTTGTTTGGGAACAGCGAACAGGACCAAAATATTCTCTCAGAGAGGAAATCTCATCAGAGGAGAACCATGGGGGTGGGGAGCAGGCGGAGGGGTGGGGCGGGGGAGAGGCAGGGGGCGGAGCGGGCGCAGTGGCTGAGTTTGGGAAAGTAAAAGGAATCTGTCCATTTGCAAGGGTGTAGGAGATATACAGCAGGAAAAATCCAGGGGAGAGGATGTTAGGACAAAGGGGAACCTGGACAGGGGGGCAGGGAGGAGAGCAGGAAAGTCAGCCAGTAAGAACGGACCTGTCTATCCCTCTGCTGCTACGTGCTGGGAAATAAACTCACTCCGATTTGGTGATTTAACAGTGAAACATACCTCATCTCTAATTGTCGGAATTCAGGGATGAACGTTCATCATGTTTAGGTTTGAAGGAAGCAAGATTAATGGACAGGTCTAGCAAGATGAATCAAAAGAATCTTTTTAGGCGCAACCATTTGAGGAGGGGTGAGAGGCAGGCAGTGCAAGAATCTGGCCTTTGGCCAATCCCTTGGAGAAAAAAATGGCAAATTCAGAATTCCTACCTTCTAGGCCAGTCAAAGCCACTCACAGCTGCAGGTGACCGCAGCCTGACCGAATGACAACCTTGAGGTGTCATTCGTGCCAACACAAGGTCACGCTCCCCTGGGGGATCTCCCCAAATACATGCTTTGAAATGACAGTGGCATTTAAAAAACAGTCATCACGGGAGAGGAGGATTTTAGCACTCGGGGGAACATGGAGGTCAGCTAACTCCTCAGCCTTTATTTTACAGCTGAAGAAACCAAGGCCCAAGGAGCCAAGGTGAGCTGCCCAAGGTCACAGCCAGCTAACGGTCCAGCCGGCACCGGGTTTTGTGCACCCAATTAAATGTCAGTTTCTACCTATTCTTTTTTAGTTGTTTTTTCTCTTTTAAATTTTGTGCTGCTTTTATGACAACATCGTAACCTTCATTAGATCATTTAAATCATAGAAGACCCTCAAGGGAATCTGGCCTAAGAATAAGTACGTTAAATACAGAACAGAAATAAGCACCCCACTAAAGCCCTTCTTCCTCCCAGGCACTAGGATGTGAACATTTGGGAGAACAAAATTCTGCTCCTTTGAATGCAGTCACTGGAATAATGGGAAGGACAGAGGAGAAGGGCTGGTGAAGATCACAGAACCCAGATCCCAGGACCAGCTCTTCCTAATTTCGTTCCAATGCTCCCCAAGGGGAGTCTGGTAAGTCCCCACACTTCAAGGGCATAGAAGAACACTTGTAGGGGCAGGACGTTCCTGCTACTCCCTTTCCCCACCTCCCTTCCCTAAACAGAACTAACAAGTACAGGGAGTTCAAGTTCCCTGGTCGGTCCCAGGGCAGACGGCTGCCAGTCCTCCTGGGAAATCCCAACCTACAGCATTTCTCGCCTGTTCGTTCTAAAGTGGAGGAATTTTTATTTTCAAGTTCAAACAGGAGACTCTACCCAGGGGGAAAAAAAAGAAAAAAAAAAAACAAAACGGCAAATAACATTTCAGTGAGTAGGCAGTACTTTCAGGATATAGTTCTCTGCTACATATGAGCAGATCCAAACTTCTCATTTCCCCTCTTCTCCTCTTCCCTGGACTCCCCTCAAGCGTGTATGTGTGCACACGCGTGTCATTTCTGGAATGACTGGATGCCTAGGAAAGTGCGGATCAAAGGGAGAATTTGTCAGAAGAATTATGAGGGAACAAGTTGTCGTAAAAGACACCCCTGGGGCTGGGAGAACATTCTTCCGGCCTCATCCTTGCAGACTGGTTTTAGAACAGCCGCAGAAGAAGGGACAGCCCCATTCTGCTGACACGCAGGGGGCAGCCCCGTCCCAGACCAGGAGCTGCCCCCTCACCACGGTGCATCTTACCCCTGGCTGCAGTGGAACAGGGCTGGCCTTTCAGGAGGGACTCACTCAAGGTGACACTGAGAGATACCAGAGCTGGCTTCAAAGACGTGAGAAGCTCAAGTATCAACCTGTGCCCCTGGCAAGGGCCTAACTTCTAACCCCAGGCCCTGCTTCTACCTTTCTTGGCCTGGTGGCACCTTAGAACGCCCAGGATTCTCCAGAGAGGCCGAGCTACGAATGGTACGAGGACGGCCGAGTTGGAGGACCTGCCTCTCAGTCCTGGCTCTGCCGCTTAGAAGTTGGGCAGCCCTGAGGGACCCTTGTCATCTCTCTGAGCCTCGACAAGTTTTTTGTGGCAATGCTTCCTGAGTAGCCCCTGCTGGTGCAAGCCTCTTAGATAAGCATGGGTGCTGGTATGAGATGAAAGGCCAGCCGTTCCTGGAGATGCTACTGCTCTGGCGCCCTCGAGGGACCAGCTTAGGAGGGTCTCCGGCCTGGGACTCGGGAGATGCAGAGCCACCAGGTGAGCCATGCGGTAGGGGGCTCTGATGCAAGAGGATGGGCTGCAAAGTCCGAAAGACCCAGAAATGCCTGCTCTGCCATCTCTTAGCCTTCTGTGCTTCTGTGCTTTTATCACATACTTTCTCTGAGCCTCAGTTGTCCCTGCTGTAAAATCAGGCAAACACTGCCGACCTCGCAGAGCAGGGAAGAAGAATAAATGAGGCATTTTATGGTTTATACCCAGGGTGCACACTGCCTAGCACATAGTAGGCACTCAATAAATGCCAGCTCTATTCATTTAGGACAAGTACTCCCTTTGACCTGAATTTTCCCACTGGCAAGCTTCTGGGTAATAAAGTCCTCCTTCTCTCCGCCTCGTGTGACTTCTGTGCAGGGGAAACACCCTAGCACACGTCGTCATGGTGCTACCTATCCCCTTAGAAGGCCGATGGGAAAAGCTGTCATTCTCAGCAGCAGGGGCCATCCTAGATCAGAGCTGTGTCAGCTGCCCTGCTCTGGGCGACAGGCTCGAGCCAGTTCTCTGCCACCTGGAGTCTGGCTCTCCCAGCAACTGCCCCCAAGGACCCCAGCTCACACTGGCCTCTCGAGCTCCGGAATCCAGTGCTCTGAGAGGGAAGGGGATGCTTCTCACTTAGCATGGAGTGGGGAGTGGCACTGAACTGAGGGCAGGAGTTGGGCTCCGAGTGGTGGGCCTTACACTCGCTCCTTCTGTGGGTTGGGCGTACTGATTCCCCTCTCTGAGCCTTAGTCTCCACATCGGGGAAAAAAGAGGTAAGGACACCTGACCTGTCCACTGTAGGGGGTTCTTTCCAGTCTCACTAGATATAACGAAGGGTTCACGAGATGGCGCAGATGCTAATGAAAACATTTCCCATGGGAGTGACTGGCTTTCTGGAGGTTGTAAGCTGTGCAGGCATTCAGAAGTGTAGGTCTTACCATATTCTTGCTTACATCTTCCATCCCCAGCCCCCACCCTGGGACATAGACGCCTACATCGAGCACACGGGAGAAAAGAGACAAATACTGAATTCAGATAAACCCAAGTGAGGTAGAACATGGTCTTTCTGAGTCGTGATAATTGAGAATCCTCCTTGGTTTGGAGCTCCTTAATCTTGGCCTGGCATCATGATTATCCGGGGAGAGGTTAATATTACAGATTCTCAGGCCCCACCCCGGGCTTACTGAATCAACAGCACCAAAGAAAGGGGACCAGGAAACCACATTTCAAATAAAACCTCTACAATGACTCTAATAAGCCTCAGGTCTGGGAACAGCTACTCCTTCCGTGTCTCCCCGTCGGCCTCACCATTGGCAGGAATTTCCACCCCACACAAGCCCAGCACCGCACCCCGCACAGGAACTGGTCCAAAAGCACTTACTGAACCGAGCTGAAATTCCAAGGTGGTGGCCTGGGAAAACAGAGCCCTTTGGAACCTCCCAGAGGACAAGGGCGAGCTGAACTGTCTACCAGTGCTGGAGCAGAAAACGGACAGAGCGTGGCTTAGGCCAAGCCCCGAACTGGAGCCCTGGTTTCTACTGCTATGTGGAGACAGATCTCACCTTGTTCCACTCTCCTCTCAAAGAGGCATGGTAAATACATAAACAAACGTTCCCATCACCTTTCATCATCCTCACAAAATTGTAAGTGTCGGACCTAGAACAACCTAATTCAACCTCCTGATTCTACAGGTGTGGAAACTGAGGCCCAAAGAGGGAGGCAGTAGCTTGACCAAGTTCTCCCAGCAAGTGAGGGCCCCTGTGGTGTGGGGTAATGGGAAGAGAACCAAGCCAGCTGTCCAGTTATCCAAGCATTCTGCAGACCTGCTGAGATCCCACACTGGATCTGTTCAAGTACCGATACACATCAGACTTCGGTCTCTGAAATCCAACCTCAGCAAAAGAAGGCATCGTGCCTCTCAGGCCATGCCCTTTACATGAATCCATCCTCATAACAACCTGTACCCCTCCGGGCCCTTTATCTCCACAGCCTCACTCTGGGGGGCCCCTTCTGCTTGTCGGTCCTACTGCCCCACCCCCACCATCCCTGCCCATCCATTTAGAGCCCTATGGCCAGACTGGTCTCAAAGGTTACCATCGTTTACCTCCTCCACGAAGATTTTGGAATCTGCCTCCCAAGGCATTTTGATGATCTCTTTGGTAGATCTTCCATTTTGCCTTGTCCTTTGTATATTTCTTTACCCCTCATGACAGTTTTTAAGCTGTGTAAGGACAGGGACTACATTTTTATGCCTTTCAAAAATCCCTATATTGTCTAACACATACTTAGTTGATCAATATGTATTTGTTCAATTAAACTGAGTCTTGACCTGATGCAACGGTCTGGGTCCTGCCTCTCTCATCCAGAAGAAAGCACAGAATGCCCTTGACCAACCTTTGGTATGGAGTGCCCACACTTGAATGGAAAGATAAACAAGGTAAAGTCCAGAGAGAATTTGAAGCCACAGGAAAGAGGTCTATTCAGCTTGCCTTTTTCAGTGCAGACCAGTAGGATAGGAAATGAAATGCGTGCATTACACAGGATATATATATGTATGTAAACTTGAGAAGGTATTTCTTTAAAAAATATTTATTTATTTTAGAGAGAGAGTGAGAGCACAAGCAGGAGGAGCAGACGGAGAGGGAGAGAGAATCTCAAGCAGACTCTGCACTGAGTGCAGAGCCCGACGCAGGGCTTGATCTCACGACCCCGAGATCATGACCTGGACTGAAACCAAGAGTTGGGTGTTCAACCGAGTGTGCCACTCAGGCACCCCCAGAAGGTATTTTAAAGTCACGAATATCTTGGGATATATAAATTTATGATACTAAGGGTTCAATTTGCTCAAAGAATGGTCCCTGAGCTTCCTGCTCTGCCAATACCTCCTTCCCAGTCTGGATCAGGGTTGGATTCCTGTCTGACATTGCCTTATTCCCAGGGATGCCGTGCACACCACTCTGTAGTCTTCCGACCTTGGAATGAGGTAAACTACAGTGAAACCTCCTCCAACAAATCCTGTCCTACCACCTCCGTATCAACCACTTGTACAAAGATCTCTACCAAGATCTCTTCTGGAGCTTTCTTCAGTCATACAAAGATGATCTGGAGAGCCAAGTACTAATGCAGGCCCGGTGTTGCCACATGGTTACACACTTCGCGTGTCAGGTCCTGACAGGTGGGTGTTAACTGTGTCCTCCCAGGGTAACAAGGAGGCATTGTATTAGTTCATGAAAGAGAGATTTCATAACTGTCTAAAGCATGTGAAGTTGAAGTGAGGTAGATGTAGAGGGCCCAGCTGTTCTCCATCTGCCTTCACTGAGGACTTTAAAGGAAGCAGCAAGGGTGAAAGAAGTACTATTCGTTGTTCCACACGTTTGGGGGTGCATGTTGTGCCTGTTCCACTTCAAATTATATTTGCTTATCATTTGCTGAGTGCTTACCATGTGCCAGGCACCGTTCTAGGCACCCCCACATATGTTATCTTGTATTTTATATGTTATCCTACTGAATCCTTACCTCAAACCTTGGTCATAAGCAAGTTTTGCTTATCATAGAGGAGGAAGCTGAGGTTAGATAATTACAATTAACTATTAATTATTAATAAGTAGTAGGTCAGGGACTAGGATTCAGGTATTTTGAATCTAAGCCCAACATTCTTTCCATTAAACTAGAGGTTTCAATGGGTTTCCATCTAAGTTCCAAATACAATTGGTTGAAACATAGGGCAACCTGGAGGTCTGCGTAGAGGATTAAAAGACTTGGTGAAACTCAGTGGGAACAAGCGCTCTGATTGATTAGTGATGTCTGTTATGGGCAAAGGAGTGACAGTAGAAAGGAGCGATATGATTGATTAGCGATGTCTGCTCTGAGTAAAAGTGGACAGTTGTCAGCACGTGTGATGAATGTATTTGTCACCCTTGCACCAAAGCATACTTCAGCAAATGAACAGGTTACCCTGTTAGAAAGTTTGAACACACCACAAGTCTCCACCACATCCTTTTAACACTTATCCATACACATACCCCTCAAACATTTTCAACATTCCCTTGATTTTCTTTTCCCAAGTCTTCCAAATTCCCCACATTTTTAAGTCACTAGCCCAAAAAACAAGTCTTGGAATAGCATGGCTTATGGACACAGATTTCCCTTCTAAGGGCTTCTTCCTGTAGGCTACCCCAGTTTGACCTTCCTCATTATCCAGAAAGGTCCTTTGGGGATGGAAAACATTCTCAAAACACAGAGGGTGGCATGTTTTACGTGACCCTTGACAATTGTTCCCTGGAACGACCATTACCGACTGAGGGCTGCAGCTGATGGAGCATGAGGAATGGTGTCCAGGAGAGTCGGGGGTGTGAGGACAAGGAAGGAGGGCGGCAAGGAGGCAGGACTGCACGTGGGGGTCAAAAGGCAGAGCTGGGCAGCTGGGCAGCCACTTTCAGAGTGCAGGCAAAACAGCACTGCCTGCTTGAGCAGGGAGCTGAGGAGAGCAAAGAGCAAGGCTAATGACCAATAGCCATTCCATCTCAAAGTGATTTACTGCCTCATGGAGCCAACCACTGAAAAAAAATAAAAAGGAAAAGAGAGGAAATGTCTCTTCTTCATTTTAGCTCCACTGTCTTAATCATCGAAGTCACTTGGACGTCGTGCTGCAGGCAGGACTGACCGCAGCTGAGAGCCTGGAGAAACTGGATCCTACCCTGGGCCCCCTTTAAAGCGATTAAACTCGTATCAGACGAGGCTGGACCCCCTGACAGCAAAGACGTCATGCTTGGAGCAGCAACCCAGGGAAATGCTCATTGGGCAAATCAAGACCTTAAAAAATAATTACAGTTCACACATCCTGAAGCAATAATGACTTCAAAAACTCCCTTCACATGTGATTTATACATAAGCACATTTCCCCCTTGAACCTTCTCCTCCATTCCCATTCTGCTCACTCCACCCAAATCCAAGTGGTTAGCAAGTCAATATTCTTAGGTCCTGCTAAAAAGTCCAGATGGAAAAACCCTGGTCTGTATCAGGAGGAAAAGAACTGCTAACACCACCTGCCATTAAAATTCTTATACACCCAATTGTGCATGAATGTCCTGAGTATGTGCATGCATTCCAAGAAGTTCAAAAGAAAAGAGAGAAAAATTAATTAAGCCTTCACCTCTCTGCCAAGGAATCAAATGCTCTCTTGGGCCTGGTTTTTGAGGCAAAGAAATGTACTCCTACAGGGCTGCTGGTTCTGATCCAGTCTATTGCAGAAAGAAGGGAGAATGAGGTTAAATCTGGGGGCGGGGGGCACTGGAATTGACCCTGACCTCTTTTGTTGTCTCTAGGAAGGGTCCCAGGTTGTGAGAGGGAATGACCACTAAATGTGCATCTTTTATATGCCAAGTCTGGCATAGGTAGGAACATATAAAGATGGAGAAATCTCTTGGGTCGTTGGCCTTGTGGTGACCAATTCCTCTTCCATGCGGTCCCAAGGGGGGACTGATAAGTGGGATCACAAAAAGGCAAATGCAAGAGGATAAACTGGCCCCTTAGGACAAATTGCAAATTGGAATGAGCATCTGGGATGACTAATCAAGTATGTTTTCAATGTCGGTCGTAAAGACATGAACCAAGTGCTCAGACTGAGCTCACGTGCCTGTGAAGAAGAAAGAACCAGACACCCCAAAGAGAAGCAGCCTAAGAAGGGTGTCTCCTCAAAGGCCTTGTTGATGGGATCTGCTCTAGGACTGTAGTCCCTTCTGGAAAACAACCCCCAAACATCTTGATAACCTGGGTCTGGGACATCAGCTGAGCTCTGGTCCTTTCTTTCTCATATTGCAACCGCAGGTGTAAAGAAATGGAAATGAAATTTCACAGCCAGGCAAAGATCCAATACACATGTTCCTCCCTGAAGATAACTGAAATACGAAAACAGCTCCGAAGAGGATGGAATCACTTATAAGACCCCTGGGAAATAGCCTCTTGCTGGGGTGTGAAGGGCAGGAGCCAGGGCTGGGTGTCACCCTGGCACGGGAACAACAGCAACATCTTTGAGAGTGAGGGACAGACATGTCCTTAACTGAGCAGCCTGGGAGCAGGCACTAAGCCTTGAGCTCCTAAAAGCCTCCTCCTCCTCCACTAGCAAGAACTGGCTGCCTCCTGGGAGCTTCCACGAAACTTTATGGGGGTCAAGGAGGAAGGGTGTGGTCAGTCTCCATTCTCTGACTTCATCCCATATGAGAATCCAGAAAAGGAAGAGAAGATGAACTCTAAGCACAGGAAGGGGAAACCAGTTTGAGAGGGGGTGCCAAATCAGGTGTTTGCTTTGGGAGCAAGCAGAGTGCTCACCAATGAGAAATGGGAACAGGAAGGAAATCAGCAAAGATCAAGCTACAGACTTCACTGTTAGAGTCAAACCTGCTTCCCCAGATCAAAGGCTGATGGGATTTTCCATGGCATGCCAAGAGCCCAAACTGAAAAGTGAGTTACCGTTTTGTAAAACAGAAGAAGGGTTTGGGCGTGTCCATGTGTGAGCATGATGTCTGTGTGTGTGTGTGTGTATGTGTGTGTGGGTATGCATGTGTGTGCATGCATGCTCCCTTTTTCTACATCACTGCTCACAGAGAAAGAAGGACCAGTTCATCTACCTGCCAAAATCATTTCAGAGCTTGTTCTAAGAGACTTTCAAAGAAGGAATAAGCTCCTTGTGAGGAGGGATTAAATTTCATTCAACTTTTTACCTGGCTGTGTGGCTTGGAGTAACTGTTTGCCAAAGTGAATGCGGGTTAGTCACTTGTTCTGGGAAATCAAGATGCCACCCTCAGAAAGTTGGTTCCTTAATCCCAGCCCGGATCTCAGATCTGATTCCAGGTTTCTGCTGGATAAACACCTTCCATTCACTCCTCTATTTATTCTACAACTCCTGTTAAGCCAGGCACTGTGTTAGGTGTGTTTGGCATGATGCTGTGAACAAGTGGGGATGGTTCCTGCCCTCAAGAAGTCTAGAGTCTAGTAAAAAAAGTGTTAAACCAGGGGCGCCTGGGTGGCTCAGTTGGTTAAGCGACTGCCTTCGGCTCAGGTCATGATCCTGGAGTCCCAGGATCGAGTCCCGCATCGGGCTCCCTGCTCGGCAGGGAGTCTGCTTCTCCCTCTGACCCTCCCCCCTCTCCTGCTCTCTCTCTCTCATTCTCTCTCTCAAATAAATAAATAAATAAAATCTTTAAAAAAAAAAAAGTGTTAAACCAGTAGTTAGAATACAAAATGCTGGTGCTAGGAAAAACATAGGGTGCTATGAAAGCATGTGGCAGGGGACCCTAACGTAAGGTGGGATTAGGGGCAAACTCCCAAAGGAAGAGATGTTTAATCTGACACCTGAAGAGTGATAAGAATCAGGCAAGAGGCATTGAGGGCAGAGAGAGATGGTTCTAGGTGTGGGAACAATTACCTAAGGACTGAGGCTCTGAGACAGGAAGGCGTATTTGTGTATTCTGAGAAACAACAACAAAATCCAGTATGGCTGAGGAAGAGGGATGGAGGAGAGGAGAGAAAAGGAGGAGAGAGGGGTGAAGAGAGGGAGAAAGGATGTAGAAAGAGGAGGGGGATCATGAACAGTCTTGACAGTCATGATAAGGACCCAGAAGCAATGGAGAACCATTACAAAATTTCAAGTAAAAAAATGATCCAATTAGCTTTGCAAAGTGTGGAGAACAGCAAGAGATGAAGGTGGTTTTGATTAGGGTAGTGGCAGTGGAAATGAGGATACTGGGATAAACTCGAGAGGTATTTTGGAGCTTAGAATTAGGATGACGTGGAGGTTGCCTGGTAACGGGGAATGAGAGTGGGACAAGCTAGGGATGACCCCCAGGCTTCTGACTTGACCAAGCACAGTAGCAGGTGGCTCCATTTACTAAGCTGGGAAACAATGGAGAACATTCACTGGAGGGAGAGCAGGTCTGCAGCACAGAGGAGCCCAGGTTGAGTTTGGGATGCATTGCGTGTTAGGTACACAGAAGACATCTGGATGACATATCCCTTGGGCAGTTGAATGTATGCGTCTGGAGCCTAAGAGAAAGTACCTGAATGTTTGGGAGTCAGCACTGTGCAGATAAGGGAGGCCACTGGAATGCCTGACTTTGGCTATGGAGAGCGTGTGGGGAGAGGAGAGCCCAGGTCAGGCAGAGGAGAAAAAGTCAGCCAAGAAAAGTATAAAGATACTGTCCCAGAGGTGAGATGCAAAGCAGGACAATGTGGTCGATCAGGGGAAGACAGAACTGCAAGAAAGAAGAGAGCGTGAAAGAGGGTACTCAGAGGCCATGCACGACGAGCTTGGCTTTCTTCACCCGTCTAGTGACACAAGGGCCACGAACGAGAGAAGGCTCTGGGGCATGTCGGTAGTGACAGCCCCCGGTGGGTTTGAGCATGGAACGGAAGTTGCAGAAATGGCGACTCCATTGAAGAAGTTAGGTTGTAAAGAGGAGAGAACCAAGGTAGGAACTGGAATGGAGCATCCTGCGGTGGCGAGAGGGACCGCAGTGGCCTCTAGTTCACAGACCCCCGGCACTTCCTGGCAATGGCACCCAACGACTGGATTAGATTAATTTCTAACTTCTGACCGTGTGGACCTCAAATCCTAATATGCCATGAATTTATACGGTTCCTATTCTCTCTGGAATTCAAAACACTTCATAAATATGTTCTCTTTGTTCTCATTCCATACGTGTAGCAAAAGCAGCGAGATGATCGTTTTCTTCTTTTTGCAGGTGAGCAAACCCAGGCCGAAACCTATCCGGGTGGGGGGTTGAGATGGGAAGGCATCTCAGCAGCCCCCTTCTTCCTCCGCCCCCATCTCTCCTGGACCAGCAGCTGCAGGATGCTTGGCACGCTCTTGCTACTAACAGAGCAGTTATTCAAGGGCTCTGATAAACTTGGGCCCAAATCACTTGACCTAAGGGAGCTTGCTCTGTTTCCCTGTCTATTTCAGGAAGCCTGGTAAAAATCTTGGCAAATATCAGAGCTCAGAAACTGAATCTGGTCCTCGTCATTGCATCTGGGCTGAGCTGTGGAGAGGGAGTCTTACACAAACCTCTCCTCCAACAGTCAGACACTTAGCAGACTAATGCCAAAGCTCTGACCCTGAGTCACGGCTCCAAGGAGGAGGGGTGGAGGTGGGCTCCCCAGGCTCACAGTCAGGGGGACAGAAACAGAATGTGGACCACCTCTGCACAGAGAGCTTTCTCCAGAGCAAGCGGCAGCCCTGCCTGAGGCGGTTAGGTGCACTTGGCCCCAGCAGCAGGGGGATGGATTAAATAACGCTGGCAAGGCTCCACCTGGGGCTGAAGATTCCAAAGCTCCCAGTGTTCAGTACGTTTCTAGAGTGAGAAAAGGAAGTGGAAGTTATGTTGCAAAATCACGGAAGTTGGAGATCATTCATTCGTTTTTCACTCATTTAATCAATGTTGATCTATCATTTGGAAATGTGTGGAGGTGGTCTTGGTTGTCATGGTGACTGGAAGAGGGGAAGATGCTACTGGTGCTTAATACTTGCAGTGCATCCTGCACCACCAAGCACTGTCCTGGGCAAACTGCCCACAGTATCCCTGCTGAGAAGATTCAATGCCCATTGCAGACCCCCAGCCCACCCATTGACTGTGGACACTGGAAGGAAGGATTCATTGACACACAAACACCTGGTCTGCCCTGCGGTGGGACCACACCCCTCCTTTTTCTCTATTCCCAGCACTGAGACTTCTCCTGTCTGGTGTGGGCAAGTATGACCCAGAGTTGGTTCTGTTTTCCTAGACTCTGTAGGCCATCTAATGTTTCCCACTGACCTTCATTCCTGACCCTTCTCCCTGCTTATCCTTCACCATGCCTGCCAATCATGAAAGGGGCCTCAACAGAAGGATGTGCAGAACCAGCTTCTTGCATCAGCGTCTGGGAGACAGCAGCTCATTCTAGTTTATCTGCTGGGTGCCCTCAAGCGAGACATTCACTTCTCTGAGCCATCCCTATTCTCCCCTTCCCCAGCATCCATATAAACAGAGTGCAGACCTTGGCCTCACATTACCCATGGCGCAAGCAGGCTAAATCGGACGGCATGGGCAGGGCTCTGGCTCCTCGGAATACAGGGCAGTGTGTGTGTGTGTGTGTGTGTGTGTGTGTGTGTGTGTGTACTGAGGAGAGGTGAACGGGCCGTCATGGCCCTGAGATTCATTTAACTATTCGGGCAGCCCCTGTGCAGTCGGAGCTGGAGCCAGGCCCAGGCACTTCTGCCCCACCCCGGCATGCAGGCATCTTCCTCTCAGCTCCAGGCGAAAGCACGGGACAGAACCCAGGCAGTCCCAGGTTGTGTGCAAGAAGCTTGGCATAGCCTCCCAGAGCTGACAACGATCGAAGACAGATGTGTACAGTCAAAGACTAATGGGAATCATGAAAAGGAGTAGCCAGCTTACATGTGGAACGAGACAGCAGCTGGTGGGGGAGAGAAGTGGGAGCAGTTTACAAAAGAGCAAGCCAGGCGCCAGATGCACACTGGGTGACCCTGTGGGCAGGACAGCCCTGTTGGGAAGATGTTTCCACAGGGAAAGGGGCTGGACTCTCTGCAGGGGGCCGAGAGCTCCCATTTGCTCTACACATTAGGCTCTAATTGAGAATTCTGTTCGAGCCAGGAAGGGACCCTAGGGAGCAGCTGTCCACCCCCCAATCTCACCCATGGAGAAACCCAAGGTTCAGAGAAGTTGAATACTTAGGCCAAAGGCACACAGCCTAGCAACAGGGCCGGGATAAGAACTCATGGCTGCCAAGCAACCTTCTTGGGCCAATCTGGTGCCTCACTCACTGTACTTTCCTGATCTCTCCACCCCTTGCACACCCCTCCACCCTCTGCTTTCCGAGACCTCTACCCACTCCCGCTGTTCCCTACCAGCTGGACTCCTGCTGCGCCTTCCCTCTGCGTCTCCTAGAAACTCCCAAATTGTTGCAAGAGGAAGGCGGGAGTCATGTTGAGAATAAAAAATGATTGGATTGAGACAAGGAAGGCAAGACACCTTCCTCCTTGGCTATCAACTCTCGCTGAGACAGACAGAGGCTCTACTCCAAGGTCTTGTCCCTCTTCATCCTAATTCTGAAAAGAACTGGCTGTATTTGTACACGACCCGCCCCGCACAGTGTCAATGTGTGGAGGAGTGTGAATCCTTAACATCTTTCCTTCCTCTTATAGGTTGAATTGTGTCCCCTGGAAAGATATGGGAAGTCCTAAATCCCCGGCACCATAGAATATGACTTTATTTGGAAATAGGGTCTTTACGGAGGTAATCAAGTTACGATGGGGTCTTTGGAGTGGATCCTAATACAACTGGCGTCCCTATAAAATTGGGAAATTTGGACACAGCCAGACATGCCCAGTGGGAAGACAGTGGGAAAACACACAGGGAGAACGCCATGTAAGGATTCAGGATTGGAGTGATGCATCTACAAGCCACATCAAGCATCAAGGGACACATCAAGCTACCAGAAGCTGAGGGAAAGGCCTGGTAAGCTCCTTCCCTGACACCCCTAGATGGAGCATGGCCCCACCAACACCTTGATTTTGGACCTCTACCTGAATAGCGAGGCAATACATTCTCATTGTTTTAAGCCACCCAGGAAACTCAAACAGTACTTCCCGGGTAATCTTCCTCAGCAGCCTGCCCTACCCTAGGGCCTCACTCAGTTGTCCACACAGACAATTTAGGTTGAGTTTTTATCAACCCGCCACAGAGTACAAGTCGCATTATGTGTATCGTGGATTGACAGAGCTCCTAGGACACGTCTAAGAAACTTCAGCTGACGTCCCCAACCTCCCTCCTCCCCTAAAAGCAGCCATTCCAGGAAATCCTGGTCACCACGCCACCCCCTGGTGTTGCTGGGCAGACGAGAGCTTCAGGACAGATGTCCCTGGTCTGTGGTCGGCTGGGGAAAAGACCCCGAACTAGTGGGGAACTGGAAGGGGCACAAGGCTAGGTGAACGGGATGAGAAAATCCTCCAACTACCCACACACCTGCCGGGAGAACAAAGCCGGCTCAACACAGATCTAAGAGGTTTCTAAGGAATAGGGAGAGTGGTCCTACAGTGCAGCACACAGACACGGGCAGCTGGAAAAGCTGCTGGCCAGGCTTTGATTGCTCCTCGATGGAACAAATAAACTGATAAGGAGGGAGAGTCCAAGAGGGATGGGAAGGGGTAGCATGCACGTGTGGGTGGCTCAGGAAGCCGGGGGGAAGCCCATGCTCTGTAAAATAGCCAGTGTCTAAGGGGAGGGGAGAGAGAAGGAAAGAGAAACTGAAAAGGTGTTAGGGACTGGAGAAAGAGTCGCTGGCAAGTCACACACACACAGCAGTGCTAACACACTTGCGACAGACTTTACGAGTCGAAACAATATGGATACAGACATTAAGAATGACAGTCTGTTACCGATTTATCCATCTTACCATTTATTTAATAAACTGCCACTTATTAAGTGCTTCCAGTGGGCCAGGCACTGTTTCAAGCATTTCACATGGATTCGATCATTTCGTCCTCACCCCATCTGATGAGGTAGTTCGATTATTAGCCCCATTTTACAGAAGAGGAAAACGAGGATGACTGGCAGATGGGTAAAGTCACCCAGCTAGTAAGAGATGGAGCCGGCCTGGCTCCCTCATCCCAGTTCTTTTCCACCGCACGATAAGAGATGTGCCCTTACCGGAAAGGTGGTGGGTGGGGTGGGGAGAGAAGACAAGAGGAGAACCATCCAAAAATTAGATCAAGAACTCACCTATGCCCCAAAGAGCAAGCTAATGGAGCGAAGGGGAGGGGACAGGCTTTCTCATGACCCATAGTGGTCTTCACTATGGCTTCTCCTGGGGGCAGGGGCAGAGATGTCGGGATACCCTTCCGCTGCCCTATGATAACCATCAGCTCAGACTCCCCACTCGGAGCTGATGCACCTTTTGAAAATCACCACCTTTAAAAAAAATGTTAACATCTTTAAGCCCAGAAAGGTAACTTCTAGACATCTATTTTAAGAAAACCACCAGATACGTGTATAAAAATCTGTATAAAAGGATGGTTAATTGTAGTATAAAAACAGTGGCCAAAATGAAAATACACAACAGCAATGAAATGGTTCAAGTACAGTGTACGATAGACTAATACACAGTGAAAATCATCTTACACAAGAATACTTGAAGATATGGAGAGAAAAATATGATACATAGAGGTGGGAAATGCCATTTAAAAACTGTATATCAAGTATGACGAGCTCCCTTACTAAGAAAAGGAAACACATACACAGAGCCACATAAACGTGCACACACATGTGCACACACATACACATACACAGAGAGAAAGAACTGCAAGGGATACGTACTGGAAATTGTCTTCCTCTTTTTTTATCCTAACATCTTTCTAATTCTCTATAGTGAACATGCATTAGAACAGGTACCTATTTCATAATCAGAAAACAGTGTTGTATGTTGTAACTACTTCTGGGAGGGTCCCAAAGCTTTAGCTGTCATTTTTAGCTGTCTGTCTCATCTACTTTCCACCGACCAGATGCAAGAAGAGGGCACTCAAAGCAGCCTCGATCAGCTCTATGGTATTTCTTTGGCCCTGATCTTAATTTAGGAAAAACCAAAACTTCTGAATTAAGGAGACAACTGTTTTGTGTTTCCAATTAGATGAAAGAACTATAGATATATTAATGATAGCTGCTGATTGAATAGGGACTCAAGGAAGGATCCTGCTCAGGAGGTCAGGTGGGCTGAGGGTACTGAGTGGCCGGGTATTGTCGCTTACTGCATCCAGTAAATGACAGCTGTGCAGTTTACGCAGCTATGGCAACAATGGTGAAAGGCCCTAGAGAGGTGGGCAGAAGAGAAGAAGGGAAATTAACTATAAATAAACAAGAAGGCAGTGTGAAGTAGTGGTTAGGAGCACAGACTCTGGAATCAGAAGAGTGATTCCAAGCTTGGTGCCACCACTTCTTAGCCATTTAACCTCGGGCGAGTTATATGGTCATTCTACAAATATTTACTGAGCAACTACTATGTGCCTTGTTTTACTCCAGGTCCTGGAGATAGAGCAGTGAAGCCAAGATACAAAAATGTGCTGTCCCCATGGAATTTACTTATATACAAGGGAGAAAAAGAGGGGCGCCTGGGTGGCTCAGTTGGTTAAGCGTCTGCCTTCAGCTCAGGTCATGATTCCAGCGTCCTGGGATCAAGCCCCATGTCGGACTCTGCACTCAGAAGGGAGTCTGCTTCTCCCTCTGCCCCCACTGCTCATGCTTATTCTCTCTCTCTCTCTGCCTCAAACAAATAAATTTTTTAAAAAATAGGGAGAAAAAGATAGTACTTTAGAAAAACAAATAAAATATGTAGTTTCTCAGATGATCTTAGGAGCAATGGAGAAAAATCTGTCCAAGCCTCAGCTGCCTTGTCTGCAAAATGGAATGGGGACGATAAAATAGCTATTTCATCAAGTACTTGTGAGGTTTTGTGAGGTCACACATAAGGCACTGAGCACGATTCCCACTTCCATAGATACTACCAATTACCATTATGTTGAGATTAAAGGAGCCAGATCTACTCTTGTCTGAGTGATAACACAAGGAATTGTCAGAAACGGTTGCAACCATTCAGAAATTGCAGAGGCAACGGGGCTTCATCCCCAGCAATGAGGAAACATCAGCATTGTAGTCGCGTACTGAGCTTCCTACCGACTAAGACAAAGAGCAAAATTTTTCTCACTTGAGTGTATCCAACCCCAGGAGAAGTCAGAGGAATCCCTGATCACTTCTTTTTTTTTTTTTTTAAAGATTTTATTTATTCATTTGAGAGAGAGAATGGGAGAGAGAGCACGAGAGGGGGGAGGGTCAGAGGGAGAAGCAGACTCCCTGCTGAGCAGGAGCCCGATGCGGGACTCGATCCTGGGACTCCAGGATCATGACCTGAGCCGAAGGCAGTCGCTTAACCAACTGAGCCACCCAGGCGCCCTCCCTGATCACTTCTATTATCATTGAATAAAGATAATATCTGCTCTTTGGTTTCTCCCACTTCAGGATTTAACAAAAGGTACATGATCCAGTGAACTTCACCTGTGTCCCCACAGCTCTGCCATCATTTCCTCCCCCGTGTCTCTCTAAGGACGGCAGAGGCCAAGAGGAAAGGAGGTCTGTTGCTAGTCTAAGTCCCCACGTTTCCAGGACCATTTGGAAGTCACGAAATCGGTCAAAGATTCAAATGGAGTTCTCCCGAAGCCTGGCAGAGCCAGATTACAGATCACAGTGCAAATTTCCACACGGGCTTTAGGAATGAGCCCCCAGAATACAAGGGTTCTTCTGACCCATGCCCCAACCACTGGGCCAATGGCCAAGGATTCTCCAGGGGAAAGAAGGAAAGAAATGGTGCCCTGGCTAGTCAGAAGGAAAAGCCTTCCAGAAGTCTCTTTTATAAGCCTTGGATTCTAGCCTCCGGGAGAGGAGAGAAGTCATCAGAAGTTCGCAAAAGGCACAAAGAAGAGAGATGTGTGTGTTTGTATGTACGTGCGCCAGCATATGAGTGTGCAAGAATGTTTTAAGTAACTAAACACAGAGCTTGAATCCGATGGATTATCCCAGGGTTTCACAGACCAGTAGCTTATTTTTGGTGGCCCTCTGAGGAGCTAAATGATTTGTTTGCACTTGACATCAAAGAAGGTAGCTTGTTAGTGCTTTTGCTCTTCTCTCTGTAAAGCCAGGTTTGGCAGATCTCTGGCCCTAACTCAGAACTCAGAAGTGTTAGGATTTTCTGTGAAGCCCGCTGCTACACTTACATCCTTCCTTCCCTGAGACTGGGAGGACAGCACAGGGTTGAAAACAACACAGCACTACGGGAAAGCCGAATCTCCAAACACTACCACCTCCAAAGCGGGACCCCGTGAGATGGAGCATTGTGTTAAAGTAGGAACAGATGAGAAGACCCCAAGAGGAGTTTCTAGAAAGTTCAAAGAACACTCTGAGGGGGAGATAATGCAAACCAAAAACAGAAAAGGGGAAGAGAGGGGCCATGAGGGGATGCAGTCGGCCCTTTCGCCCAAACCACAATGCCCAGGCAGCAGAGGAAGCTACCCTGAGACACAGCCTCTCTTATTGCTGTGCGCGAGCTCTCTCTTTCGGGCACATCAGCCAAGCCCCAAACACTGCGTGCTTTTCCCCACCTCTGTACCTCTGACTGTGCCATCCATATCCACCCCTTAGAACTCTCTTGCCTGATCCAGGGGTCTCCTCAACCACCTACCAAACGTCTTTGGAGCTCTAACTGCCCTCCATGTGCAACATGCCCGTTGCCCTAATCCTTTCTTTTGGGTTTTGTTTAGTTGGGGATGTCTTATTTCCTGAGATGTACTCAATGTTCCTAGAGGTGAGGAACCATGCATTTTTGTATTCTCCACAGCACAGGACACAATACCTTACCATATCAGGCACTCAGTAGCTCGCAGCCAAATGAGTGGTTTTTTTAGAACCAGAATTTATGCCTATTAGGTCACTGAGCAGAGTTCATTTTTCAGAGGAGAGAAATGAAGCATACTGAACATTCTGACTGCTTTTCTTTCTCCTGTGCTCCTGCTAGGGGCACACATGGTCTCAGGCATGGAAAGCAAGTTCTTCCTGGGAGGCCTCCAGGAGCCAACAAGAACCATGGTGTTGGGGCTCTGACTGCCCCTTCTTCCATCACAGCTTTCTTTCCCTCACCCTTTGCTGCTTGTCCATCAGCAAATCCTTCCAGCCCTGCTTCCAAACAGATCCCAAATCTTCTGGCTCCTTCGACCTCATTCATGACCACCCAAGTCCAGGCCATCATTCTCTCTCGCCCATCGTGTTGCCATCTGATGGCCTTGCTGTCTCCACAGCCTGCCCACCCCCCCAACAAGGTAGGCAGAGGAACCTTCTAAAAAGGTTAACCAGATGACATTATTCCCTGCTCCAAACCCTCCAGTGGCTTTCCATTACACCTGAGAGGGAAAAAAACTTTGGCTTCCCAACATATTTGAGGGGGGCACCGGGAGGTCCTGGCTTCTCATTACACGCTTCAGCTCATCACACAAATAAACTCTGTAAATGGCCCATGAGGCCTTACATGATCTGGCTGGCCTCTCTTGCTGCTTTCTGTCCCAGCCACTCAAGCCTTCCCGCTGTGTCTTGAATATACAATCCAAAATTCCCTTTCCCCCTGCCTCACATCACTATGTTTTATTGTCTACCATGGTCCCGACCCCCATAGGAAAATGTCATTTTTTCATCTATTTATATGCTTGTTTGTTTCTGCATTTATGGATTGTCTCCACTGGAATGTAAGCTCCGTGAGGGCAGAGGGTTAATCTTTCCCATTCACCGCTCTATCTACTGCACCTGAAACAGTGCCTAGCACATAGCAGGCGCTTACTAAATGTTTCTAGATACAAAAATCTTTTGGGATACTGATATAAGAATTACTTGCCAACAGAGCTCTTTCTAATGTCAATATTAATGCCAAAAGACATTCCTAGAGATCAGAAATCAAAAGCCACGATTTTATAGCCTTTCTTAAAGTTACCTAGTTGAAATTTCTCATGGAAAGATAAAAAATGATCACAAACCTTCCCACAAGAACGTGCTCGACAAAGATAGATCTCACAAGGCTGAAAAGAGTCTTACCAAATTCTGTTTACCCATCGTGCTGTTGTAAGTTTGTTTGCCTGGGGTCCAGTTCGGTGTAACCGATATTTCTTGAACACTGGAATTAGGTCCTAGTGAATATGAAGATGATTAGCATAGGGCTCTTACCAGCAAAGAGCCTAAAGATGCACAGGGGAGACAGAAACATGAGCACCATATTTGCAGAGGGGCCCGGGCTAGTAAAGCAGTACATGGTAAACCGGAGATCTGTTTGGGGTCTCAGGGAAGGTTTCCTGCATGAGCACCCCTACAGTCAGTCAGGCAAACAAAGGTGGAAAGGAACCCTAAACTTTGGGAGAAACATAACGAAAGTATGCCCACGAGAAACCCCACAGAGTTGGGCAGTGTGTGTCATGGAGGGACAAGCAAGTCACATTCCAGGAGCCTCAACTGTATTTGGTGAGTGATGGAGAGAGTCTTCTACTGCACCTTATTTATTCAAACATACAAGTGTTGGGTGGTATGGAGTATGTCCACTCTTTTCTTCCATAATCAACAAAATTGTTCATCACCAAAAATCCCAACTAATGTAGAAAACGGAGAGAAGAGTGAGAAGGAAGACAATGGCTGAGACTTTTGAAGCCCGCTCAAAAGTTAGTCTTACAATTAGATAAGAGGCTACAAATAAAAGAAGAATTTCACATGAAATTCAACCAAATTGTGTATTTCTTACAGAAAGGTATGTTGCTTTATTGAAAGGATGGACGAATGGAAGGAAGCCAGACAACCACCATAATCCTGAATGGAAGAGATGCAGGGTCGATGGGCAGCCCGTGAGGCTGGGAGTCAGATCTTGCTTCTGATCAAGGCTCCATTGGGCAAGCCACTTTACTTCTCTGAGTCTCAGTTTCTCCATCTGTAAAATGGGGGTAATTATGTCTAGGCGTCTTGTTGAGTTGCCATGGGGATTGGGATTGTGCAGGGAACGCTAACCCCATATGCTTATCAATCCTGAACAAAATTATCCCATTAAAAACTCTCCTTGGGGATCAGAAACTGGTTACCTTAATTGCCTAGGGTTTAAGAATCTGAATCTTTGCTATCTTGGATATTCTTAAGGCCTTCATTGTTTGATCCCGTGTTCAGCTTAGAAAATGCAGAGAATTAAAAGTAAAGGGCTCACACAATTGGGAGCTCCCTGTATACAGTGAGGCACTGCATTTTCTGACTTTATGAGGAGAGCCCTAGGGATCTTCAGAGGGAAAAGCTGAGATCTGTATTTGGGAAGGGAAGCTGAGCATCGAGAAGGCAAGCCCCAGGCTCCCAGGGCTGCACAGCACGTGTGAGGGAGAGGGGGAGAACCCGCCTAACCAAACCTCACCAAGCCTTCCTAAACTACAAGCAGAATTCGTTTCATGCTTGTCAACTCAGGTAAAGGCCCTGATTGAATTGTTACCCAAAGATAAAGACCAGGGATGGTCCTGAGCATGGCCTGAGGCTCAGCAAGAGTCTTGCAGGAACACATCGAGCGGTCCTTTTCCTAACAGGATGCTCTGTGTGATCTGCTCATTTGTCATATTAGTCTGCATTTTGTTAACTGCTTCTCTCCTTCCTGGTGCGGATGCTCCTAAGGAGAGACTCTGCCTACAGTTCAGCACAGGCATCGCAAGCAGCCCAGAAGAGACAGGTCTCTTCCGACTGTCCCCATCTATCCTCACCTGAGAATCCTCACAGACCTCACTGCTGTTTTCAGTTCTGCCGTGATTTATTGACCATTTTAAAGGATAACTTGGCGGGTAAATGCTTGGTCCACAAGCCTACGCTCTGAGAACAGCTGCCCCTTGTTGAAAGGCTGGGCTTCTGAGGTTATTTATGGACTACATGACATGACCCCACTCCCCGGGTCGCAGCTAATGAACTAGCACGAACCTCTGACTCGAATTGGGCCCATCAGGATCTCTCTCTAAGGAATCTGAGATTGGGGCCCTGGGACAGTCAGTTGCTGGGCCTAGAATAGTGGGGGGTACAGATGCATAGAGAGTGGAGCCACATGATCCTGCAGACAGAGAATGGCCTCCAGGATCCTTGGTTAACGTCTCAGGAAACCTGTTTGCGGTGCCTACTCTTGGGTCCCCAAGATGGCACTGTGTCTAGTTGTTTTTTTCCTTCGGGTTAGTTAGTAGCATTCAAGATAAAATCATGATAGTCATAATTAACATTTATTGAACCTTAACCATGTTCCAGACTCAGAGTGCCACATACTGTCTCACTTAGTCCTTCCAACAATGTGATGATGTCCTTTCACACTGAAGAAAAGTGACTGAATCTTAGCGATATTGTCAAGACCACATAGCTAAGAAGTGAAGCCGGGATTTAAAACTGGGCTGATGGTCTACTTTTAAGGACAATAATATACAGCTAAGAGAACAGTTCTGCCTGCGCACCAACCCCCCTGCTGTGGGGCAAGCACTGAGCTAAGTGGTCTAGCTGTTACCCCATCACCTCCGCTGCAGTGATGGGCTTTGATGTTTCTGCTGGCAGAAGCATTCTGAGAACTTTGAAGGGTATCCCTTTCAAGATGGCAGACCGAGTACCCCCTGCAGATCTCCTCCTCCTGTATCAAATCTATACACATAGGGGTACCTGGGTGGCTCAGTCAGTTAAGTGTCTGCCTTCGGCTCAGGTCATGATCTCGGGGTTCCTGGGATCGAGCCCTGAAAGTCATAACCAGGAAAAGAGCAAACTGGTACCAGAAAAACTCAAACCCAAGGAAGCTGTTAAAAGAAGAATAAAAAAATTGAGCGAGAGGCAGAATTCTTTGGAATATCATTTTTCTGTTTTTCTATTTTATGTATATACAATCAATCAATAAAATGAATTATGGGCAAAAAAAAGCAATCAGAAGGGGACTGTGAATATTTCATAATCTCAAAAATATAAGGTCCTTCATCCACAAAATGAGAATAGGACGTTTCAAGGAGATTTTCACAGTGATAAGAAGATACACCAGAAGGGCAGGTCAGCCATGAGCTCTGCAGCCAGATCCACGATGGTGCTGGAAAGGAAGTTCTGTCTGGCAGATACACACGTGTCCTTGCGGAGGGAATATCACACCAAGCAAACAGCTGGACACAAACTGGGTGACTGGCCTTGCGGAAGGGGTAGGCAGCCTACTGAAATAAACTCAAATTTCCTGGACAACATTTTGACTGCCTTACGCGTGTCCACACTCAACATTCTGTCCCACCAGCTGCCCCTCACAAATGGCAGGACCCTGAGCTTATACCCCAGGTGACAGCATCAGAAAGATGTAAAGTAATACCTCGATTCTTTCAAGCCGCACCTGGGATATTCCTTCCCATTTCTCCTGGTGCCCCCTGAAGGCTACCTCCCAGACTCCCAAGGTTTGCAGGAACTCCCAGGGGCTGCAGGGTCTTCTTCTGGAAGTTCCCCAGCCTGACTTGGAGGAGAGCCATCTTTCAAACAGAACAATGTGCTATTAGCATAAGAATATACCAGTTTAAACCATAACGTATATTTGTAAAGTAATTTACAGCTTGCAAAACACTTTCCTATGCATTATCTCATTTGCAACTCTGCATTAATTACCTTAAGTAGGTAGGGTTTATTATCCCAGTTTACAAAAGAGGAAATTAAGGCTCCAAGAGGTTGTGACCATTAGTGATTGACAGAAGTGGAAATAGAACTGGGTTCTCTTGCTTAAATGTTAGTTCTCAATATAGTTCCCCGTAATGAGGTTTACATTCCTTCGCCATTCCCTCTAAGGCAGAAATAGCCTGAGGAGCATTTTCTCCTGAAGCTCCTGTGCATAATCCTACAGGGAGGGGGGACTTCAGAGGACCACTTTTATCTGCTCTTACTGCCAAATGTACTTCATATTCTTCAACACTAGTGTCAACTTTCTACTCAGATCATGTTCCCTTATGAACATGGTCTAGACTGGATTTTGAAAAACAAAATAAATTGCCTCGAGTCCAGAAATAAATGCTTCAGCTCATCTCTCTCCTTTGAAACATTCCTGTCCCTTGACTTAAAAAAAAAAAAGCCACTGTTGAAGGTGATTGCTGGGTTGAAGGGGGATGGTGACAGCTACACACTGCCAAGAATGACTTCAGTTCCATCCACTTGATACCCAGAGAGAGACAGCCCTGGGCTTCCTGCCTCCACTGCTCTTTGCAGGGCTCGTCTCTGGCTGTGACAGTGCAATCCTTCGGCAGTCCCCTGTGCAGGATGAGGCCTGTACCCACCTCACGGCCCAGTGCTGCAGACCACGGTCACACCAACGTCTGCCCTCCTCCCGTGAACCCCCTTCCCAGTCTTCACATCTGGTCGATGTGGCTCACTCCACTGCATCATAGTTCCTAAACCCCCTTCAGGCTGCTCTCCACCATCCAGAGAAGCCCAGGTCCAAAACGCTCACGGAAGCATGCACTTAGCAATGGGTGTTAGACGTCCAGCCCCAGCTTGCCTGACAGCGTAGCCAGTAATATCTTTTTGTAAATGAGAAACCCAGAGACTGATGATTCCAGATGGTCCACTTTACAATTCAGGAATATGTGGTTGGAAACATAACTTTTTCAGACCTTATTCATGTTTTCAAACCTTGGTTTTTAGCTTCCTTCTCTGACCCTCTGCTCCCTGGCTCTCCTGTGAGCCCTGGCTTCCCAACAAGAACATGTCAAGGGAGAGAACAACTACTTTCTTGGATGCAGAGAGCCGCTGGTTAAGGTATGGCCTCAGGCTGCACCTCCTGGAAGCCCCATCCCAAGACTGGCACTTGGGCTGGATCGCAGAGTGAGAGGGGAGAGAGGTGCTTCCTTTCCGCCTGAGCCATCACTGCAGAAATCAGCAGCCCTGATCCCCAGCTAAGCCTGGAGGAGGGTCTCTGACTGGTATGCACATTCCCAGGAAGAACCGGTACAAGAAATCTGATCATTCAGAGACCACAAACCATTCTGCATCTTAAAGGAACGGTGGAAACCTGGTATAATATCTGCCTCTGAGGGCTGTTGGCGAAACTAATGAGATGACATTTACAAAAGTGCCTGCACAGCATTCATGTCCTGGGAATGCTGGTCTCTGCTTTCTCCTACTCTGCGCCATTCATCCTCAAAACCCCCTCCAGTAGATGGGGGTGGTGGGGTGCTTCACAATCTGCTGATGACCCGTGATCTGCCCTCCTGGCATCCCGTTTCTAAAGCAGATGCGAGGTAGTTAGGGAGTAGGAGAGCTCAGCCCAAATTTGCTAACCCTCCTTAACTAGGTGAGGAACTCTCGCAAGGACACCGAGGGTGAGGAGGGGCACAGACGGGGCAGCGCCAGCCGGTACAGTGAGCCAGTGGTTCTCAAACTTGGCTGTCTGTTGGAGTCACCTGGTGAACACTAAAAAGTACAGATGCCTCTGTCCCAACCCTAGATATTCAACTTCAGTTGGCCTGAGTATCATCCAGAGCAACCACTGAGCCAAAGCTAAAAGATCTTCAAGTGCAAAGTGAGATCACAACAGCAAGAACATGGGATGGGGGTGTCTCTGTTGAGCAAAGCCCTTTGAGAGGACACCTGAGGTTCCCCTGGGCTTCCTTTGGCTTTACCTAGTGGAGTTCTGGCATTCCCACATCCCAAGTTGCTGGGTGATGTGCCATGTGTCCGTCTGGGTCACTGTCACACACACTCTCCTTATAATATCCTAAAAACAGTGTGACCTTGCAAGTAACTCTGTACAGATCCAGTACTGGCAAAGAGGTTCATAGATTTGGGTATTTTCAGGAGACTTTGAAACACACACGCACACACACACCCATAAGAATCATCTATAGGTGGATCTGATGTTCAGGAATCTGGGACCCAGAAACCTTAGCATCTGTTCACATTCCACTTTGCACCTGTGAAAAGGTCTGTGCAAGCGGGCCCCTCTGTGGAGTCACAGTTCCACATTTTCCGGGGTGCCACTCCGAAGGCCACCTTCTTTCTTGAAGGTAAATGAAATCAAAATCGGTTGGAAATGCATAGAGAAAGAAAACCTGCCAACCACCCTAAACTCTGAGCATTACGAATTCCTAGTCTAGTTCTTGTTTCCGTGCAGTCAAAGCCACTCCGATCAGCACACGGCCCCCTGTCTTCCCGTCTTCCCGGGCTGGCATCATCTCCCCCAGCCAGCATGAGTCAGAGTAGCCAGAGCCCACATCAGGCCTGATGCTCCTGCTCTGCATTTCATTCATTTGTCCCCTCACTCATTCATTCTTCCATCAATCCAACCAACGGTCATTCTTTCATTGCACAGCTATAAATTAAGAGCTGGCCTCCATGTTGCAGCCAGAGTGATCTTTTTTGAAGCCAAAGCCTGACTGGGTCCTCTCCAGGGCTGACCCCAAGTCTTCAGTAGTGCCCCATCACCCTTGGGGTAAAGAGGGAGCCCCCTGTCTTTGGCTCCTGCCTACTCCACACCTCTGTGTACCCATCATCCCAGGCTGCTCTGTGTACCACCTACCCGAGCTTCTTTCAGTTCTTCTGACTGTAGTTCTTCTCACCTTGCGGCCTCTTCCCACCTGCTTCCTCACCTGGAACTCCCTTCCCCCTCATCCCCTCCTGCTTTCACGGATGCTTACAAATCACATCACAGGCCTTCAGAAAGCCTCCCCGCTATTTCCTGGAGTTGTTTGGCTTGGTACTGATGATCTCCCTCCACACTCGCTGATCTCGGAGGAAATTTCTTTTCTATCTCTATTGTAGCCCCTGCTTACTGCTTCTCTTTGGACAAGAGTCTCAGACATCCCTGTGCCCCAGGAAAACACATGAAAAACAACCGGAATCCTTTTCCAAACCCCTCACATTTTTCATTTTAGTAAAAAATCGGACCTTCTCGAATGGCTCTATCCTGGACGGTGCCTCTGTGGAGTGGTCCCTCAAATGACTCAGGAGACTTGCAGCAGACAGACGGTAACTTTATACGGCAGCCCCCAAAAGGAGATGTAAACACCAAAGGGGGCGCTGGGAAGACATATTCCTGATTCACACAAGAGCCAAAAAGTAAAAGGGGAATGTCAGAGGATTAGAGTGACAAGCTGAGGTCTCTCTGCCAGTAACCCAACCACATTTAACTTGATTTCCTAGACTTGCTAATAGACCACAATCTAAAATATCTTTCTCTCTTATTCCCCCGCCACACACACACACACACACACACACACACACACACACACACACACACCCAAGACACAAGAACATGAAATGAACTGAACGTTTCCTTGGTGATGATTTAAATGCTAAGAAAGAGAGAGAAGAGTATGAGGGTGAGTGATGAAAACAACTTTTTCCCATTTTAATCCATAGCCATCGAAAACTCGCCAATAGTTAGAAACAACAACAATGACAACTTCATAAAAGCAAAAGCTGAATTCTAGTGCAAGGGAATCCCACACTGGAGCTGTGACCAATGCGAGGGGACTGACGCAGGTTTTTTAGGGCGGGGGGTGCTATCTTTGACTCACGCACCACCAGCGGATGGATCTTCAGAAGGAAGGTCCAGGAGAGGGACGGAGGGGAGGAATGTGACAGACACCTCACGAAGCCATTCACCCCCTCGCGTTGTGTTCGCGCCGCCCCCATGACTCCTCTGGGGAATTGGGTCTCTCCCACTGTGTGTGGGGCCACAGGACAGGCAGGCTCATCTTGAGGTGCCCCTCGCGGCACAAGATCCAAGTGGGGCTCTGCTGCTGCTGCTTCCTGACAGGCTGGACCCAGGAGCCACCCCCCACTGTGTGCAAGCGTGGCATGTAAGGCAGGGTCAGGGATGGGATGGCCCTTGGACAGCAAGCCCAACAGCCTCAGGGCACAGGTGGCCCTGTAGGTCCCAGAAGTCTCAGTTCAGAGACTGTGCCATGACACTAGATGGCTCCCTCAGGAGGCTCTCGCTGACCCCGGGAGTTGCTAGAAGTAGACCCGGTCGGTCATGCTGCTCCACGTGTCTTTCTAATCAGCCCAGCCCACAAGGACTCCTCCTTCCTCCAGACTCTCAAAGCCCCCGTGGTCCCTGCCACTTATGTGCCACTTACCAAACATATCCTGCCCCCCGTCCCCACTCCCACTGGTCTATTTGTCTGCCTCTGCCCCGGACTCCCAGACTTCAAGGTTCTTGAAAGTAGGGCCCCTTCCTTTCACCCTTTTGGTGCTCCCCATGGTGCCCAGCATGGTGGCTAAGATGCATCAGGCAAGGCAGGAGGCCCTCTTAAAGTAACACTTCTGTTTAGTGGCCAAGAGAAACATCTAACAAATGTGTTATTTTTTTTTAAAGGCCCCTTATAAATTCCAAAGAAAGTATTACTAAGGATCTGCTGTCTGTTCTATTTCTCCTGGTATCTGGACCAATTAAAAACAAGATGTGAAAAAAAAAATGCTGAGGCTCTCACTGAGCAGGAGGGACTCGGAGTACAGAAGTGGACAGTAGATGGCAGTCTGTCCCTGTGTCAGAAGTGGTCACAGAGACAGTAGCTATGCATGGAGGCTACAGGGAGAAGCGGTGAGCTTCACACAGATGCACCTCCCCTGTCTGTGCGGACTGAAGCCAGGAGCAGGGAGACTTCTGAAAAGCACACCTGTGAGCACACACCCTTACACATCTACCAAGCCCCAACACCTGGACAACAGGCACCTGCCCCAAACTCTCCCCATGAAGAACCATGGGGAACACACCTCCCAGTGCGCTCTGAGCATCCACCGCCAGAGCTTTGGTGGAGCATTGGGAACTCGAGGATGAGAAAGCCACTGCCCTGCAGGAGGGAAGAGTGTTTTGACCAAGAGGATTCCCAATCATCATTCACACTAAAAAACAACACTCTGGTCAGGAGCCCTGCACTTGATCTTCCATGCTCACACTGCTCCTCCCTGGAGCATAATGATGGAACCCCTGTCTCCCTCACCAGCTCCTGTATCCTCAAGGTCAGGGATGAGGCACTGACCTGCATCTTTTCCAACATCTAGCACAGGGCCTGATACTTAGCAGCAACCAACATGATGTTTATCGAATAACCATTACACATGTATTTTCCAAGCGTGTAGAGATGTATTGTCCTAATTCGTATGCAGTGACACCCAACTCACCTGTGACCAAGAGCCCAAATTTGCAGAAGAGCTTGGCAGACTAAGACATGGGGTGGGGAGTCTGTGAGGGGAGCAGGAACAGCCTTTCCCAGTGAGCAGGCAGTGAGCGTCATGACCTCAGCCTTGGGACAGGCCAAAAGGAGACACAGAGAACACAGCTCTGGACCCTCAGCCAGGCGCGTCACCTTTCTGAGCCTGGCTCTTAGCGTTGCACGGTCTTGCCTCACAGATGACCTGTCATGCACTCATTCACCGACACACTTCTGTAGCAGACACTGCTCAAGGTGTTGGGGGACACAAAGATGAAAAGTCCAGATCCTTTCTACGCAGAACTCGCATTCTAGTGAAAAGTAGAAATGCAAATAAAACTCAGGCTGCTAACCAGGGAGGCTGGGGAGGGAGGCACGGGCTCTCGGGGGGAATGCAGGGAGGCTTCCCAGAGAAGGTAATGGTGGAGCAAAGATGTGAAGGATGACTTCCATATCCTTGGTGAGGAGGGAGGGGAGGGCATTCTAAAGACAGAACATATCCTTCAGGGTGATCTCAAATTCAAGAACAGATATATATTTCTGCCACTCGTGACATCTTGTAACCAGAGGACATTTCCCTTTACATTTAAGCCATATCCCCTTATGGATCCAGCCATCCAGGTTCTTCTACTAATCCCCAATTCCCACAATAAAGGATGAGGCAGGAAAGACTTCAGGGATCACCAAAGCTAGTAGTCCTCAACTCTCTCACTTAACACCTGAACAAAGTGAAACCTGGTGTGGCTCAGGGAACCCTGAAAATTGCACAGTTCATCTCTGCTGGAGTTAAGGGTGGAGTCTGGTCTTCTTGCTCCGAGCTCAGGATCCTTCTGATTGAGCTTACTGAATTCTGCTACCCACAGACAGTTTTAGCCCATATAAACCTCTCCCTATGCTCCCAACTTCCAATCCAAGATCTGCCACAAATCTGGCAAGCTTGCTTCTTCAGCACTTTATAAACATACACTCATCCATATGTTCAATAACTTATCTGGCATCACATAACTTAATTCCCTCCTCCACCCCCTCCACGTTTCTGCACATAAGTCCTGCAGGCCAGCAGGGATACCTGGAAATCCCAGGCATGGGCCGCAGTGAGGCTTAGGGAGTGTCAGAATCACAGAATATGTGAACTGTCACAACTGGTGGGGTCTTTTGACCTTCTAGCGAGTCCAGTCCACTCCTTTTCCACAAGGGGAAACAGAGGCCCAAGGAAGGAGAGTGATTTGCTCAAGGTCACGCAGCTAGTTTGAGTTCTTTGCCAGGAGAGATGGTGCAAGCTGTTTCAGGTAGAAGCTAGGTGTCAGGAGAGCTTGGCTCCTCCCCAATTGTGGGACATGCTTGTTGGCATGCAGGTGATTCCCAGAGCTGCATTCTCCTCCAGGACCCAGTGGAAGCAAGGAACATGCCCTATGAACCACCCAGAGTAGCAGGTCTGCTAGACACAGTATGAAAATAATCTCAGACTACAAACGTGATACATATTCCCTAAGGGATAATTTAGAGCCCGTGGGGGAGGATATTTTTTAATTCTAGGGTCTGAGACCTAGAAAGAGAAGGAAGGGGGCAATACATTGCAGATCTGGCTACCATAAATAAATAAATAATAAAAGGGCTATGTCCTTTTATACAGAAAAAAAAGTACCACCCCATGTGAAAAGGTATTTTAAATAAAATAAACATATATTTTTGAGCACCCACAATCTCACAGGCCTTAGGTTAGTGTTCTATAGTTATCTGCACATTGTAAATATCTTTCAGCAACAGAACAAAGTCATTCTCATTAGTTGCCTTGAAGATGTAGTGAGAGTGGTGATGGGGAAATCAGCGGAGGGAGAAAGAAGAATAAGAACCTCCAGTCACAGCCTTCAGAGATGGCAACATGCACCCCAAGCACCCCTCTCGTTTCCCTACTTCCGGTACTGCTCAGAGAGGGGCATGAGGCAGGCAAGTGCCAGGGCTGGGGGTCTCCAACTGCTCTGCATCAAACAGAGCCTGGGGATCCCAGTCCTTAGCAGCAACCCCTCCCCCAAACTTTCAGCAAGAAATCTACATCCACTTTGGCCCTGGTGTAAATGGAGGGAGTTCCCGAGCCTATTAGGGAAGACCATTTTCCAAATTCTAAAGGACCCTCGTGTTCTCCATGCAGATTCTCTTTTACTTTGATTCTGTGCAATCCTCATCGCAGGACTCAAGAATGCTGGGACCTACCACCTCTCGTGGGCGTGTGGATCAAAAACAGATGTCCAGCTCCAATATTATAGAGTTTACAAGGAAGCAATTGTGGCTTAAATAAATACCCCCATTCTGGAAGGGCAGATTCCCTTGTCAACAGAACGGGAAGTTAAGGGGGAGGGCCGATGGGAGCTAAGACAGATCTGACACATGCTTGCCAGCAGGTGGCTAAAAAGCCTCAACATTTGTCTTGCACATGAAAATGAACCTTCCAGTGGAGCAGGTCACCCTGTGGGGTGACAAACTTTGCAGAGGCCTACCAAACAATCTCTCATCTGGATGACATCACAGAAGGCAGAAAACACAATCTGACTGGCAGTTGATGGATGGACTTGGGATGGCCATAGGCTTCAGGATAGAAAGTCAGCACATCAACATCTAGTTTTGTAACTGTAAACATATCCCTCAATGTCGGGTAACCTCAGTCTTCCCATCTGGAAATGAGATTATCCTGGCCATTGAGATAATGCCATGCAATATTTGTAATAATGCCTGGTACCCAGTAAGTACTCAAATATTAACTATCATCAGCATCATTATCATCATCAGTCATCTTAAAGGTGGGTACTTGTCCTAGTCAGAAACACTGACACTAAAAGGCACTCGTGTAGAAACTGATGATTAGCATCAGGCCTAACCGAAAGCCAAACCCAACCCCTCTCAACTCTGTATGCACTGTGCAGGGTAAGCCAACTTCACGAGCATTCTTGGCCAAAACAAAACACTATGGCAAATTCTTTGCATGCCTTTCTGCCTTCGACTAAGCCATTCCCCAAAGATAAAAAGCGGGAGTTCATTTAGGGTGTGCCAAGATGCACTCTAAGCAAGGCACGGATTGTGTAGGAGGATGGGGCCACTGTAGAATCCCAGGATGGTGGAACTGGAATGGGACTTTGAGATCTTCTGAATCAACCTCCTCATTTACAGATGGGTAAATCAAGGCCTAGCGAGAACGCCACGAGGCACATAACAACGGTGACAGAGTTAGTGACAGAGCTCAGTCTCAAGAGTGATCCCCTACCTCCAAGTCAGCAGGCTTTCTGCTGCCTTGTGCTGCCTGCCATTACCTCACTGGACTGAGATCTTTTGAGATCAGTAAGCTACTGTTTACTCCTACAGCTCTGGCCTTAAATGAACAGGCACCTTAAGATTTTCAAAAATCCCTGACTGAACAAATCCATAAAAGAACTGGGTCTTTTCTAAAAAATGCTGTCAAAAAAGTGAGCAATCACAACAGACCACACCAAATTTCACTTCAATATCTGTCCTTTCTCCAGCTAAATCACACTTATACTCAGAGGTTTGTCCTATGAGGATGCCTAGAGCCATAGCCAGCCTCTGGCAGTTCCCAGTTAAGACTGCTTAAGAAGGACCACAGCATAGATGAGGACATGAAACAGCCAATGCATTCTGATTATCCAGGGTGCATGCACTCTCTAGCTCCTCGGCTTTTTAAGGTAGAATGAAAGGCTGAGTTACAGAAAACTATGAACAACAAAAAATGCTTTAAAGATCTTGGGCTATCTACATGGGCTTTCACACATTCTAAAGTGAGTTATCTGTAAGGTGTACCTTTGCCCAGCCTTCGTCTTAATAGAAATCTGTCCAGGCAAGAGCAAGATACCATCTATGCTGGCCTCATACTTCTTAAAAGTTCACACATCTTTACATACGAATGATCTGAAAGAAGCTGCTACCAACTTTTCCCACAAGCTGGCCCTTCTGCAAGAAGCAATACGATGATTGTCTAATCTGAGCCAGGCAGCCATATACCTCCCACCCATGACATAAGCTCTGCAAATGCCTTCTGCCCACCCAGGGCCACTCTGGAGCTCACGTGTCCCCCAGCACGCACACACATATCCCGTGCTCCTCTCTCGCTCTGCACACGTCTGGCCATGCACAAAGTACATCCACAGATCTTATCAGCAGCACCACACGGGGCTTACGCTTGTCTCCAGCAGAAGATTTGGTCGCTCTCCAACAGCCTCGATTTTAAATACAACTAAACCTAAAGCCCTAGCAACGGTCATTAGTTCAACATCTCCACCACCAGAAACTGCCTGCCTCATTAAAGAGTAAAACAGCAGCTGGTAAGGTCTCCAGGCAGGGTGGTAGGTTTTAAAGATCTTCTGTGTCAGCCTGACTCCCCTCTCTCCCTTCAGCCAACTTGCGGATTTACATTCCCACTGGTTGGGGCCAGAGCACTGGAACTGCTCAGGAAAAGGTCTGGAGAAGCCTGGAGCAGAAGCCGCCACTCCGTTAGTCGTCTTGAATGGAGGGGAAGTGGAGAGGCCTGAACATCTGATCCATCTGGGAGTGGAATTGCAGGGATGGGAAATGTTATGTAATTAAACTCTGCTGGCCTGTCCCGCCTGGGGAATGTGAGACCCATCAGCAGTGACCTCTTCCAATCAACTTAATTGGCCCAATCTCGCCAAGAAAAGCAACAGAATTGGTTTAGTGCCTCATGGAAATAGCTTAGCTCCTGACTATTTATGGCCACTGAACTCAAGGATGGGAGCCTGACTCTGAGCCAGGAGTTGACAGCGCGTGCTGACTGCTGGGAGGACTTGGAGGCTTCAGTGGATTCCCGTGCCTCTCTGAGCCTCCATTTCTGTCTCTGGGGGAAGGCGCGGGAACAACGTGCTGCGTCGGGCGCATGGCACTCCGCAAACCCAAAGCCTCTAACCAGGCAGGCTCTTGCCTCCAAGGACCCACGATCTAGAGAAAAACAGACCTTCACAGCAACCCAGGATGCCTGGACTTTGCTCCTCTTTTATTCAAATATGCCAAGGGCCATCACCATTTCCTCTGTTTCCTAAGTCACGTTTCTTTTAGTGTCGTGGTCTACATAGCTCATGTTAAGGAACAGGCAAATGTCTCTGATAATTAAGAACATTGATTTGGGGGTCACCTTTCTTCGGAATAGTTCAAGGACCTTTTATGAATACAGATTCCCATCAACTGCAATCTAGGCTAGGCTGCCTTCGTTTATTGGGTGAGTAAACTGAGGCAGTTATAGAAGTTCTTTTTGCACAGTGTGTGAACAGTAGACATGCAGTGGGTGTTAAGACTATTTTGCCAACTTGGGAAGGGGTACAGATCCCATTTTTACTGTGGTTCACAGACATGACAGCGCCTATATTCAACAAGATTGCATCTCTGAGTAAAACTTTTGTATCCCTAAGCACACAAAGTTTTGGGGAAAAAGAAGAGTGAACTTTTCTCTTCATTGAGTCATTACTGAGATTCGGACATTGTCCCAAAGTCACACTGCCCCAGAGGGGCACAGCTGAACTAGAATCAAGGCATTCCCACCATCTTCAGAAATATGTGCCACCGGATCTGCTGACCAATAGTCCAAGCCTTTATCAACTTTCTCTTACGTGGATGAATTTCACCTAAAAATGAGATGGGACCTCAAAATGACACAGCTCCGATGTCATAAAATTAAAAATGTCAGGAGTCAAATAAAGTCTCCCCAAAGATATGCCCTTGCATGATTAGAACCTAATTAACGAGGTTCCCTATCACCTGGTCCAGGTAAGCAGGTATGTGCAGCCAAAAGCACACCCTCCTCCTGCTCTGATGCACTTACCTCACTAGCTGTCTTAAGGTAAGAACACCACCAACTTCACCTTTCCTTCATTCCCCAGATGCTCCCGGAAGCCTACTGCTCTCGTTCTATGTATACCTTTTATACTTAAAATACACAGCTGAGCATCCAAGACCATTTTCATCTTTCCTCAGGCACACAGAATTCCTGCAAAAACATACGCCCTACCCCCTCACGAGGGCCAGAACATATATGCCTCCTACCCTCAGGCTAGCTTTCTCTCAGTTACTTAACCTCAGCCTCACAGTGTGCGCATGCATGCGTGTGCTTAGCACATACACGCACACCGGGTTAGCTGTACGCTCACAGCCCAGAAAACATCAAAGGTGAACAAACACTCCCAACCTGCATGCTCCCTGATCCCAGCTTCTCCCTCACCAGCTCCACATATCAAGTCTCATTCCTGCTAATGAGTCCTGCACATTCCCAGAAACTCAATTCTCCAATGTATCAGGACCTGCATTCTGATCTGAATTGCAGCACCTGCCCCGAATCGCCAGCCCACACCCCCTACAAGAAACAGTAACACCCTTCAGCTGCCTCTCCAACACACAAAACCATACATCGTCCCTCTCTTTATGTCCCCTTTTTACATAACCACAGATACATTTCAAGTCAGCTTCCCTTTGGTCCCCAAGATCCATAAACATCTCTAGAAACTGAATTATAGTTCTTGAAGAAACCTCAACTAGCATCCAGGTCTCTTCGTTCCTCTTGGCAAAACTGCAGCAGTCAGCTGAGTCCGAGAAGGAATTTTTCCAGGGCACTGTGCCATGCTCCAGTACCCAGCAATGGACTCAGCATCCCGTAGGCATTCCATAAATTTTAATTAATAATCAATATTAACTGGTGACAATGAATTCCTTTATTAAATAAGCAACCCATCATCCAACATAATATAACACGCGTCTCTGCCACCAGGCATGCAAAATATATTCCTCCACTGGCTCCAATCTTAAGTAGACCTTCTCCCCGATCCTCACCTAGTGCCAATGCATGGGACTTTTCCCCTTAAATGTACACCCCTCATTCTAAGCCTTCTCCAATTCCTTCCTCTCTGAGGAGGTAGGGAGAGGGAGAAGGCATAAACCAACCCAGCATCCTTCTTTGCAAATGCCTTGTTTCTCCATAATGAGTGTCTGAGCCCACTTTCCTATCCCCTGCATACCCCAATGCCATCCCAGCCAAATTTCCCAAAGCACACTCTTAAAGTTCACACTCTGCTCTCCACAGATAGTCCCCCCGCCCCACATATCCCTTTGGTATCCTCAGGAGCCCAACCTTCCAGACACGTCCACCTTTGGCTCCTACACACAGCCACCCTCCCACGCCACGCCCACTCCATGTATCTGTGCAGGCATGCACAAGCCATCTGTCTTCAACACACTGTACCTCTCCTCCTGCTCAGACACCCTTCACAGGCACAGATTTCTCATTAGCTACACCTATGTTCCCACATGCTCTCATCTCCTGCCAGTCACACATATGCCCATCCAACAGACTCCTCAGAAACAAGCACCTCCACTACACACACAGTAGGGTGGAGCTCCAGCTCTCTGGCCACCCGCAGTACACACACCCTGGTTTGGAGACTCCTTCCCTGACCACACAGAGCACCCAAGGGGCCTGGATCTCCCTCCATAGGAAAGCAGACCCCATTCACACAGAACCAGATCCTCTACTTCCACCTCCAATCCAGTCCTTACCAACGCAAAATCTCACACTCTCCTTGCTGCAGGCCCACAGACTCCCTATTTTCCTCCAACATTGTTCACAGAGCCTTTCTTTTCATCTCCCCCCAACTCCCAACACCATACCCAGGTCTAAGTGTCTGAGCCCAAGGCAGAGGCGGTTGGATTTTGTCCCCTGAATTCTACCCCTCAACTTCCTTTGTGCGACATGTCAGGAAGGAATTGGGGGCTGGAGGGGAGCAAGCTGAATATACTGGAGAATTTCTGAGTGTAGGGAAAACAGAACGGATTGCAAAGTTCCCTCTATGTTACAACTTTCTCCTCTCCTGACGTTTAGGGCGGAGGGCTTAGATATTTTTCTTGCTCTCTGTTCTGGAGGGTGGGAGAGGGCATCTCTTTATGAAAAAGCAAGTCGTCCAGCATATTCTCTAATCGGTGAGTTACAAACAAGAGGCTCCAGGAGGGACACCCACCTCCGTTTAGGCCACCGCTCCCAGCTCCCGCCCTCATCTCTTCTCACACATAAACAAGTCCCCCTGAGCGCGGTGTCCCACGTCTCCTGCTGTGAGCCCGCCGCTCAGGCTGCGGCCAGGCTGCGCCTCCCCTCTGACTCTGAACCTGCCACCCGCCGTCAGAGGTCGGAAGGAGGCGGTCTAGTTCGGTGTTTTCCTCCACCTGGAGTGCCCCCAGACACGGCGGGGGCGGGGGAGGGGGTGCTCCTTACCAGTTGGCAGCCCCCACCCGGTTCGGCGCGAGGGTCTCAGCGCCATGCATTTGAAGCGCAGCTGAGGAACACAGCAGCCAAACTCCCCGCCACCCCCCACCCCGCAAAACAGCAGCGCCTCCTCTCCCGGCACCCACTTGTGCCCGAAAGCAACAGAGTCCCCTCCCCCACCCTAACCCCTCCTTTCCCGAACCTTCAACTCCCAAGCGTCCCAGATTTCATTTGGAGTGTGAGCAGCGCTTTGGGGCACTGGGGTAATTTGGCCCACTCAGGGTCTTTCTGACTCCAACCTAGCTCTGCCGGTCCCTGGTCTCCCAGCCTTCCCGCACCTCTGCCTCAAATTCCTAGAGCTGGCCTGGAGAAACCGCGAGGAATTCCCCAGGGACGGCCGGGCCAGCGTGCCTGCCGCTCCCCCGCGGGGTCCCAGATGCGCGGGCTGCGCGCGGAGCTCCAACATCTGCGCAGAGACCCAGGGTGGGGTAGCCACGGGGTGGGCGCTGGCCACCACAAGCCCGGGGTGCGTGGCCGTTGCGGAGAAAAGCTTTCGGAAGAGGCAGGGTACTCCAGGACAGGTACGCCGCGCAAGGCGAGGAGTTGCAACTCCCCAAACTGGGAAGCCAGCGTCCAGGTCCGCAGCTCCGAGTCCCCTCCCCCGGCCCACTCCCGGGCCGGGGGAGGGGGACGCGTGCGGGGAACCCCGCGGTGTGGGGAGAGGGGCGCCGAGCGCGTGCCGGGGAACAGCGGCGGCACGCTCCCATCTTCCCCGCGCGGGATCTGTCTGCCACCCCCTTTTGTTACAGGATGCGCGGGGAGCCCTCTCTTGCAGGAGCAGACGCGTGTGTTGGTTGGGGGTTGGGGGGCGGTTCTGCTGAATCCCTTTGCTGCCCTTCCGTCGTCCCTATTTCCCCTCGCCTCCGCCCCCATTTCCAATCCAGGTCCCTTAAACCTGATCACTTTCCCAGATATTGGGCGGTTTCTCGGGTAGCCAAGGGACGGGAGAAGAGGTGGGGAGGAGTGTCTGTGTGTGTGTGTTTGTGGTGGGGAGGGGGTGGCGGCGGGAGCGCCTCGGCCTGGGCAGATCCCAGCGCAAACTTCGGGGAAGGCACAAGCCCGGGAAAGTGAGTGAGTGCGGCGCTACGGGGGTGGGGGCGGGGTGCAGAGTTGGGGACCCCCGCGCTAGTCCACAGGAAAATCTCCCCACTCAGCCCCCCACCATGGAACCTGCCCACCCAACGTGCCCGCCTCCTCTTACCGTGGCAGAAGTAACCATGGCATCCGTGTGACTGTTTCCAGGGACGTCGACATGAAGAGAAAGGTGGACGCGAGCTCGGTCATTCAAAGTCTCCCCCACCCCGCCGCCGCCACTACCCAGCAGGGGAAAAAAAAAGAGAAGAAGAAAGAAAGAAAGGAAAGGGAAGAAAGTAGTTGCGCCGGGCTCTCTCGCGGGACCGCGCGCGGAGCTGCTCGGTAGGGAGAGGAGCCTTCAACTCTGAGTCCCGTGAACATAATCTGCGCGGTTATAACCAGCCAACCCGGCCAGATGGCTCCGCGCTCAACGCCTTAACCCCTTCCGCGCCGCGCCGTCCGCCCCCGCTCCCGGCCGCCGCGCGTCTCGCCCGCCCGCGCCCCTGCGCCCCTGCGGCTTGGGGCTGGGGGACCAGTGGGGCTACGGGGTCATTTCTCCTAGCCTGTCTTAAAGAAAAACATCAAAAACTTCCAAATTAATAATATACTTCAGTATCCCCCTTTTAGAGATCCAGGAAAAAAACGAAATATTCAACTTTTCACTACATTTTACATGTTCATGTCTTTAGCCTGTCTTATTTGTTCTTTTTCTTGAAAAATTTCTTTTTGATCTTCTTATTCTTTTCTTTTTATTTAAGATTTTCCTCTCTAGGCAGAAGGGCCTTTCTTGCCCCTTCCCCCTGGCGGCTTGGGTCTAATGTGCAAACTCCTCCTCCAAACCTTAGACCCTTCCAGCTCTAGATCTCTCCCCACCTCCTATCAAGCCCACCCGTCACTCCTTCCCCCACCCCACAACACGAACACGCCCAAGGACAATCGCTCCCCAGCGAACTCGCTGCTCTCAGGGACCAGTACCCAGGACGCTGTGCAGGCGGTCAAGGACAGCAAGTCAGAGAGGTAGGGCTGCGGGGGTCAGGGGGACCTAGGAAGGGGCGGCCGTGTGTGTGTGTGTGTGTGTGTGTGTGTGTGTGTGTGTGTGTTTGCGTGAGAGTGAACGCGAACGTGGAAGGGAGAGAGGGAAGGATCGGAGACTCCCATTTGACCCAGACACCGACTTCTAAGCCCCTTCCTTCCAAACTAGGATGGGGCCCTGCAGCTGAGCACCCATCCAGCCCCCACCAGCCTGCACGCGGGGACCGAGCGGGGAAGCAGAAAAGGCAAGCCACAAACAAACCTCTTAGTAGCGCTCCGAAAGTAGTGACGCTCACTCCCCCACCCGTAGATTATTCAAGGAAAGGATGGGAGGGAGGGGGCAAAATCTCTTATTTCGCGATAATTTTAGCTGCCCATTAGACCCCACTTGTTCTGAGATCGTTCTCTCTAAATTTACCGAGTTAAGTCATCTTTCTTTCGTCCATTTGCTATCGAGAGAAGTGGCGCGGGGCGGAGGGGTGGGGGGTGTCGCTTAGGGGTCAAGGAGAAATGTAGAGCCTCTGAGCGGAGTTTTGCGCTCCTGACCCCCTCCGGGGCAGCTCTCCCGGCAGTGGCGTGGCGGAGTCCATCTCCGCGCCCCCCACCACTTCCTCCCTGTAGCCTCTGTCACCCTTCGCCCCATCTCTCGCCAGGACCTTTTGACTCACGCGCTATTGGGGGAGGGGAGCAAGTAAGTATCGAGTCTCCTCCCTGCCCTGCCACTCCAGGTGTCTAAGAAGCAACCTACTTTATGTTTCAGCCGGGGTCCAGGTTCAAAAAATCCAAATTTCTTTGACTTGTTTGAGAATTTGGTCAAACACGGAGAAGCATCAGCGCTGTGCCTAACAGATCAGGCCAAGGGGATGCAGAGAGAGGCTGCGGGGTCCGAGCGGAGGTAGGAAGGGATAGGGAGTCTGGGGGCTGAGTACTACTAGAAAGATTGTACCTGCCTCATCATTATCCTGGCAGATGGAGGCTGCCACATCGAAATGGCCAGAAGCGCCCACTGAGGCCCAGGGACGGCGCTCCCGCAGTCCCTGGGAAGAGTGAGGTCCTCCTTCAGTGCCTCCCTCGTGCCAAAATGTCGAGGTCCTCCTCCGGACCAGATTAAGCTGCCGGGTTGTTCCCTCCACTTGGCACACAGCACCATGAAGGTTTGGATTGGGCGTGATCTGCTGGGTTCTGGTTTTCTCCCTCTGCTCTGGCCCGCCTCCCTGCCCTCCCCGACTTCCCGCACTTCACCCCCGCCTCCACTGTCAAAGGAGGGATTCAGGCCCAGTGACAGCTCCACTGGCCAAGGTCTAGGGGCTCTTTTCTGGAGCTCCAGGTCCACCGGTAACCCGAGGGTTGCAGGGAAAAAGGTGGTTGGCTCCTGCTGCAGTGAGGAAGGGGTTAAAACATGTGCGGGCCGATCAGCCGGCCGCTCCTGGGTCACTGGCAGTCTGGAGGGAGGAGGGGAAGGGAGGGGGCAAACTTAAATTTGAAAAATCAGAAGAAAAAAAAAGAAGAAGAAAAGCCTGCAGTGAGTTTAAGACCCAATTTGTTTAAGGCCGATTTGTTCTGCAGATGCCGTGCACGGACTAGCCGCCAGTTTGCCAGGACCTAGGCAATCACAGGAAGAGTTTGTATTGTTTTCCAACTGGGGTGGGGGGCGGGGGGAGGGTTGTCCTGCGCTGGTGGGTCTGTCTTTGCGTGCAATCAACAGGCCTTGTAATATGAGAGGTGACACCTTAATCTTGCCAAATATGTGTGGTGCCTTTGGGGGAGGGGGGCGCAGAGGGAGGGGCTGAGGGAAGGAGAGAGGAAGAGAGAGAGAACCAGGCAGAAACAGAGGGTAAAAGATGCATTTTCCTCACTTTTTCCAAACGGAGAGGTACTGGTCCTTTCCTTTGTGAAAGACCTTTTTCAGACAATCTCCCCCCAGCAAGCAAGCTGCCTTTTCCTTCACTGTTTTCCTTTCTACTTCAGAACAAAAGATTCTCTTCTCTCTAAAGAAGACTAGGGACAGATGCCCAGGTCTCTCTCTTGACTTCCAAGAGAATAGCAAGGTGATCAAAGAAGAAGGTGGCCAGAAAAAGGAGTAGAAAATGTATATATATTTTTAAAAGAGTAAAAGGTTATTGTATATAATGTAATTCATTTTGGAACTGCAGAACATTGGGACTTCTAAGCAAATCCGTTTTTCTAAATAGAGGAAGATCTTAATGGTATAGGAAGTAAGCTGATGAGTTCATGCCCCACAGACAGTGCTGCGTGTGGAAGTCCATCCAGGACTAGGTCTTTTCTGATTCGCCAGGTAATTGCCTCTCTCCAAGTTGGCTCCTCGGTCATGGCCTTGGCTGTCCATCTGCTGACTGTATTTTTAGGTTGCTAAACTTTCTTTTTCTCCCTGCTGCATCTGAGTGTAAGGCCCTGACTCCTGAAAGTTGTTTGTGAGGGCAGGAATTAGATCCAGTGATTGAAAGCCCCCTTTCAAAATCTCTCCTAAAGCAGATTTCTGGAGCCTGCCTTCTGCCCACCCTTATCTTTTGCAATAGCACCACTCTGTGGTTGAAACACTGAACAGAAACAAAATGGTAATGTTGGAATGAATTATGCCTTTACCTTGTGAAAAACACTATTGATCTACTGGATGTTTCAGTTAAATGGACTGTGTGTTGCTGCGGGGAGGGGGGTCTTGTGCAGTAGGCTGCATGTGGTTAATTCATTATGACATGGTGACCCAGGAAATGAGAGAGTTGGGCCTAATGGCCTCCAAGGACCCTTTCTTCCGTGACCACACGTGGCAAAGACAAGCTCGGTTCTTTTCCCCAGCACCACAGAGCTAGCCTTGAATGTTTGTCCTCTACCATTGGGGTTTTTTTTTTTTTTCCTGCCTTAGATTGCTAAACTATATTCCACACCTTAGCTGATCCTAAAGTGTTTGCAAGTTGCCCCTTCGGCTGCTGGAGGGCACTGTGGAGAGGTTTGCAGAAAGCTTACACCTACTTCCTTTTGCTCTACTCCATCCACCCGCACCCCCACTCACTTAGACAGCTGCTTGAGCTCCTGGAGCCCGAAAGTCTATGTTTCTGAAACAAAGTGCCTGCAAAAGGTGTTTGCATAGGGACTGGGAATTTAAGGGCCCAGGAAGACTGTGTGTTACCTTGGCTCCTGGCACTCAAAAGATTCCTGGCTGCCCACCCATTACTACACACACTGTAACTACAGCATTATTAACCAACAGCCACATGAGCTATCCTGCCAATTAGCCACTCCACCCAAATGCCCTGAAGAAACATGGGAGCCATTCTTCTTTTTTTTTTTTCAAAGTGGGTACAGATGTCTGCAGAAACTGAGTGACTTTTTGTTTATTCAGTGAGCCCAGGTCTTCCCTAAAATGTTCATCATCTTGAGAAAGCCCAGCTTTGCTGCTATCAACATTGATCTCTAAACAGAGCAACGAGATGGATCAAATTCTATCAGCTTCCGTGTCCCTGCCCCACATTTAGTAGTTAAGAAAACCGAGGCTCTGGCTTTTCCATGAATTTCCCCAGGGAAACAACAACAACAACAACAACAACAACAACAAAAAACCATAGTAACAGATCAGGAAGTAGAACTCATTGAAAGAGTGGATCTTGGAATTGTACAAACCTGGGTTCCATGCTCCCTCCTTCACTGGTCGCTGTGTGTTTTTGACAGGTTCCTGAACTTCTCAGAAGCTGTCTGTAATTGGCAGAAACAATGCCAACCTCATAGGAGTATTATGGAGACCACATGAACTAATTGATTTAAAACACCCAGCACAGTGCCAGGCACAATGGAAGCACCAATTCCCAGTCTGGTAGTCCTTCTATCAAAACACGGCCAACCACGCTGGTAGGGGATCTCAGCTTCACTCTGGAATGTCCTCTTTGTTACTTGAAAGCCATCTTGAAATATTTCTTCAATGTAGCTTCAGGGTTATATATTTTTCCCTTGGACAAAGGAAGAAATTAGCAGACTGAAGTGGTGGACATATTTAGAATTTATATAGTTTCAGAACTCGGCCCTCAGAGAGCATGAAAGGCATAGTTGAAGGATTTCAGAATCTCATCTTAGTCATTCTTTGTCTCTAAGGCAGAACCGCCTCATCACGTAAGAGGAAATTCCACCATGTCCTTCAACTTGTAACAGATTGCCTGGTATATTATTGGTTTGTTGTTATTGCTAATTATGTTCTAGGGCTTACGTTGAACAATATGATGAATTACATTGAATAACAATGGATCAACTCATTTTGTGAAAGAGCATACATATTCATAATTATGTTTCAAGAAATTACCCATAATGATAGAGGGAAGGTATGTATTCCTACCACACAGGTGGATATAGAAATCATAATAAAGTCTCCTATTTCACCAGTCACGACATGAATTCCTCACCACCCTATAAATTAACTTTATGCTGTACCTAACTCCACTCATTAAAAAAAATGACATTAAGGTTTCCTAGGTAACTAATGCACTTCCAAAGGGAATAGGCCACAGGAGACAAAGAGGGCAGGGAAAGGATGAGGGTGGGGAAGTGAAGAAAAGGCAAAAACAAAAAACAAACAAACAAAAAACATTAGCTTAGATGCATGTGACGTAAACAAAATATTTCATGGAGAAGAACTCATAAAGTTTTATTGCCTGGGTTGGACACAGATATGGGCACTTCCATTAATTCCATCTTCAGACAGTAAAATACTCAATAGGCTAACCCTCTCATTAGGGATGCCAGTATCTCCTATTTGAGGTTCAGATTAACAAATGGTGGGAGTAATCAGTCCCTTACAGTCATCTGCTAAGCTGTGTCCACTCACCAGCCCACTGTTTCTTGAGCCCTCCATGGTTGTATTTAGACATAACCAAATGTTGAGATGAACGTGAAAAACAGGATTGATCTGGATGTTTCAAAATATGCAGATACTTTTGATCTTATAGACTCTGAAAACCTTGGAGCAAGTCTGTTAGCCTCAGGAGAAGGCTGGCACCCCAGGGTTGAACTGACAGGTTCCAGGTCCTGTTTCCAACCACCCTACTCCCACCTGTGGTCTTGTCACCGAGGCTTCCTTCTTCTGGGGAAGGGTCTGGATGCTAAAGAACCCTTGAATGCTTAGGAGGAAATGGAAGATTATAGGTGGAGCATAGGCTTTAATTTATGCTGTAAGAATTTTGAGCAATTCTGAACAACCATGCAATTTAGAGAAGATCTATGAGCTGGAGACTGGAAGAATGAGAATGTGAGCTAGCTTTGGCACTGCTCTGTGAGCTAGGGGAAATCACTGAACTTTTCAGTGTCTCGGTTTTACCATGTGGAAAAGGGACTTGACCTCATTTTCTTGTATAACTAGGAATACAAATAAGAAGACAAAGAGAGACACTAATTTGAATACGGTTGGGAGTTTTGTATTATCTGTTTTCTACCTACAGTAACCCCAGAGTGATGTCTGTGGGTGGAAACTCTATCTGGTTACAAACCACAGCCAGGTGATTTCTCTGTGCCAGGTATGGTGAGTTTCCCTGGTGATTCCCATAGCGGAAGTGTTCCTGTCCATTACTCCTGGGACAGACAGTGTTGAGTGCAGCCTGTCTTTTGCACGTTCCATGTCCTGCTGGAGAAAGGACACAAGATGCAGGTTCATGGCTGGAAAGTTGATGGGAAAACCAGCACTGTTTGCATCACACAATGCCTTCCATTGGGGATTGAAGTCATTTTTGGGATTTACTCCGGTTGGGCAGTTGGGGTGGGATTGAAGATTAGAAAAATCTCTGGCCACACCCTCCATTTACTACCTTTAGTGGGTACTAAGGGGTGGGGAAAGTCTGGGGAGCAAACATCTAGCAATCCAAAGGTGCAACTTTCCCAAGGATTTAAAGCTAAATAGTATGGGGACCCAGGACTCCTTACCCCTGTCCAGTCTAGCCATGTGTATGACAACATATAATAACGTGTCCTGTGAATACTCTTTTCCTATACATCTCTCCCCAGAATTCAAGGCTGGGGGTAGCTGGCAAAGTCACTTCACCCATCCTCCTGACCCCAAGACCAGTCCTCACTTACCAATGACAAGATAGGTACAATTTGTATGGGGTAGGGGGACAAGGAAGTTTCATTCTATTATTCATGTATCCTCGAAAACATTCTCTCCACTCCATTTGGTCTAGGAAAACTGAGGAAGGAGAATTAATCACAGTCTTTTACTTTAAAGATCTTACGCCCAGAGTTCCCACGAAACACCAAAAAGAGGTGTTAACAGTTCTTGGGGGCTAAAGAAAGCTGAGTTCAAGGTAAAATAAGCTTACACACCCCTACTTTCCCCAACACACATACATAGACAGACTGATATACCCATGTAGCCAATCCATCTGATGGTTTTCTATATTTACCAGTCAATTCACTAACAGTTCTGCTTCTGTTCTCACCCTTGGAGCAGGCTGTCCTCAGGCCTCTGTTTGGAATGCAAATGATGCTCAGGCGGCAAAGAGCACCCAAGCTGGGGTCTTGTAGAAACATAAATGCCCAGCGCAGGAAGGAATGTTAACAGGTGGGAACTTCTTTCCAGATCACCATCATCATCATGATCACAACAGGGAGCATTTATCGAGTGTTTACTGAATGCTAGGTACTGTTGTTAATATTAGCATAATATGGCAGGCACTGTTTCAGGTGCTGTATATATGAATACACGTGTGTGCATGTGTGTGTGCGTGTGTGTGCGTGTGTATACTGGTCTTAGTACTGCACTAGAGACAGTGTTCATGGCTGAGCTCCTGTGTGATCTTAGGCAAGCTACCTGTCCCCTTCTAGATCTCATTTTTTTAAATCTGTAAGGTAGAGATAATAATAGTGCCTACTTTGTAGGGTTTTTCTAAGGATTAAGTGGTATATAAGTAGGTACTATTTTTTTTTAAGATTTTATTTATTTGAGAAAGAGAGAGAAAGTGTGCGCATGAGCGGGGGGGCAAGGTGGGGAGCAGAGGGAGAGGAGAGAGAGAGAATCCCAAGCGGACTGCCCGCTGAGTGGGGAGCCCAACACAGGGCTCCATCTCATGAAACTGCGATCATGAACTGAGCTGAAATCAAGAGTCGGACGCTTAACTGACTGAACCATCCAGACACCCTGGTAGGTACTATTATTATCTTCACTTTATAGATTTAAAAAGTTGAGCCATAAAGAGTTTATATAACTTGCCCAAGTATACATAAGTAGTAAATGAGGGTCCAAACAGAGGTTTGAACTGCAACTGCTTATTACCTCTACACCATCCGACCTTGAGAGGGTGGTGTTTTAACAGATGAGGAAACTGAGGTGTAGGAGGGACGAGCAACTTGCCTAAGCATACTCGGAGGAGCTCCCATGCAATCCAGCTCTCCTGTCTGTAGTCCACGGCGGAGACCGGCAGCAGCAGCAGGGCTGCGGTATACATAGAGGCAATTCCTCTGGGCTCAAGGTTGTCCCCGGGTGGGGAGGGAAGCAAGGAAATGGACGATGAATTCGAGTAGGATCAGGTTCATCTGTGGGCCCTTTGTGTGCCTTTCTAGGTGACAGTAACTCACACTGGAACAGTGACTTGGTACATGGAAAAAGGAGGACTGGTTTCAGCACTTACTCATCTCTTCAGAAGGTTCCTTTGTCAGGAAACACCTGTATAACCACACGACAGCCTTGGGTCAGAGAGCTTCCACAAGTGGCAGGACAAAGCCACACGGTGCCAGGTTACTAAGAAATTCTTCAAAGTGGGCAGGCCATTGCCTTGGCTCCAATGATTAAAAAGCTAATCAAAACTGTTAATGTTGGGGCGCCTGGGTGGCTCAGTCATTAAGCATCTGCCTTTAACTCGGGTTGTGGTCCCAGGGTCCTGGGATCGAGCCCCGCATCGGGCTCCCTGCTCAGTGGGGAAGCCTGCTTCTCCCTCTCCCACTCCCCCCTGCTCGTGTTCCCTCTCTCGCTGTGTCTCTCTCTGTCAAATACATAAATAAAATCTTAAAAAAAACACAAGCAAAAAACAGCTAGTGTTTGCAACATCGAGCTACACAAGAAAGAAGTTGAGTCTTAAGTCCCTCACAACTAATAAGTCTGTAAATGCACACTCAGAAACTATAGAGCCCTGGAGTAGAACATTATGGCTATTGATGTTTTGCTACAAATGTTTCATTTGATTCCTGTACAGTCACAAATGTATAGTCATGCAAATGTCTCTCCCTCTAGCATAGATGTAGACTTAAATGCCACCTGGAGCTCAGTCTGAGCAGGGAAACCAGTGTTCAGAACCTGCCTATGAATGAAATTCAAATCTGGAGCGGCTGCCAAGATAGTAAGCATGAGGCATCAGATTTGTATTTCACCACTTCACCATGTCCACATGAGGATAAGAGAGTTCCACTGGTTCTTCTCCCATGGCTTAAAAGAATGCCAAAGGTTTTCAACAATGAGCCCAAAAGTTAGAAATCAGCTCCTCTGGCATGGATAGAAAGAATAACATTGCAAATGATGATAGTGATTATCTTTCTACTTGTATTGATCTCCTCCAACTGACTCTATGGACATCTTAAAAATGAAGTGAATGAAAGGTACACAGCATAGTTGGAAATAGCCTTCTGTAGATAGAAATTAATAAAAACCAAAAACTATGTCTTTTTTTCCCCCCAGGGTTAACAGGGAATCCATGGTTAAGATAAGGACGGACTCATAACTGGCAGGAGATTCAAAGTATGAATCACTGGTCCACACTCCCTATCTCAAATTGGAAAACAGAGACTGGCTGCAATGTGGAATCAATGAATGAATGACTTATGTTCTTTCAGATGGGAAGGCGCCTGAGATTCCCCTAGTCAAATTCCTCATTTTACAGAGGAAGTTATTAAGAGGCTCTTCAGTGAGAGCATGTAACTCAAACTCCTGATTTCCTGAGTACTGCTTCCTCTCCTCCTTTCATGTAACCCCCAGGAAATAGACATATCTCATGCTTACTTTGTGGAAATGTTTTCTAGTTTCCTCTGATTCTTTCCCTACCTTTTCTTCCCTTTATTTCATTACTTATTTCAACTTAGTTTATTTCATTTCCTTTATTTTGTTCCACTGTACACCACTGGCAAAACAAGAGAAAATTAACTTCACGTGCAGAAGGCAAGGTTTCAGTAGGAACTGGAAAAGAGTTTTAATCGCAGGAGAGGTCAAAGGACAACCTTAAAAGTGAAGTGGGTACTTTCCTATAGGTTGGTCCTTTCTGAAGAGAGAGGATTAATTAGCTGAACTGTATTTTTCCAATAATGTTATAGATAACCTTTTAAGACATGCACTGATGTGAATTTTTTTTCCCAGATTGTTCTTGCTTTTTTTAGTCTTCTTTCCTTTGTGTTAAAGATGGCAAAGGATCAGTTTTGCTAGGGAAATGTTTCTTTGGTAGATTAACTTTTTTTTCTTGCAATAAAGCAATCAATAAAACCTAGAGTCAAATTATTTACTCTCCTATTTGCCTCCTCATTCCTTCCTTGTAAAGGAACTGACACTAATTTCTGTCCTTGGCATTATGGATGTCAGGAGCCTAGGAGCATCCAAATAAATAGGACTTGAAAAGAGTCAGATATCTACAGGGTTATTATGTAAATGAAAATGTGACTGTTCTGCAAGACGTCAAGGGGTAGAACTAGGATTGATGAGTGGAATTTACAGGGGTGCAAATTTCAAGTCAGGACAGGGTGATGGTTCTGACATAGAGAATTTCCAAAAATAGAAGCAATTGCTTCATAGCTAATGAGTTGTTTTCCTGTCACTGGACAAGCTCAGGCATAGGACCACCTTCAAACAATGTTGTGGAGGGGTTTCAGATTTGGATGGGTGATTGAACTATCACATCTCAGTGATCTGGTCATTTTAGCAAGTATGTAGTTTCCCAAAACATGCTGTATATATTAAGATTATATTTGATATATTAACAGGTTTTTTGATGGTACATGATAAATATTTTAAATTATAATAGTTATATTTACTTTGTTTTAATGTATCAATTCAAACATTCCTTTAAAAATACATTTATTTGGGACTTTCACTTCTGATTATAGCAGACTAAATTGTAATATAGCAATCTTTCCACCAAAAAAAGCTAAAAAAGCTGGAGAAAATATTTTTAAAAGCCATCTGAAGGTTCTACTTATGATATGGTTGTGTAAATCCTTCTACAGATAACAGATATATATGCTCTGGGGACAAGAGAATGGAAAAGTAGGCAGATTTTCAAGGGGAGTTGACATTTCAAGAAGAGAACAAGATAGGGTGAGTTTTCTGTCTTTTATAATTTTTAGCTTGAGGGCAGTCCTCAGTTGGTATCACATGAAGCAGCAAAAGCTTACAGGGAGAAACAGACAATTCCCAGTGATAGCTTGAGATTATAATACCCCTGTCTATGCAATTAGTAGAACTTATAATAATCTAAATACCAGTAAAGGCAAAGATGATACAATCAATCACCTTTACTTAATTACTATTTACAGAACACTACACCCAATAAATGCAGAATACACTTTCTTATCAAGTACACATGGTATGTTTACAAAGATAGTCTGTATGCTGGGTAATAAAACAAGCCTCATTAGATTTAAAGAATAAAAATCATGTAGAGCATATTCTCTAACTATAATGGAGTAAAACTAAAAATCAATAAAAATAAGATGTGTAGAAACCTCTAAATAATTAGAAATTTTTTAGCTCTTCTATAGGTTAAAGAGGAAATCACATGGGAAATTAGGAGATATTCTGATCTCTACGATAATGAAAATACAACATATCAAAATCTGTGGGATGTGGATAAAACAGTGCTTAGAGGGAAGGTTACAGCTTTAAAGGTTTATAGTAAAAAGAAGAAAATTCTGAAAATCAATGACCAAGTGTTTCACCTTAGATATCTAGAAAGAGAAGAGCAAAGTAAGCCAAAACAAATAGGAAGAAGGAAATCATAAAAATAAGAAAAAAACAATGAAATAGAAATTAACAGACCCAAAATTTGAAAAGATCAACAAAATTGGTTACTTCCTAGTTAGATTGGAAATGAAAGAGAAAAAAATTACCAATATTGGGAATGAAGAGGGACTGTCCCTCAGATCTCACCAGTGTTAAAAGGAGAATAGGAGACTATCATGAAAAATTTCATGCAATAAATTTGACAACTTAGATGAAATGGACAAAATATTTGAGCTAACACATGGTCAAATAGGATAGCTGGATAACTTTTTATCTATTAGAATAATTGAATTTGTTATCATAAATCTTCCCACCAATAAAACAACAGAAAAAGATGGTTTCAGTGATAAATTCTATCAAGATTTAGGGAAGAATAGTATCATACTTAAAATACTTCGTAAGTTGTTATATGTGGCCAGTATAATGCTAATACCAAAGTTTGACAAGGACATTATTAAGAGAGGAAAGAAAGAGAGAAAGGGAGAAGAAAGAAAGAGAGAAAGAAAGAGGAGAAAAAAAGAAAGAGGAGAAAGGAAAAAAGTGAAAGAAAGAAATAAAAAATTATAGATCAATGTGTCTTATGAACATAAATGCAAAAATTCTTAACAAAACACATATATTCCAGCAATATATATTTTCACCAAGTAGGACTTATTCTAGTAATGCAAGGTCAGAAAACCAATCAATATAATTCACTCTATTAATATAATAAAGAAGAAAAATCATTGTGTATTTTCAGTAGATTCAGGAAAAGCATATGACAATATTAAACTCAGTACTTATCTGTGATAAACACACACATGAACACACAGAGCAAACTAACAACAAAAGGGAGCTTAATCTGATAAAAGGAATCTACAAAATACCAAAAACTGACGTAATACTTAATGGTGAACTTTTGAACACATTTTCCCTAAGATCAAGAGCAAGGCAAAGGATGAAAATATCTTAGGTATCTTTCAATAGAAGAATGGATAAGCAAATTGTTGTATATTCATATAATGGAATACTCTTCAGCAATAAAATAAGGACAAATTATGAATACATGCAACAATATGGATGAATTACAAAAATATTATATTGAATTAAGCCTTACACAAAATTATATATTGTATGTGATTCCATATTTATGAAGTTTTACAGCAGGCCAAAATAATCTGTTGTGCAAAAAAATTATAGTAACTGTTGCCTATGGGGTGGTGGGAGTGGGAAATAACTAGAAAGAGGCATGAGTGATAGAGGTTTGGGTTATACAGTATATACATTTCTCAAAACCCAGTCTGTGTTTACTTAAAATTTACAAAATTCACTTAATGTAAATTTCGTGTCTAAAGAAAATTGCCTGTAAAAAAATATTGAACTCTAGTTAATGAAACGTGTCCTGACATATTTCAAGGGAAGTGTCCTGATGGTTTTAATATATTTTAAAATGCTTTTAAAAAAAGATGAATTGATGGATGGACAGAAGGAAAGATAGATGGAGAGATATAAAATAAGCCAATCGTGAAAAATGTAAATTATAGACTCTGGTCTATGGGTACATGGCTGTTCACTGTAAAATACTTTAATGTTTTCTTTATGTCTGAAAATTCCCATACTAAAATATTGGAGAAAAAATAGGAAAAAAATATGTTTGAAGTAATTGGAAAGATACCATAGCAGCATGAACACGAGGGTACAAGATCTCAGAGAAAAGGGAAGCATAGAGAAGTGACACTGATCTTTAGCTGCATTTTTCTCTTGAAGCAGTTGCTGATTTGTAAGTGGCAGCTGAGAGAATGAAAAATTGAGGTGAACTTTCAGTAATCTCTCCAGACTTCAGAGATAACAATTGGAATTCAAGAATCACTGAGAATGCTTTCAATTTTGATTGTTGAAAGGCTACTTCTTAGGATAAGGAAGAACCAAAAATAGAACCACTTTTGCAATGACAGAAACCCAAGTTTCAGTCAGCTCAAAATAGGATTAAGATAATCTTTCCTTAGCCTAAGTGCCTAACAGAAACAAAAGAAAATTCTTACTGGAGTACACCATGCTTCAGTTATTTGCATAACTGTCCTTACGCAGACCAGGTAAGCTGTCCAAATTATTAAGAAACAAGAGATAAAAATCAGACAATAGGAAGAAAACCCAAGGATATCAATATATTGAAGTTAATAGACATAAACTTTAAAACAATTGTGATTATTATGTTAAAAAATTAATAGCAAGATGGGAAATATCATGAATCTATATAAAAAATCAAATGTAAACTCTAGAACTGAAAGACTACAATAGAAAATTAAGAATGCAGGTTAAATACAACTGAAGAGGAGATTAGTGTACCAAAAAAGAGATGAGTAGAAAATATCCAGTTAGAAGAGTGGAGAGAAAAAAATATTAAGAAATACATAAAAGAATGTAAGAACATATGATACACAGAGGAGAGATAAAATATACATGTAATTGGTGCCTGAGTAAAGAGTGGAAAAGAGAATGGCATAGGAGTGATATCAGAAAACATAATGGTCAAGACTTTTCAAAAGTAGATTAAAGACACCAAGCCACATATTCAAGAAGTTTGGCATACCTGAAACAAGATAGAAAACTTCACTGCACATCACAATAAATCTGCTGAAAACAAAGACAAAAATAAAAACGTGAAAGTGTGTACCAGAGAAAAAAAGATACATTACCTTCAACTGCAGTAAGACTTACCAAGGACTATTCAACAGAAACCATGGGAGTAAGAAGACAAGAAAATATCAAAGTATAGAAGAAAATAACCGTTAATCTTGAATTCTTCATCCAATAAAATATCCTTCAAGATATATGAAGTAAAGTTATTTTCAGATAATTAAACTGAGATAATTTGTTACTGAAAGATCTGTATGGAAGGGAAATTTTAAAGGGAGTTATTCCTACATAAGGAAAATGATTTCATATAAAAGTAAGGAAATATAGGAAAGAAAATAACAGAAAACAATGAAATGGTTAAATATATGGCAAGTGTGAATGGATACTAACTGTTTGAAACCATAAAATATCTTACAGAATTAAATTCATGACAACCAAAGCATAAAGAGCAGTAAGTTGTAAATGAGAAAAATATTCCAAGATCCTTGCATTCTTTGGGAAATGATAGTACTAATGTATATTAAACTTTAATAATTCAAGGTTACATATTGTAGTCTCTATGATAGTCACAAAATGAGTAATAAAGGAAGGTTTATTTAAGATGTTAATGTGGGGGTGGGGGAAAATACGAGTTCCAAAGAAGGCCAGAAAACAGAGAAAGAACATGCTACAGGTGAGACAGAACTAGTAGTAAAGTAGTAGAGAATTGAACCTAAATACATGTTATTTGCAAAAAAATCTTTTAATTTATTAGCAACAAATGATTATAAGATGAAATCTAAAAAAATACCATTTCAATAGAATAAAAACATATGTACTGAGAATAAGTCTAGAAAAAGATGTATAACATCTTTACATACAAAAGTACAAATACTATTGAGAGAAATTAAAGAAGGTTTACATGAAATGATATACCATGTTCATAGATTGGAAGACTCAATATTATAAAGATGTCAGTTCTTCTCAAACTGGTTTATTCATTTGATATAATCCCAAATAAAGTAACAGGAAAGTGTGTGTGTGTGTGTGTGTGTGTATGTGTGTAAATTGATGAGCTGATTCTCAAATTTATATTTTAAGTTTTTCTGAAAACCACCAAGTTGAGTCAAGTCAGTCTTGAAGCAAAGTTAGTGATTTATACTACCTAATAACCTGAGTCATTACGAAGCTACATCAATCAAAACTATGTGGCATTTGCATAAGGATATACTAATATGTTAATGGATCAGTATAAGGAATGCAGAAGCAGACCCAAAGTAAATGGGCACTTATGGCACTGAAAGACATAATTAAAAAACAAATAAATTGTGTTGGATCAATGAGATATTCACATGGAAAAATAAGAATCTTGCCTCTATTTCGTACTAGATACAAAAATCAACTACAGTTAGATTATAAACCTAAATGTGGAAGGTAAAATAATAAAGTATATAGGATATACCATGAAAAATTTTTCATAGCCCTACGATAGGAAAATATTTCTTAAGGCATAAAGAAAGCACTAATCATAAAGGAAGAGATGGAAAAATTGGACTATATTAAACTTAAGAATGTTTCTCTAAAGATACCATTAAAAGTAAAAGGGCAAGTCAGAGTTAGAGAAGAAATTTACAATATATATTAGGAACAAAGGACTTGTGTGCAGAGCATATAAATAACTACTACAAATAAATTAGAAAAAGTAAGACAGTATGATAGAAAAATGGGTGAAAGCTTGAACTTGAAAATGCTTCATTAAATAGAATATCTAAATGCAAAGGTGTACAACCTCATTAGTCAAAATGGGAACACAAATTAAAACCACAATGCAATACCACTGCATCCACACCAGAATGGCTAAAAATGATTTAAAAAAACCTCTGACGGGGTGCGCCTGGGTGGCTCAGTCGTTAAGCGTCTGCCTTCGGCTCAGGTCATGATCCCAGGGTCCTGGGATCGAGCCCCGCATCGGGCTCCCTGCTCAGCGGGAAGCCTGCTTCTCCCTCTCCCACTCCCCCTGCTTGTGTTCCTGCTCTCGCGCGCTCTCTCTCTCTGTCAAATAAATACATAAAATCTTTAAAAAATAAAAATAAAAAAATAAAAAAATAAAAAAACCTCTGACAATAGCAAATGTTGGTAAAGATGTAGAGCAACCAGAACTGTCATATACTGCTAGTGTGAATATAAATTGGTACAATTATTTTAGAAAACTGTTTTATCACTATTTACATACACTTATTTTTGGCCCAGGAATTCCACTACAAAATATATACTCAATAGAAATATGTCGTGCTTCTGCACCAAAAAACATGTGCAAAATGTTTGTAGTTGCAATATTTTAGAGACAATAGAAATGCCCCTCACCTGTGGAATGAATAAATAAATTGCAGTGTATTCATACAATGGAATACTCTACAGGAAATGAAAATTATGAATTATTGCTGCATGCAACAAATATAGAGAAATCTGACTTCCAATATATTGAAGAAAAAAGACAGACAAAAAAGTCTTACATAATATCCTAATTTCATTTTTAATAAGTTACTAAAAGAAGCAAAACTAAGTTGTGGTTTTTGAAGTTAGGATAGTGATTACCTTTGAGGATAAAAGTGTAGTGCTTAAGAAAGAGGCAGTACGAGGGCTTCCAGAGTACCGGTGATCATTTCTTGATTTGGATGATGGTTATACAGAGTATTTACTTTTTACTTTTCAAAAATTTATCAAGTATTGTATTATGATTGGGGAACTTCTCTACATGAATTTATACTTCAATATTTTTGTAAAAAACACATCTCTCTAATTAAGTAAAACAAATTAATTAAGCAATTTAAAGAAAAATATTGATATGCCTATATGGGAAAAACATTATGTGTTTAGCAAAAGATAGAAGTTTGGGAAATATCGAACTTGCAGCAACTTATGCTCTCTTATGCTCTTGGAGTATCTTTTTGTTTCTACTTAGGCTGGGGACAAAGAGGCAGTCTGTCTTGACTCTAGGTATTTCCTATCTTTCACCCTTCTGCTGTCTGTAGGGCAGTATCACACTTTAGAGAGCATCTTGTTTGATCTCTTGAACTTTACAAAGGTACCAAGCAACAGGGGAAGTTTCAAATGATGTAACATGTCTCAGTCTCCAAGTGTAGCCTTCATTCCACTTAAATTCCAATAAAGCTTGGTGAATTTAGCGTATACCTCCATCCTACTTCTGTGAAATCCCTTCACCAGTCCCCCTTGGATGACCTCCATCTTAAAAATGGGCTAATATATGTGAGAGAGCATAGGATGATTAAAAAGGGAAAAGAAAAGAAAAAAAGAAAGGAAGAAAAAGAAGATGAACAGGAAATCAAGGGCTGTAGAACCAAACTTGTTTTGAGTTCCAACATTTTAGTCACTTTCTGGCTGGAGAACTTGAGCAAGATCATTAACATGAGGTTGCTTCTCTGAGCCAATGTTTCCTCATCTTTAAAATGAATTGTTGTGACAATTAAATAGGATAACATATGGAAGGCCCTTGGTACTACACCTAAAATAGAGACCCCACAAAGTTATGGGGTCTGCATTGCCTCAGCATTCAACTGCTTTGGGAGAGGGATCAAAAGGAAGGAAGTGATTTCAAGGTATTGTGCATGTCAGACACAGGGTGTTATTATTTATCACACATCAGGCAGACTACTTTAACATGTGAGAGGAAGGGCAAGGTTAACTCTCCTGAGAATATCTGTAATAGATCCCTCATGGGGCTTGTACTTGAAGAATGTTGGTTGATGTAAACTCATGCAAACTCATGGTCTCCAAAAGGCCTCTGTCAAAAAGGGTAAATTGAGAAGCGCAGCTCATTTGTGCTCGTTAGCACATATCAGTTTATCAGATCAGCTTGATCAGGTAAAGAAGGTACATTCTGTTGGAAAGAAGCAATTAGCCCTATTAGTGGGGGCAGCCTGGTTGATGTACCCCTAGAAGCCATAAGTGAGTGGGAGAGAGAGTTTTGTTTATGGCCAAAAACACAAATTCTGGAGCCACTCTGTTTAGATTCAAATCCCTTAGTACCTCTAAATTTAGAAAAATTACCAAATTTTTCTGTGCCTCAGTTTTCACAACTCTAAAATGGAGATGATGGCTGAGTGGAAGGAATGACAGGGAGCAGAGTATGAGGACCATTCAAAGGAATGTCTATGAGTCATTTGCTTCTCATTTTCTTTTTTTTTTTTTATTCTTATGTTAATCCCCATACATTACATCATTAGTTTTAGATGTAGTGTTCCATGATTCATTGTTTGTGCATAACACCCAGTGCTCCATGCAGAATGTGCCCTCCTCAATACCCACCACCAGGCTAACCCATCCTCCCACCCCCCTCCCCTCTAGAACCCTCAGTCTGTTTTTCAGAGTCCATCGTCTCTCATGGTTCGTCTCCCCCTCCGATTCCCCCCCTTCATTCTTCCCCTCCTGCTACCTTCTTCTTCTTCTTTTTATGAGTCATTTGCTTCTATTTCAGGCTCCTTACTTACAGTGGCTCTTCATAAAATTACGTAAAGTCTTGTTACTGTTTTGCCAAAATGAGTTGCACCATTAATAACTGTTTCCTCCTTCTGATATGCCAATTAGGTTTTAGAAAATGATCCAGCATAATAGAAAGCAAACTGGATTAGGAATGTTTTAAACATGCCTACATCATGGATATACCACATAATACTACTTAAGCCACTTTCCCCCTGAGAGATTCACTTTTATCTGCAAGATGAGGGGCTGCACTAGACAATTTCTAAGTTTGCTCCCAGATATAACATTTTATAGTTCTTTTCAATCTGTTGCAGGCTCTGAGCTGATGGAAGTGTTTGGGACATGCTGTGACCAGGTGATATTGCCAGGTGACTTTATGAGATGTCTTTCCCATTCCTCATCCTGTGATCTTGGGTGAATAACTAGAGTTTTCTATTCTCCTTCGTAGGTAATGGGGAAAGTTTCTGAGTGCCTGGGTATGGGGTAATATACAGATTTCAAATCTATTTGCTGCCTCTGTGGGAGAAAAAGGCAAAGAGACAAAAAGTTATTACCCAGTAAATTCTTAAATTCATATTTCTGGCTTCCCTAAACTACACATTAACATATGAAATGAATTAGCATTTATAATATTTAACAATTGTTTATAATATTTGAGATATCATGAAAATGGATCAGATACTGAAAACAGGCAGATATTATTGTTTTCAAAACAGGAGACAAAGATGACTTCAGGAGACTATAGATTAAAAATTGAACATTCTGAAATGAGTCTTGTGTAGGCAGCATGTAGATGGTTCTTGTTTTTTTATACATTCTGACACCCTATGTCTTTTTTTTAATTTAAATTCAATTAGCCAACATATAGTACATCATTAGTTTCAGATGTAGAGTTCAGTAATTCATCACTTGCATATAACATCCAGTGCTCATTACATCATGTGCCTTCCTTAATGCCCATCACCCAATTACCCCATCCCCCACCCACCTCCCCTCCAGCAACCCTCAGTTTGTTTGCTATAGTTAAGAGTCTCTCATGGTTTTTCTCCCTCTCTGATGACTTCCCATTCAGTTTTCCCTCCCTTCCCCTGTGATCCTTTGTCTCTTATATTCCGTGTATGAGTGAAACCATAAGATAATTGTCTTTCTGATTGACTTATTTCGCTCAGCATAATACTCTCCAGTTCCATCCATGTTGATGTTAATGTAAGTATTCATCCTTTCTGATGGCTGAGTAATATTCCATTGTATATATGAACCACATCTTCTTTATCCATTCATCTGTCAATGGACATCTTGGCTCTTTCCACAATTTGGCTATTGTGGACATTGCTGCTATAAACATTGGGGTGCAGGTGCCCCTTTGTATCACTATATTTATATCTTTGGGTTAAATACCTAGTAGTGCAATTGTTGGGTCATAGGGTAGCTCTATTTTCAACTTTTTGAGGAACCTCCATACTGTTTTCCATAGTGGCTGTAACAGCTTGCATTCCCACCAACAGTGTAAGAGGGTTCCCCTTTCTCTGCATCCTCACAAACATTTGTTGATTCCTATCTTGTTAATTTTAGCCATTCTGACTGGTGTGAGATGGTTTCTCATTGTGGTTTTGATTTGTATTTCCCTGATGTCAAGTGATGTGGAAAGACACCCTATGTCTTTTGATCAGAGTGTTTAGTCCACTTAGAAAAGATGATTAAATAGACGTTTTTGAGTTCTTAGACTAGAAGGTGATAGTCTCTAGGATCTAGGAAGTATTCACTGAAAATTACACAGCAGCTGGAATAGTCACCAGGGAATCAGGCAGTGGGTTGAGGTCAACCTGAAGTCAAGTCCCAAGAGGCATGAACAGAGAGCTGTGTCCATGTTCCATACTTTTCATCAATGACTTGGAAGAAGATAAGAGTTCAAACTTTGCATAAAAATAGAACTACTCTATGATCCAGCAATAATACGAGTAGGTATTTACACAAAGGATACAAAAACACAGATTTGAAGGGGTACATGCACCCCAATGTTTATAGCAGTATTATCTATAATAGCCAAACTATGGAAAGAGCCCAATGTCCATTGACTGATGAATGAATAAAGAAGATGTTATATATATATATATATATATATATATATATATTGAAATATCACTCAGCCATCAAAAAGAATGAAATCTTGCCATTTGTAAGGCTGTGGATGGAGCTAGAGTGTATTATGCTAAGTGAAATAAGTCAGCCGGAGAAAGACAAATGCCATATGATTTCACTCATATGTGAATTTAGGAAACAAACAGATGAATGTGTGGGAAGGGGAAAAAAAGAGAAGGAGAGAGGGGGAGGCAAACCATCAGAGACTCTTCATCATAGGGAACAAACTGAGGGTTGATGGAGGGAGATGGGTGAGGGATGGGCTAGATGAGTGATGGGTATTAAGGAGGACACTTGTTATGAAGAACAGTGGTGTTATATGTAAGAGATGAATCACTAAATTCTACTCCTGAAACCACAAAAAAAAAAAAAGAGTTCCAACTTTCCAAATATATGGATTACTTCAATCGTGGGAATATTTGTTAGATGAATGGCAGAAATAACATTCAAGGGCGCCTGGGTGGCTCAGTTGGTTAAGCAACTGCCTTTGGCTCAGGTCATGATCCTGGAGTCCCGGGATCGAGTCCCACATCGGGCTCCCTGCTTGGCGGGGAGTTTGCTTCTCCCTCTGACCCTCCTCTCTCTCATGCTCTCTGTCTCTCATTCTCTCTGTCTCAAATAAATAAATAAATAAAATCTTAAAAAAAAAAAAAGAAATAACATTCAAAAGAATTTTGAAACTTAAAATACTGGGTAAAAACTAGCAATATGAAATTAAAAATGAAAGAAAAGGACAAAAAATTCAAGACCTGCATTTAGATGCAAAGGCAGTCTGCCAGGTCAGGAGTTGTGTGATCTGGTTTGACACTGAGTAGTTCACGTGGAAGAGAGCAGGAGGTTCAGTCTATTGGAAATAGTAGACTGTGTCCTATATGTAGTATAGGACACATAGTAGACTGTGTTCTATATGGACAGAATCAAGATGCACCTAATGACTTTAGATTCCTCAAAGGACCTAATCCCAGGGATACTGGTCATTTGGAGGTGTAGGGAAGTTGGACTGTCACAGGCCCTTGGGACCCAAAGTCCCTTATAACAGACTTAGTTGATTGTCCTTCTGAGTCCCAGTGCAGTTTCATCTTGGTGTCTTCTAGCTCTGAGTGCAAGGAATTTCCTTTTCTCTCCACTGGATAGTTTATCTTGTGCATGATTATGTCTAGAGCACCAGCCCATTAGGTTGACAAACTCTACTGAAATCTCCCCAATTTATTGAATAGTTCCTTTTAAAAACATTCTAGCAGCAGCTCAAAAAGAGCTTTTGGAGGCAAGGTGCTTGATCACTCAGAGAGTATGTGCAAGGGTCTTTTTCATGCCCACAAGATGAAGCTGTGTTCCTGCAGGAAGTTTTGGTCTGGAGTCTGATAGCATCAAGAAGGCAGAATCACAGTTTATCAAATAAGTGAGACAGGCTGATGGTTAGGAGCTGAGCTGTGCAGGTCAAATCCAGGTACAGGGCCAAATACCAGCTCAAGGACTTACCACTGTTGACCTTGGGTAAGTTGCTTAGCTTTTCCATGCTTCTCTTTTCTTGTCTGAAAAATGGGGAGGATGATGATAATAGTACATACTTAATAGGGGTGCAATGAGTATTCAATGAGCTACTATGTTAAAGAGCTTGGAAATGGCTATGTGACCTTGGGCAAGTTGCTTGATGTTTCTCAGCTTTTAAGTGAGGATGATAATATTACCCACTTACCATGAGTATTACCCATAGCCATGATACTCAAGTAAGACTATGTACAATGTTCTTTTCATAGTGTCTGTCCCCTGGTGGGGGTGATAACCTTAACAGATATTAACCAGAGGGAGTACAATTTCTCTAGTCCTTTGACACATAACCTATTCCAAAATGAGGACCCTGGTCTGTTGTCAAGGAACAAAAATGTCATCATGCCCTATACAGAATAGTGAGTGCCCTTCTGGTATCCACTAACTGAGAATATTCACAATGACAGAGGGATACAAATTCAACAGTTCTTTTAAATTGATGTTTATTTTGGTAATCATAGCATGTACATCCACCTGAAAACTGGTAGCACATGTATGTACAAAATACATGTGTCTTACAGCAGCACATACTACTGACCCAGGAAGACTACAAATGCAGCAGTGTGTGGACATACTTTCATGTGTGCTTAGATGCAGCTGGGGGTGTATCTACTGCTGCAGCTCTGGAAAATTCAGGCCACGGTGGGCTCTGCCCTAGGTAACCCCTCCCCCTTGGATACTCATGCCACTGCTTCATTTCGCATCAGGGATTTTCCCTCTCCTCTCCCTTTCCTTACAAAATGTCCCCCCAGCACTCTTGCCAGACTACCAGGGAGTGATTAATTGGTCATGGATTTTGGCATGGCAATGACCTGCCCCTTGCTGTCTGCAATTCATATCACCTGCTTCTTGACCTATACAATTGAGATTTTACTATTGCCTTCCTTTCAAAAATAAGTAATATAATATATGTCACATTCCCAACATCATGGCTGACAGTAAGCAGTTGCTAACTGCCTTCCTTATTTCCCTTTCTCCTCCTTATGTGACATTTTGCCTCCCTATAGTGTCCAAGTCCAGTACACTGTAGATAAGAGATAATTAATAAATGTTTGGGTGATTAATGGATCACCTGCCAGTTCTATGTCTTTTCATATTGTTTGGGTGAATGGTTATTTTAAGTGATTGAGCTGAGATATTAGGATATGATTAGAATAAAACATTCTCATATTTAAATAGGCCTTAACCCAAGGAATAATTAATGCAGGAATTCCAGGTACTCATATACGCCAGTGAACTACATATTTGGACCCAGCATCTTGGTGAATCATCACACCACGTACGTCATGGCATGCTTTATCTGAGGACATGCTTTACCTGAGGACAGCTCTTCCTCTGTGGTCCCCTTAGTCCATAGTTTCAATAAAGTGTATGTTATATGGCTTTTTAATTCATCTACTTGTATCTGCCTGGTCCCTATCAGACAGCAAGAAACTTCTCTGGAGTGGGTCATAGTCACCTTTGTACCACCAATGTCTATCATTAGTTTGACATATAGAAGGTGCTTGACAAATGTTGAGTGCAGGAACAAAAAGCTAAAAGAAAAAAGCCAAATCATATGGCCCTCTTGAAACAGGAAATTGTGCTAATCTCGTACCTGCAGAAGGCAGGTTTTCATTCCCCGTGGTGGTAAAGCCTCATCTGATCCAGGGGGAGAGACCCACCTTGACTCACCTCTCAGACAAAATGTCTCCAGCACTATTTTCAGGACTTGGCCTTGACATTTAGAATTGGACACACCAGGCAGCCAGCAGAAGGCACACATTTCTCTTCCAAAAATACTATACTGGGAAAGAGGAAATATATCTTACTTTTCTAAGAAGTAATTTAATTATCCAACAGTTAACATGACCATGGAGACTCCCCACATAGCTTTTGGGAGACTCTGATCTAATTCCTTTCTTCCTTCAGCATGGCTTTGGTTCAAGTACAACGTAAACCAATGGCGCTGTGCCTGGAGTCTTTACAAAGACTGTTCTTACCTTCTCTGGCCAGTGACCTTCCCCCAAATCTGACCTCACTGGCATTTGCCTCTTCTGAGAGATTAAAGGAACATTTTCCAGAGTCTTTTGGGGGGACATTACATTCCTTTGCAACCCCCACTTCTGTGACTTCCTCACAGAAGAAACACTGGAAAATGTCCCAAAGCATTGTAGTCTCTTCCTAAATGGGCTCCCTATCTGCATTTCTCCCCACTCTGGTCATTCTCCCTCCTGCCACATCAGTAATATCTCCAAAAAAGCAGAGATTCATGTCAAAATATTCTGCCTTGTCCAAGTCACAACCCTATTGTTGAGCCTATAGGATAAAATAGGGATCCATACATACATGTCTGAACCTTTACCTTCTGGGCCTTTTCTGTCTTACATCTTTTCTGTCTTATTGCCTAACCTCTCCCCATGAGACACCATCTGATACATTCAACTCTTTCAATAGGAACTTGCAGTGATTGGGCTTTTTATCGCCTGCTCCCTTTGCCTGGAATTACCTTTGCATATTCAATCTCTACTGGAGTAAGAAAGAGAGTCTGGAGTTGTGGGGAGTTCCCCACACCTTAGGGGAACTCAATCCAGCAAACTAATATGAAGGACCTACTCTGGCCAGAAGACCCATTCAATCTGTTGGTCCTTTACAAAAATTGAAGCTTTTTTTTTTCTTTTGAGTAGCCTTAAGATATCTGATTTATTATGAGTATAGGGAGTTGTCTTGCTATTAGTGGGCTGAATTGCATGTCCCTTAATTTCATAATTTGAAGCCCCAACTCCTGGTACCTCAGAATGTGACTGTCCTTGGATATACGGCCCTTAAGAGGTGATTAAGTTACAATGAGGCTATTAGGGTGGGCTCTAGTCCAGTCTGACTGGTGTCCCTCTAAGAAGAGGAAATTTGGATGTACACAGAGACACCAGGGGTGCATGCAGATAGAGGAAAGGTCATGTGAGGACACAGTGAGAAGGTAGCCATCTGCAAGCCAAGAAGTGAGGCCTCAGGAAAAATCAAACCTGCGGACACCTGCAGCTTAGACATGTAGCTTCCAGAACTATGAGAAAATACATTTTTGTTGTTTAAGCCATCAACTCTGTGATATTTTCTTATGGCAGCCGCAGCAGACTCATGCTTGTAACAAGACAAATTTTCTTATTCATCTTTGAATTCTTTAAATTCTTAATACTTAGAGCTTCTTGGAAAATAGAAGATAATAAATGTATATCAAATGACAGGAAGAATCTAGGACTGGCATCATCCAAGAGGAACTGGATATAGGCACCACGTTCTGAGGGAAAGGATGCACCCAGCCCCAGAGCGATCTGGGGAATTTGCAGGAGTTTAGGGCATTAATAAAAATGTTAGGAGATTTAGGCACTAACGTTCATTCCCACATCACCAGTCAGGCACATGCTCAGCCACCCTCTGAAGATATCTCTTCCCTCCTAAAGGCCTTCACATCACTTTGGGATGACAGTGAATTTCAAGATTCTTGACTTAGTTTTCATTTATTATAAGGAAATAAGAGAAGGTCTCCTTTTTTTTCCATGTCAAAATTTATTAGTATAACCTCCACCCCACATACTGCCTTCCACCTCTTAAAAATAGGACATTCCTCTTTAGTGAAATAACATGCCAGCAACATAGACAAATGGAGAGCAAGAAAAAGAACTAGGGAGGTTGTGAATTGCTTTCTTTCTTTCCCATACAAATATAGCAAGAGAATGTCCGAATGCATAATAGTGCTTTGGGGACAGATCTCAGCCCATTTGTAGGGGAATAGTGAGGACTCTGCTTTTTACTGAGCCAACTTCTGCTGGAGGGAAAATTGATATTGGAGCCAAGTTATACCCAGAGTGACCTTTTCCATCTCTTCCTCCTCAAACTACATCTCCAGACTATCTTCTGGGATTAACTTTCCTGTGTCGCCTTACCTGTTGCAATGTTCCTTTTCCTTTGTGTGCATACCCCATTCACTAGCATAGTCTTGTGAGCTTCTCTAATTTATACTTGTTAGTATGCATTTTTTTTAAATCAAGTTCATAAAGCTTTTGTTTCAAGGTGTGACTGCCCGTTTATGTCTGTGGTCCATTTGCTCTGTAAATGTTTGTTTACTATCTGAAACAACAGATGAGATTAAGCTTGTCTCCCTACCTCCACCCTAATGCATAAACACACACACACACATTGTGTTGGTTGATTGGCTATTGCCTGCCGCTGAAGAGAGCTGACCTGACCGAATGTGTAACTCCAAGACATAGGGGAAAACAGTGAATTGAGATGCTCCCAGAGAACTTAGAGAATAGACACTGAATGGTGGAGACAAAGAGAAACTGAGGACATTCACATGATCCTGGCAGAGCCAGAATGGAAAGGCCTCTTGACTTTTAGTTCTGTCCTGGGCCCAGACATCCTTTGTGGCTGCCTGATTTGGAAGACTATTTCATGCTTGCTCACCGATTCTGAAATCTATCTAATATACTTTCAAGAAATTCTACATGCAGTTGGGGAGAGAGAAAATAGAGAGGTGGAGTGGATTAGAAGGAAGATAGCAACAATAACTGGTTTTGTTGGGCAGCCTTGCGGGGGATCCTCATAGACATCCCCCTTCCCTGTCTGCACACACATAGGCACACACACACACACACACATATATGCAAGCATGTACACAAGTAGTTCTCCATTCTACACCCTTTCCTTGGTAGCCCACCAGCCTCAATGAGCTGTCAGACTTTCACTTGCCTAACAGGGTGTCTTGCCCCACATTTGCCTTTAAACAGGGCCTACTGCCCTGGACAGCTAATTCTTCAACAGTCCTATTAGAATTGCCTAGTCTCAGCTCTTATCATGTCAATTGCACCTATTCCAGAAAAACATTTATTAGCCCAACGTAATTAATGGTGGCATGTCAAGTATTGCCAGAAGGCCAATGGGGAAGAGATTATTTTAAGGGAAAGGGGACTCCTTAGATTATACCACAAGTGTTCCCTGAATTTTAAGCTGGCTCTACTTGATGCCTTGGGGCTATAGACAGCTTGCTGCAGAATTTCTACCTTGATAAGCATTTGGAGAGTAGCCTGATTAGACTTCAGTCTTTAATATGGTAAAGGGAACATCTCAACTACTTTGGAAAACATGTTCTATTATAACTCTATGCAATTCTAATGTTTAAATATGGGTCAATCTGATCATTTCACATTCAGTCAGTAACTCATTTCTATTCTGATCTCCAGTGTCTCAGTGTGCAACTCTGTAAGGGAGCAACACTGTGTCTCCACTTCTCCTTCAGGGTGTGGAGACTAATGATCTCAACCCCACAGAAGCCCTCCAGGGCTGGAGACAGCTGGTCCTCTAAAGTAAATTGGACAGTACAGCTGATGAATGAGGCAGTGTTAATTAATGCACCTAGAATAAATGGCTTATGGTAATTCCTTCATTCAGCATATATTTACTCACAAAACAGCTTTGTTTTGATTTTCTCAAGGAGACTCTGACATCTCCTTGGAGGTACAGAAAAGTCAAAATCTGTTATTTTCAGAAATAAAAGGCTAAAGAAGAAAGAATAAAAAGTTAGGCTCCCAGTTTGAAGTCCCCAAGCCAGAGCATGCCATATGTGATAAAACATAGGTATTAATAGTCCACTTCTCCTTCTCATTGCTTTCTTATGTGGGCCCAGGAAGCCCCTGTTACTCCCTAGCCCGCCTGTTAGCATGGCAAATGCAGTGATTCCTCCAATACCTCCAAATTCATATTTATCCCAAGCATTTGTATAGAATGGATTTTTAAAAATCTAGCATCATGAAGAAGTGCAAGGAGGAAGGATTTGATATGCTAAAGAAGCTCTTCCCACTCCAGCAATGTGGGAACCATTGATTTTGTAAAAAAGCTCATGTTTCAGAATTAGTAAGAAAGACCTGTGTTTCAATTTTCTAGTTTGAGCAAATTAGCTAGCTCACCTCTCTAAGCCCTGCTTTCTTCATCAGTGAAGTCGGGATAATTATACCTACCTCAAAGAGTTGTGTGTGCATATTTGAGTTTTGGGTTAAAAAGAGAAGATGCCTATGAAGTGCTCATCACAGTATGTGGAACATAGCAGGTTTTCAATAACTATTAACCCCTGTGTCTTCCAAGTTTCAATCCTGAGAATTGAATGAAGCTGCATTCACTTCTTTGCATCAAGCCTGCCTTTTCAGCTCTGAAGCTTCTTTCTTCCTCATGGACCTGAAGGGTGGTTTAGTCAGAATTATGGGATTCCCCAGTGCCCATCCTGTGCCCCACTTGGCACCCTTGGCACCTCAGAGGGCTCCATAGAATCCATAGAAGAGATACCTGTCTCAATTCCTTCTCTCTCTCTCTCCACACACACACACACACACACTTACCCTGGGATGGGTTCACAAAGGCCTTTTCAAATGCTCCTATGCAGTCTCTAGTATGCTCTGAATAACTGATCAGGGTCAGCTGAACCTCAAGGTTTGTTTCAGATTCACTGCCATAGCCTTATGTAATTAAAATATGGCTGTGGAGGGGCACCTGGGTGGCTCAGTTGGTTGAGCATCCAACTCTTGATTTTGGCTCAGGTCATGACCTTGGGGTTATGAGATTGAGCCCCACGTCAGGCTCTGCACTGAGAGTTGAGTCTGCTTGAGATTCTCTCTTTTTCTCTCCCTCGGCCCCTTCGCTGCCCCCCCAACCCTCTGTCGCTCTCTCTCTCCAAAAAAATATGGTTGTGGAGATATAAAAAATGAAACAAAGAATCAGTGCACTTCCTTGCATCAAATGGTACCAGAGCCCTTAGCTGAGAAGCATTCTCTATGAAGAAGAGGCCCAGTCCTGTTCTTTATGTTGCTGAACTTCTCTGCTTCATGCTTAATCACAACTCAGAGAAAACTCTGGAGAGAGGACTGCATAATCCAGCCAAGGGTAACTGTGTACTAAACTCAGAAATCTCCCCCCAATATCCAGCAATTTCCCAAGCTCTCCAGTGAGGGCGTTCTTGGTTTTCACTAATTTAATAAGCCATGCAAAGGAAACAGAGGGGTTACATTTGGCTCTGGGGAATTTTCATTATGCTGTATTATTAGAAGGGAATACTACCTTATGGAATAATATCAGGGAGAAGCTCATGTAACATCAGACCTAGAAGAGTCCTTGGAGACAATCCAGTTCAACCCCAGACTTTAAAGAACAGGAAAACAAGGCTCAGAGTGGGACAGTGCCTTGCTCAAGTGACATAGATACTGCAGTTGGTGACAGATCTCAAGCAACAACCTGGGTTTCTGGGTCATGTTGCTGCCTTATCTGTTTCATTCTGGCATAACAATTCTGTGGTCTTTGGAATCCAACATGCAGAGGTTTGTATACATCATTTATTTTTAAACACTGGGGATTCTCCTTATTACTCTTATTTCAGCTACTACTGCTTGAAGGAAGGACACATTGAAAAATCAGGACGAGTGAACAGTTAATGAATGCTGCTCTCAGCCTGCTGTCTGGCTACTTGCACTAAATGAACTATACAGTGGAGAGTTATTGGCTTCATCTGGTGCCAGGCAGATAGTGTTCCTTCTCCCAGAACCTAGAAAAGCAGGCAGTCCCTTCTTTCTCATCCTCACAGTGCCTTCTGTATAGTAGGGGCTCAGTGACATCTTGCCAAAAAAGAAAGAATGGATCAATGAGTAAGTGAATGAATTGGATTCCATCTGTTGGAGTTCCACTCTTTCTACCTTACTCCCTGGAGTCCTCATTCTTTTTTCTGCAGTGCCTAGAATGGCAGATTTTTAGAACTGGAATGGTAAGTCTAAATTACCAGATCCAACCCACTCGTTTTTCAGAATGGAGTTTGGAGAGAGTAAGTTCTTGGGCAAGGCTCACAAAGTGACTGTGTGTCAGGACTGAGACTGGATTCCAGCTTTTGTGACTCCTGGTCTAGGAGCTAAATTTTTCTTATCACTCTATTCCTTCTCATGTCCTCTCCCAGAACATCCCATACCTTGGCTCTTAACCTGGAAAATGTGTTCCAAGAGCCACCTTAAAAGCTCATGGTATGATGTGTTCCAGGGTGGTATTCTCATTAAGAAAGAGCCCACATTGTTGGAATAATGGCAAGTGTGCAAAGCATAGCTAATCCCCTGTACTGAAAGATAAACATTTACTTTCCCTCTAACTGGAAGGACTAGTCCAGCTCAGCTGAGACCCATTTGTGAATGTGGTGCTCCCCTAGTCTCTCTGAGGGCTGAGGCCAAGGAAGGGGTTGATAAGCATCTTCAACATTCCTCACCATGGCACACTCTAGTTTATTCTTCTCTCATATGATGCTTACAGATCTTTGAGGTTGGTAGGAGTAATATAATACCCATCCTTATAGATTTGGACATGGAGACTCAGAAACTAGAGTGATTTGCCCAAGGTCTTGTAATTACTACAACCGGGTGAGGACTTTGGTACCTGGTGACAGATTCAGGATGAGATATTGAAGTGAGTGGATATTCCTTAGTCTCCAAGGCTGACCTCAGGGAGAACAACCATAACCTTCCACATCACATTTGGTGGCACCACAGTTCAAGAAAGAGAATTAGATTGAGAGAATTGTGAGTCTCATACAGAAGTTCTCAGTTTTCTCCCTAAGATGTCCAATGAAAACTGTGTGAACCAAGCCATTTGCTATAATAAGGCAACTGGAAAATACAGTCTCATTAAATAAGAAATTTTCCTCTATTTCATAATAGTATGAGGTGAGTGGCTCAGACTGGCAGGGAAGCTTTGCTCCTTGAGGTTGTACAAGGATTTGGGTTTCCTTGTAATATGACTGTGTGATTGCCTAGGATGTTGTCCTCCTTTGCATGATAGAAACCGGGTCTTAACCAAGTCTCTCTTTCAGGCTATGGGAAAGGGAATGAAAAGAAGTGTGGACAAGCATTTGCCTTTAAGCAAGTGACATGGAATTTGCTCATGCCATTTTTCTTATTGGTAAGAACTTATGTCATGAGGCTACTGCCATCTGCAAAATCCTGAGAAATATAATTTGTAAATGAGTGGGTATGTGTCCAGCTAGTTTTGTGTGTGTGTGTGTGTGTGTGTTGGGGTGTGGTTCTATTACTAGAAGAAAGAAGGAAAAGTAGATACCAGGGACAGTTACTAGTCTCTAGGATAGTGGCTGAAAAATCAGGTACCTTTCTGAGACTTACTGATAATAAGAAAAATAAGAATAGCACACCTTTATAGAGCATACTGAAGGCCAAAGACTAGGCTAAGTAGCTTATGTATGTTGTCTTATTTAATGTCCAGAATAACCCTGCACCTACTAGGAAAATACGCACTCACCACTGTTCTTCAACTGTTAATTATGTTTACTGTAAAAGCAATCCAAGGTGGCATTTGCAGGCAGTTTATTCATTCATTCATAAAGTATTGAGCACTTTCTAGGTAGCAGGTTCTAGGCTTATCATTACTCATCCGATGCTGAGTAAAGCAGATATGATGTCTGTCTGCAAGGAGTTTATAAACTAAAGAAGGGGATGGACATTAACTATGTAAGAACAGCAACAACTAAAAATTCCACAACTACAAGTTGTGGGAGGTGCTATGAAGAAAATGCCATGAGAGAAAACAGTGGGAGGAAGTGCTTACTCTAGACTGAGTGACCTGGAAGGCTTAAAAGAAGTAACATCTCAGCTGTGTTATGAAATATGGACTGGAGGCAGGACAGGAGTAAGCGGGATGTCTCCAGGGAGAGGGGCCAGCCATGCAAAGACCTTCAGGCAGGAGGGAACTTGGTCTGTTTAAGGCCTGGGCAGGAGACCAGCTTAGCTGGAACTTAGTGAGTGGGGAAGAGCCAGTAGGAGATGAGGATGTTCCAGAAGGCTCAGGGCAGGCCACTCAGGGCTGTGCTAAGGAGTTGTATTTTTATCTCGCACCAGTGGGATGTTCTCAGGGGTGAAAGCATTGATTTATATTGTACTAAGATCCTTCTTGTTCATGTATGGAGGATGGAGGGGGGAGAAGCAGCAGTGGGAAAGGGAGAAAGATTCAGAAGCTATTACAACAGTTCAGGTAAGCTATGATGGGGGCTTAGGCCAGGGATTGGATAGCAGAGGTGGAGAGGATCATGTGTGCTGGGGGTCTGTTTTGGGTTGAGTGATGGATTGGATTGAATATAGTGGAGGGGTGTGGCCCTAAGTGAAGTTAAGAAAGATGGTCTCCCTCGGGTTTCTGGTTGAGGGACTTGGTAGATGGCAAAGAAGGAGAGAGGGGCCAGTTTAAGGTGATGAACTGGTGATAAGCAAGGTGGGCCAAGTACAGATTTTGGAACAAGTGTAGTGGCTAAGGGACTACAAAATTAGGTTCAGCCTGTTCTGGGTGAATGATCTACATGTATGTCATACATGCATGTTGATAATTCATAAATGAGGGGCTCTGTGGGGGTTGGAGTCAGTTCACCAGATCAGTCTGGGGTGCTGTGGGCAGAGCTTCTTAAACTGTGCCTTCAAGGGCAATTCCGAAATCATGGGGGGAATGATACTGTAACCCAGGGATCCAAAGCTATAGAGAAAACAGCTTCGAATTACTTTGTCTTCTGCTTTATCATAAAAGCTAGCGTGAAAAAAATTTTCTATTCCATAATATATATGCTTGTATATATAATATATATGCATAATGTGTACATATATTATCTTAGAAATATTTTTAATATATTGATAAATATATATCTTGTAAGTATCTATGTACATATGGTGTGATGATATTAGTATTAAATTATATCTCAGATTACTTATAAGCAAGTGACACTGACCATCCAGGAAGAAGCATCTCATTTACACCATGATTTCCTATACCTCCTTGCATCAAGTCCGGCATTCTCAAAGAGTATGTGCCCCCTTTTTGAGGAATATGATTGTCAATGAATGAAAACTAGAAAAGAAATTAGTAGATCTGACTCCAGGATCATCTTCAGTCTTGGGCAAGATGGTTTTCCCATCCCTGAAATGATGATAATATTGTCCATCTACCCAGCCTTCCATGGTCAACAGGCTCCAAAGTGCCACATACACCTGGCATGTCATTTTACTGATCATTGGAGTAGGCATTGTCCGTCCTGACAAGAGGTGCTGTGCCTTTCTGCTTCTTAGCTGTCTGGTATGTGAAGACCCAATTAAGCTGAGCAGTAACAGCAGAACTATGATAATACGCTGTACTTCTGGAACTGACCCAGAGCACACACCACAGACAAACAGAAGTACCTCCCCAGTCCTGGGCTCATTTCACAGAAGTGGGACTGGGAGGCCTGCCTGGGATGTGACCTTCATTAGCTCTGAACCTGCACTTCCTCCTCTTTCTTTCTCCCCTTAGAGATTTATTTATTCATTTAGTTTGGCGTAGCTAATGGGGACTCAGGTTGGGGATGGCGGGTGGCCAGTAGACTGCTACGGATGGAAAATGTTATATATTTCTTCCTGAAAGGTGACATCTGGGGGCGGAAGGGTGACATCTGGGGGCAGGCAGGGCGGGAGGAAGGGAGGGAGTGAGAAGGGAGGAGATGGGTGGAGGAGGTCTGCTATAATTAAATACCTAGTGCACAAGATGGATGATCCCCAACCCCCCTACCCCGGAGGGAGCAATTAGAAAAGAAGTAGCAGGAGGAAAACAGAAGGAAAATGCTGGATGGGGAACGAGAAAAAGTCACAGAGAGACAAGGCTCTGTGGTATCTAAATCTCAGAATAAGGCAGATAAACCAGGCAACCAAGGTGGGGATGGGGAGGGAGGGTGGAGCCAGTGGCTGCCTCATATCCAACAGCAGGCCCACCAGAGGGGGAACGAAGCTGGGTGTGATTTGAGAGAGGCCTTCTTGTCTCCCTTTTGCACCTCATATCTCCATGTTTGATGATGCATGGAATTCATTATTTAGCTTTAGGGTTTTGAGTTCTCTGTGGGAGGCAATATTTTAAGCTGTTGTCATTATTTTACACCACAGTGTGAATGAGCCTGGGTGGGGGGAGGCAGTTTTAGGAGCAAGTTAACACCTGGTGTGGGGAGAGAACAAGTGAGGGATAGGAGAGGAGGCGTGACGAGCAGTGGATGGGACCCAGGATGCAGACATACCTATCACCTGAATCCTAGTGCTCCACGGCTGAATCTGGATGACTCAGGGCCCTGCTGCAGAAACACTGAGGAAGTGACACAAGAGGGGTGACAGGGAGGTGGAGAACAGGTGGAGCTGGCTCAGGGTAAGGAGGACAGCAGGGAGCATGTGTAAATATTGGGAGGGCATAGATAGAAACCTGTTTCAGGTATAAGTAAGTGCCCAAAGCAGAGGCTCTTAAGGAGAAGCTGATGGAAAAGAGTTTTTGGAAGGACTGTGGGTAGGTGGCAGGCAAAATGTGAAAGATCTTAAACATACACGATGGAGCTTGGACTTGATTTTATAGATCACCAGTAAGAACCCCCCAGAGGTCTCTGAGCATGGAGAAGAAAAGAGGAAGTTGTGAGGGAACAAAACCAGCACCCTGACCTTCTCTTCATAACACCTCTGCTTTCTGTGGATGAGGTCCCTGGGACCCAACAGGCTATACAACTTGCCTAAGAACCTTGCCCCGAAAAGCAGCAGAGCTGAGATTCAAATCCAGGTCTGTCTGACTCCCAGGTCTGTGCCTTTCCATGACAACATGTGGGAGTGTCTTAATAAGACTGAAATTTTCTGCCAATTTGTCATGTTTTCTTAGTGAGTGTATTAGTCCTAGGGCTGCCAAAATGAATGACCACAGACTCAGAGGCTTACGACAACAGAAATTTATTCTCTTTCAGTTCTGGAGGCCAGAAGTGTGAAATCAAGCTTCCCTGTGAAGACTGCAGAGGAGAATCATTCCTTGCCTCCTTCAGCTTCTGGTGGCTCCAGGCCTTTCTTGGCGTGGGGCTACTCCTCTCCTGTCTCTGCTTCTGTCTTCACACAGCCACACCTATGTATCTCTGCTCTTTCTCGTCTCTTATGAGGACACTTGTCATTGGAATGAGGGTTCATCTTAATCCAGGATGATCTTATTCTCAGATCTTCCACCTGATTACATCTGTGAAGATCCTTTTTCCAAAGAAGGTCACTCACTCATAGGTTCTGGGTGGATGTGTCTTCTGGGGGCCACTACTCAATCCACTGCATGAGTGTGATGAGGACTATGGACACCAGGGCTCTGGGATGTGCTTTTTCCCTTTCAGCCCCAGAATTAATAGTGGTGTGGGTATGGCTTCCTCTAGTTTTACCATCACTGATGCAAAGAAAGGAGAAAGAAGAGATGGCACTTGTCCTCTACATAGATGGGGAAATGAGATTCAAACTCTGAAAAGCTGCTCTGTAGGTCCATAGTCAGGCTGGAAGTAGACTCCCAGCTGGCAGTGGGGCAAGGGAGGGGGGCGATTTCTTTACCAACAGAAACAGCTCCTGGTTCCAGACCATCTGAAATAGTAGTGACATCTCATCTCCTGCTGGTCCAGACCATTTCTTGTCACCACAATTTGGGCCTGTGCCCTGTGCTAAGTAGAGACTCTTAGCTAAAAAGACCCTTAGCAATGACTCAAAGTAAAGTTTTAATGACTTGGACCAATAAGAAAACTGGTCATTGGCTTTCAGAGAGCTAAGGACACCTTTCCCCCATTTCAGGTGTTCCTTGGTTAGCTGGTGCAATGGTTAATGGATGTCTGGAGCTACTTATTGCTGGCCACCTTTGGGGCTCACCACCAATCCCTAAAGGTGGCCATGGTTACATTTGTGAATGACCTATGTAGGACCTGAGCCCTGGGTTCTGGTGCTGCCCTCCACATGGCTGCAGGGGAAGAGGTGTTCTCAAAGCCCTGGGCAGTGGTCACTGAATGGGCCTGGGGGATCAAACAAGGCATATGTTTTAACATGAATGTGTTTTATGCATCAGGAGAGGGATTCCAGGAGTATTTCAGTGGCCCTTCAGTATCCAAGTCAGGTGTCGACCCAACCGTGCTCCTCTCAGCTTGTATGAACTGCTTCCCTGTGCTGGGACCCAGATGTCTGACATGTGTTTCCTGGGAAGGGGTGGTGGGAGAGAAAGAGGGAGAAGAGGGAGAAGAGGGGAAGGGAGAGAATGGAAGAGAGATTGGTAGAGGAGTAAGGACTGGAGAAAGAGAAAGATAAATAAAAGGAAGAGAAAGGAGATTTTAAGGAGACAAAACTTACTGGCTGTTGTGTAAAGGGAAACTGAGGTATTGACCGATTTGTTCAAAAGAATGGATAGCCTTTGATCCTCACATGCCACTGCCAGGATGCTCTTTGAAGCCTTGAGCACTTGAAAATATTGGATGCTTCCAGCCATGTCATTCCAAGAAGAAGGAGAAAGAGAAGAAGAAAGTTCATCTAAATTCTGATTTTTTTCTTGATAACTTTTTAAAAATCGTAAATCTGATGTCATGATATTTTAAAATAGCAAATATTATCTTATTCCAAAAAGTATTTTTTTTTTTGATGACTTTCCTTTGCTAATGTCCCAACATAGGCTTAAGGCTATGCTTATTAGGTAGAGCACACCAAACAGACAAGCATCTAAAAAATGAAGTGACATCATTGGGAGAGTCCTTTATATTTGTTTGGTAGTTCAAAATGTACAAAACTCTTTCACATATACTGTGTGACTGGATCCTATGAGGAAAGAATGAAAACAGGTTTTTATTTTTCATTGGGAAAACGTACAGCTAAAAGAAAACAAATCCAACTCTTCCAGCTCCTTACGTTTTTCTCCAGGGTGCTGATAATTATACATATGTAAGGATGCTTATGTAACACGAGGAAGAATGTTCTACTTTGAAGTTGTCCAAGAATGAAAGGCCCTGGATCAGGAAGAAGTGAGTAGCTCTTCAGTAGAGGATATTGTGATCCCAACTGTACCCCTACCCACCCAGTTAAACATATGTCCACCTCCTAACCCCCAGGACTTGTGAATGTGCCTTATTTGGAAATAGGGTCTTTAGATGAAATGAAGTTAAGGATCTTGAGATGAGGTTAACCTGGATTTAGAGAAGGTCTTAGATCCAGTGAGTGGTGTCCAAAGAAGAGGAAGGAGAGGAAGATTTGAGACCCACATGCAGATCAAAGCAGAGACTTCAGTGGTGTTGCCATAAGCCAGGGAAGACTGGAAGCCACTATAAGCTGGGAGAGTCAAGGAAGAATTCTCTCTGGAGTCTTTAGAGGGAGAATGGACTTGCCTGCAGATTCTTCGATTTCAGACTCCTGGCTTCTAGAGCCATGAAACAATAAATCCTCGTTGGTTTAAGCTATCCATTGTGTGGTGATTTCTTGTGGCAGCCACAGGAAACCAATACATAGGGGCAAAGGGGATGTATGTTCCCTGAGTAAAGATGTCTCCCAAGGCATCTGAGGATCAGAAAATCAGGTTGTTGGCCAGGGGATTTTTATCTAATCCTCAGATTTTATGATTCAGAGCACTTTTACTCAACTGCATTGTGTCCTTATAATTTAATGTTCTGCTTTTATATTCAATATAATTTTATATGAATTTTGTTTGTATATAATTTCATATTTTTATCTGTAATGGCTATATGCCAACAAATGAGTGTGTCATAATTACCTGACCCCTCTCTGTTGATGCAAATCGTTTTCGTGGTTTTTACTATTATACATAATGCTGCTGCAGAACTGAGTTCTCATGCAGCCATCTTTCTCTTGATATCCTGTGACAGTGCTTCTCAGCTGGGGTGAAGTCTCCCTAGAGACATTCAGCCATGTCTGGAGACTTTGTTTGTCACAAGTTGTTGGTGAGAGTTGCTGCTGGCATCCAGTGGGCAGAGGCCAGGGATGCTGGTAAGCATCCTACAATGCACAAGATAGAATTTCACAACAAATACTACCCAGTCTAAAATGTCAACAGTGATGAGATTGGGAAAACATACCTTAAGTTAAAATCTTAGGAGTGGAATTCAACAGAGTATTAGAAGTCCTAGCCACAGCAATCAGACAACAAAAAGAAATAAAAGGCATCTGAATCACCAAAGAAGAAGTCAAACTCTCACTCTTTGCAGATGATATGATACTTTATGTGGAAAACCCAAAAGACTCCACCCCAAAATGCTAGAATTCATACAGGAATTCAGTAAAGTGGCAGGATATAAAATCCATGTACAGAAATCAGTGGCATTCCTATACACCAACAACAAGACAGAAGAAAGAGAAATTAAGGAGTCAATCCCATTTACAATTGCACCCCACACCGTAAGATACCTAGGAGTATTATCTAACCAAAGAGGCAAAGGATCTGTACTCAGAAAACTTTAAAATACTCATAAAAGAAATTGAGGAAGACACAAAGAAATGGAAAAACGTTCCATGCTCATGGATGGGAAGAATAAATATTGTGAAGATGTCAATGCTACCTAGAGCAATCTACACATTCAAAGCAATCCCCATCAAAATACCATCCACTTTTTTCAAAGAAATGGAACAAATAATCCTAAAATTTGTATGGAACCAGAAAAGACCCCGAATAGCCAGAGGAATGTTGAAAAAGCAAAGCAAAGCTGGTGGCATCACAATTCTGGACTTCAAGCTCTATTACAAAGCTGTA
>NC_138373.1:71318665-71357286 GCF_054177405.1 Leptonychotes weddellii | reverse complement strand
TGTGTGTGTGTGGGTGTGTGTGTGCACACACCACATCTGGAGAACATTAAGAAAGAAAAAACCCAACCCCATCATGCTGTAACACACTATTGTTATTGAACCCAGGTACCCTATAAAAGTTGTCTTTGACTCCAGAAAGAAAATATTTGTTCCTATACCTGTTGGCTGTTACCAAGTGATTGCCTATGGTCTTTGGTCAGATGCATTTATTCCCCCTTATTTTGACATTTTCTTCCCTAAGACATGAATTTCTCCCAGACACAGTTCATCCACAAAACATAGTGAGACATTCCCATGACACTGAGGGGCCGGGCAGACCACTCTCAGGAGTGGCAATCTCCGCTGCTTCTTCTATTCCTACTGTACAAATGTCTACCCTGGGAGCTGTACTGTGATCCAACTCACTATCTTATAAGGGGATGAAAAATAAGGCCTGCAGGGTGACAAAATTATGTTTGCTCCTGGGACAGTAAAGAGGATAGCCTGCCTGGAATAGAGAGTGAACCCTGTGTGGGTAAGACAGAGAGAGTGGAAGGATTTTGTACCACAGGCTAAAGAGTCTGGACTTCATGTGTCCTAACCAGCCACCCGACCTTAATCAGGTCCCTCCTGGGGACCTCCGTTTCTTCTTCTGTAAAATGAATTGGGTTGGGTTAGAAGCCTCTTGTGACAGGTGATAAAGAGGAGGCACTTAGAGCAGTTCAGTGGTGTGTTGGAAGGTTTGTTGGGGAAGATTAATCAGGACTGTAGAATGGATGGCATGGAGGAAGTATTGGATGCAGGGAATTTGCCCAAGAAGTTATTCCACTATGCCAGGCTGCTTCCTGTTTGGCACCTGGGCCCCTGACCCCTGCACTAGAAGCAACAGACATTGTATCTCTGCCACCACTTCTGTTGTGTCCTCTTTGCACTGCTCAGAAGTTCAAGGCCTTGCTAAGTGTGACTTGCTGGTCCATCAGTCCCCCAAAGAGTTCAGCATAACCTCTCCTCCTGGATAGGTGCAGGGTGGGTCTCAGAGGTGGTGGATCTGCTATCTTCCCTGTTGGTTCTCAAAGAGCCAGTTAAGTGCATTCTGCAGAAGCAGGCTGCCGACATCAATGTGGAGGATGGACGGTAGTTTGTCATGGAAATCAGTTTCTCAAGTGCACATGCAGCTCTACGAGAGACAAGGAGGGGAGCCGAGAGGGCTGTCCCCCCTCTCAGGGCTTCTTGGCTCCTCTACAGCACAAGGGCTAGCATTCCCCTTGGCCTTTGCCACCGGCACTTGCCAGACTTACTTAAAATCACATCTGCGTTTGTGTGGAAATCCTGCCCTCCAAGGAGGTGGGAGAGAGGTTGTTTTATCCATTTTATTTACAAGGAACCTGAGACTCAGTGTTGGGGTGACCTACCCAGTTTATAGACCTACTACATTGGAGCTAGAACTCCCCCTGAGTCTTCCAAATCCCTTGGTTGATTCTGGTAGATGGTCTTACAAGGGTCCAGGGAGTCCACCCAACCCTGGAGAGACTCAGCTACTGGGGAAGGAATACTCCAATATTTCTCTACTTGTGCTCTAGTCTCCAGCAAAGGACCCCCATTACCAGAACCCCATAGGAAGCTGGGTGGCAAGAGAGTCTGGGGGATGTGGCAGAGAAGAGCAGAATGTGGCTCTAGAGGGGCAAATAGAGGGCCCTCACCTCACCTGGCACCCCATGTGGGTCTGCATCCCTGTGCTTACACTAGTAGCCGGTTCCCCTAAAATGGGCATCCTAAAAGCTGCCAAAGTTCAGTGCCTGCTGCTCTGGGGTAGAAGGTCACAACCTTCTCTGACATCAGTCAGGGGATCCATGAACTTGGGTTGGTGAAAATGTCATGTTTGTTCTCACTCAACTCTGACTGAAACTTAGCGTTTCCTTCAGTTATGAAATAGGTAAAAAGCCACTGTAGAATCAGCGGTAACTGTGATATTGTCATCAATATGATATTTTTTATGTACAGTACAAATTTGATAGGTATCTAGAAATAGGCTTTACATTGTTCACCACTTCAAAATTGCAGTGATTATTAGACTTGCTTATAGATGATATTATTTAATGTGTTTGTAAAAAAGCACATCATTGTATCACAGATTTGTTTTGTATTATTTTTGACAACTGTATCTCAATAAAGCTGGTATCTTTTTTAATCTCATGTATTTTATTTTTTACACTTAATTTTTTTTTCTGAGTCTATAGGGTCATCAGACTGCTAAAGGGGTTCATGGCACAGATAAGTTTTAGGAACCCCTATTCTCTGGGTCATGGCAGATATCCTAGAGCAGGGGTCTGAGAAAGTCCTGGAGAGACAGTGAGTCCATTGAGAAAAACTCTAATACATCTTTGGTTATAAAAAAGATAAAGCTCAGATCCTATTCCAGAATAGAAGGTGGTGACAAGGAGGAGCTGAATTGGTCAGCAGGGGCTGTCCAGTGAAGCAGAAATTACCATATTGTGAAGGCTTCTCGCCTCCCCTGGGTGTTTGGGTCCACGTCCTGGGGTGTCGGGGAGGGGAAGGTGGGCGCCGGAGTTGGGGGGGCGTCCCACGTGGGGAGTCACAGCCCGGAAGGGGCGTGGCTGCCATGCTGAAGCCAGTTTCGGTCATGACCACAGACGTTGGGTTTTCCTTTCCTGCGCCATAGTTCTTCTGTGCTCTCCTCCACCCTTCACACGCAGTGGATGCAGCCCATCGCCAATTCCTGGGGAATTAAGGACAACACAGTGAGAGGAAGGGGTAGCAGCCTGGGCAACTGAGCCCGAGTGGCTGATGGATGGCCGGAGACACCAGGATAGAGGTGAAAAGCAGGGCGGACGTGCTGGCCTTGCGATTCCCGAGGCGTCCCAGAAACCCTCAGGAAGAAGGCCTGACAAAGTCCGGATTCCAGCAGACACACACATCGCGGGCTTGGCTGGGTTCCCCTGTGACAGTGGATCTATAACACCAACTGACTGGAGACACATCCTAGGTTTGCTCACCACTAGGAAAGAAAAAAGGCTGCCAGTTATATTGGTGAGGCCCCAGCAATGGTGAGATGGATCCTGATTTCAGACACGTTAAATGTGAATAAATGTGTTCTCAGAACTGATGGAATATGGGAGTTAAATATGTAATCGAAAGGGGACTCCCCCTCCCAGGGTTGGCAGGCTCAGGGACATTCGTGTTTCCTGAGGTCATGGTTGGTGCCCTTGCTATTCTCCCCAGCGTGTGAGCCCAATGTGAGCCCGGGCTGTGTCCTAGCCTTTCTATTTCCCCAGCATCAAGCACAACATCTTTCTCATGGTAGATGCTCCAGAATGGTTCCTTGTGTTAATACCTGACTGGTTGAATGTACCAATGAAAGGGTGAATTGATGGAAGTGTTCCTCAGTGGCATTTCCAGGTGAGGAGGCAAGGGGAGGAAGCTGGTCAGCCCAGCAGGAAGGATTATTGTATCATTGACATATTTAGGTTTTTTAGCTCTTCGTGGTAATAAAAAGCAGATTGACTTTTAATCTATTTTAATATTGTTTTAAATCCTCCACTCACAATGTGTGCCCTTCGTGCTTGCACCCAGGACGGACCACTCCTTTTTGGTATGCCTCACATGAATGCACAAAGTGGTGAAAATGCCAGTTCACCACACAGTGAGCCAAAGCAGAGTCCGTGACCATACGTCTCTGCTGCCGATGTAAGCAGTCACGGTCCCTATTGAGATTTTGCCTTGAAGCCCTGCAGATGCTGAGGAGCACTGAAAAGAGGTACCGAATGCAGAACAAACAAATGAACAGCTCTCACTATTGACATCATGCTCCAGATGCTGGCCCTCCCACTCGTCTCCTTATGACAGAATCAACATGGCCATTCCCATAAGAAATGATTCCCCAGGGAACCACTGAGCATTTGCTTAGTGACTTCTGAGAGAACCTCTGCTTTTGGTACCACGAATTGGGAAAGGAGAGTGTCCACATGGGGTTACTACCCTTGTCAGCTCTGTATCCCAGCCTTGCATCCCAGGGACAGGCCTGGCAAGCTTGGTGAGAGCTGATGAGGCCACATTTCTCCAGAGATATTGGGAATATAGGGAGAGGAGGAGGGACATATTGACTGCAGCTTGTTGGGATGACTCGTGAGGCCTGGGACAGCCCTGTGTTCATGAGTCGCTACAGCTAAGTTTAGTGCTGGCTTCCATGGCGGAACAGATGGGCAGTCAGAGCAAAGACATTCTGCTCAACTCTAGCCCGGCACGGCCCTGTCCAACGGATCAGCCTAGGGCTGAGCCAGAGTGGCCAGGTCTGTGCTGACACGGACATACACACGCAACAGGGCTCCCAGGTCCTGGGAATGGCAGGCAGAGACCAGGAGCTATGACTGCCCATCATTCCTTTTCCCCTTGATCCCTCAACTTTCATTGAACACCAGTTACACAAAGACAAGCCCTTCCCTCCAAGAGCACACAATCCGAATGGAGGGTAGACACAATCGACAGGATGCAAGCAGATGGCAAGTAGATGCAAAATAACAATGGCCGAAACTTGGATAGTGTTTCTCAATGAAGAAAGCCTTCTCTCAAATCTGTCATGTTATTTGGTTCAAACAGTAACCATGCGAAGTTGTATTATCATCCCAAAGTTACAGATCAGCTGGAGTCCAGGCTTCCTCCCTCAGTTCCCAATTCAGAATCTATTTCGCACCACTCTGCCCTTATGTGAGCTTTTTGGGGAGGATGGGCTGTGAAGGACGCGATACCCGTTTGCTTGGTTAGGAGATAGTGTGGTTTAGGAGTCTTGGTTCATAACAGTATTGGTAACTTAATGATCTCAGCATCTCCTGCTTCATCATTCCCTCTGCCTCTGTTGCCTACTTAACATTTCACTGGGTCTCCTAAGAAATGCATTTTTTCCCTCGTGGGCATGAATGCTTTTTTTGAAGAAATGTAGTTTTGTTGCTTTTATGTTTTCAGTGTCTCTACTAATAGAAAAGAGAAGGTAAGAATACATTTGATTATTCTATTTAATAAATATAGATATAGAAAAGATATAGACAGATAGATATAGATGTACTGTAATATTCTTTATTATTACCCAGTAAGAAGATAGAAATCACCAGTGATTATCATGTTTAACAACATGGAGTTTAATAGCAATATTTGTATGTGATGATTTTCTAAGAGCTCTCCATGCTTACTTATTTTTATTTTATTTTATCTTTTTATTTTATTTTATTTTATTTTATTTTATTTATTTTTTTAAAGCAGGAGGGAGGGGCAGAGGGAGAGGAAGAGAGAGAATTCCAAGCAAGCTCCACACCCAGTGCAGAGCCTGACGCAGGGCTCGATCTCACGACCCTGAGATCACAACCCGAGCCGAAATCAAGAGTTGGATACTTGACCGACTGAGCCACCCAGGAGCTCCTATTTTATTTTTAATTGAGGTATAATTGATGCATAACATTATGTTAGTTTCAGGTGTATAACATAATGATTTGATATTTATATATATCATTAAATGATCACCACGATAAGTATAGTTAACATCCATAACCACACGTAGTTACGATTTTCTTTTCTTGTGGTGAGGACTTTGAAAAGCTACTCTCTTAGCAACTTTCAAATACACAGTACAGTATTGTTAACTATAGTCACCATGCTGTTCATGACATCCTAGCACTTATTTATTTTGTAACTGGAAGTTTATGCCTTCGACTCCCTTCACCCATTTCCTGCTTTATCCTCTTTATATCTTTCCCTGCTTCTTTGGGAATTATATTTTTCTCCATCCCTGAAGGCCTGTGTCCTGGACAGGGGATGGGCAAGACGGTGGGAAAGGGTTGGTGTGATTTTTACAGAGGAGATAGGAAAGTACTATGAAGCCTCAGCAAGCACTTTGTACCTCCCCAGTGTCCCTCAGGACAATGGTTAGAGGTAAGCACAGTGGCATCCACTTTACCCTACATCCTAGAAATTCAGACCTACACGCAATGTCTTTAGGGAAACCCGCACTTCCTCCAGGTAGGAAAAGCCCAGCATGAGTCACCCGGGCTGGAATCCAGACGGCAGGGTGTTTCAAGTTTTTTTCTCTGCTTTTTCAGGCAAGAACTTTGGAGATCTTGTTGTTCTAGGTACTGGTTATAATCCTCTGATGGCTACTTCCTGGGTGTTCTGGCCTGAACTCAAACATGCTCCCTGTTTTTCCTTTAGACATGGCTCTTGCTCATTTCCAAACTCCAGCTTTTAACACAAAACATGTAAGTGTCTATAAGGACAAGCTCTGGCCACTCTTCCGATCAGGAGCAATGATTTCTGTTGGATGTCACTTTCTAATGAGATGATTTGGATATGTTTGGGTTGTGGGGAGAGAGTAGGCTGGAGGGGAGGGAGATTGTATGGGGGGTGGTGTTGAGGTGGGGGTGGGAATGCCGATGTTGGTTTATTGATAGTCGGCTGGATGACATTCTTGTTTCATCACATGGTGAGTGTTTTCAAGGCACTGAGCCAAGACCAGACATAAACCTGTCTGGAGAAACATCTCCATGAAATATTCCTGGGCTCACGAAGCAGATGTCTACAGAGGCAGCACGGCTCACCCGATTCATTCCTTGAGGCAACCGTAAAACATGTGATCTGGAGAAGGTGGAGGTGGGTGGGCTTCTTGCAGCTAGTTGGTGACAGAGCCAGGATTGGAACCTAGGTCTGTTGAACCCTAAGTTCATATTCTTTTCACAGCTCCAGAGTGTAGACACTCAAGGGATAGTCATTCTTGTTCTAAGTCTGCCCCTGTCAGTTTTATGACCTTAGTTATGTTCCTTCTCTGCTCTGGGCTTTGGTTTCCTCCTCTGTAAGTTAGGGTTTTGGAAAGGTTGACCTCTAGCTCCTACGACAGGGACCATATCTCCAAGACATAGAGGGCTGCCTGGCACTCAGTAGGTGCAATATGCATACCGATGGAACAAATGCGTCAATGTTTCATGATTCTACGAATGTCCAGTCTCATATTCACTCCCTGTCTTTAAATCTCTCCATCCGTTTATTCGTGATCTTCCACATTCTGCCTATTTTATAGAGTGAGCTTTAAAACAACAACAACAACAAAAACTTTTCTAGTTCCTTCTGTTAGTATTGTGCCCTTTGCAACACTCTCGTGACAAAAGAGGCTTGGCTTGTTCTATGAACAGTGATAATGACAGTGGTGTTGGTGCACATGTTGAAACTTCAGGTGTTATAGTCCTTTCATTTGAATGATGGTCCTTTTTTGCCTTGTCCCTTATGCTTTGGGTCATTGGTAGGTATCATATTAATGCACACTTCTTTACATGCTATTGTTTTAAGTGCATGAGAAGGTATGTATCCATGAGTTTGTATGTGTGTGTTCTATTCTTCAGTGTAGTCGATCTATGTTATTTTTGTTTTCCCAACATCTTTTTTCTCTCCTTTTAACACCTCAGTTGTCTTTAGGTAACACCCTTCCCCCACTCTGACATATACCAGGAGTAGAGCAGACCCTGCCTACATCAGGTAGAGATAATTAGGGTATTAAACCCTCCTGGCCACAGGGGTTTTTTCAGCAATGGACACGTGATTCGATCAGATCTAAAGAGATTCAGTTCTTGATGAAACTACTGGAAATAAGTCTTTACCTTTCTGCTGGACTTGTAACTGTAGACGTAATCCTGTATGACCAACAGACAACCTTCTTACCTCCACCATGAGGGGAATTTTGCCTAACAATGGAGACTACACAGAAGAAAGCAGAACTGAGAGAAAGAGAAAGACATGGTCTGAGATCCTGGAGCCAACTGCACCTGAAGGCAACCTCCCCCAGGGTTTTAGTTGTGTGAGCCAAGACATTCATACTGTCAGTACAGTCAGTCTGGTTTGGGTTTACTGCCACTTGCAGCTGAGGGATAAAATTCCATTGCATTGTGTAGCTCTGGATCGTCCTAACCCTCTGCATCTCCTCTCATTGTCAGGTGTCAGTTGTGGGATTGCTGAGCCCTGGTTTTGTCACCTTCTCTGGCCTGCTTGCTCAAGCACAGCCTTGCACAGAGCCTCAGAGGAGCATGGCTTGGGGGTTTGGGGATGCTGAGTGGAGCCTGGCCTGTAATTATCTGCTACCACAACTGCTTCTTAGAATCTTCATCTAGTTTCATGGCTGTTTTCATACTTAAACCACTGTGCCAGTTTCCATGGGAGGTTCAAATAAATCAGATATTCATTTTTTTTTTTCATTTTAGGGAAATTCTCCCCTATATTATATGTCATCTTTTTCTGGCTTTTTTGTTTAGTTTTCAACTTTAGGGAAATCAATTACATTAGTTATCCATATGTTGAATTGTTTTTCCTCTCCTTTATGTCTATTATATTCCAATTTGTTTTCTCACATTATAATTTTTTCTACATTTGCTAGGATTATCTTGAGCCCTTTCTCTATGTTAATCCTTTGACTTTCAACTAAAACTGTCCTTTTTCTTACTGTTTCTTATTAATTTTTTGCTCTTGAATAGTATTGTTTTTACCTTAAAGTTATCTCTTAGATCTGCTGACATCTTATTTTGTTATCTGGTCTTTAAACTATTTTTAAAAATTTAATTCAAGTTCTTATTACGTATCTCTAGAGTATGAAGTATAAGCACTTTGATTCTGTTCCTTGAATTATCTTTCTCCTATGTTGAGATATCTTCTTCTGAATTTTGCTTCCTTGTTGTAGCTTGCACACAATGCTTGATGTAAGTGGTTTGCTCTGATACCTGTTTTGGTTCTAATTGCTTTGATATCTGTAAGCGATCCTGGCTCAGCTCCTTTCCCTTCTGTATATGAGCACTGTGTGTCTTTGCTGTTTACCTAAGGCTGAGAGGTTAAGAATTGCATTCCATCCACTTCTCTTTCTGAGGGTCTGAGGGATTAAGCAAAATCACCTGGGGCTATGCCCATTTGTGTTTAATATACTATATCATAATGCACTGCCCAGCTGGGCATGTCTTCTCCTGTCCTGCGGACAGCCCCCCAAATTCAGAGCAAGTCCCAAGAGCTTAGTTTCCAACAGCGAGGACTAACATATGTTTATTACTGTTTCACCCCCCTCTCTTTCATGCCCCATTTACTCCCACCCAGCAAAAGGTAGAGAAAGATAAAGATACCCACTTCATCCACCTCTCCTTAATTCAAGAGTTCTAATAAGATTTTCAGTATTTTGTGGGGTGCCTGGGTGTGGTCCATTAAATGTCCGACTCTTGGTTTCTGCTCAAGTTGTGATCTCAGGGTCGTGAGATTGAGGCCCAGATTGGCCTCCGCGTGTGCTGAACGTGGAGTCTGCTTGAGAGTTTCTCTCCCTCTGCCCCTCCTGCTCATGCTCTCTCTCTCTCTCTCGTTCTCTTTCTCACAAATAAATAAATAAATCTTAAAAAAAAAAAGATTTTCTGTACTTTGTCAACTCAGTAGTTCTGTTTCAGGAGTGAGTGGATGCCAAGAATTCCCTGTTTTTATCTTGGGTTCCCCCCACCTTTTGAAGTTTTTAGCTTGAGGTTGTGTCCTTTTACTGGTTTGGTTGCTGATAGTAAATTTTTTCCTGAATTTTAATATATTTGTTCCTTAGGTCTAAGTACAGGAGACATCACCAGAGACAGCATGGCATCACCAAAAGAACAAAGGCTCTGCAATCTGTCAGACGTGCTATGGGACCCCGAGTCTCTCTGACCTTCAGTCTATTTTCTGATTATGAGAACAGTCACACTTAACTTGCAGAACTGGTGGAGGGGAAACTGGAGGGAGGGGGATAGGGCTTAGCTTGGCAGAGGGAAAGGAAGAGAGAAGTGGATGGAGAACAGAGGCAAAGCACCACATGACCTCATCTCTCCAGTCCTGAATTCCTTCCACTGTTAGGAACGCTATATGCAAAATGCTTGGCACATGATACTGATCAAAATGGTGACTATTAGGAGGTAGGATAGGTGTCAGGCCATGCAGGATGGGCCTCAATGAAGTAGTGTAGAGCATGAGGGGTGATCATTCTGGGGCCATAGTTTCCTGTGTGCACTTTCCTGTGCTGTTTATAAAACTCCTTGGCAAAATGTGGAGGTGGTAACTATGTGGGGAAAGCATGTCACCTTTGCCTTCACATCAGCCTGCCCCGATGATTTACTTGTTCTCTCTGAGTGTCTAACTAAGGACTAGATGTCTTTATCAGGGTGTGCTCTTGGTTTGCCACATTTTCTTTCTTTATTTTCTTCTACAAATCCTTTTATGAAAATCATGTATGGTCATAGGCAGAGTTGTGATCTGAGGCAGAGGGATAGCATCTTCCCATTCCTGGTGTAACTAGGATGATAACTCCTGGATTTTCTACCCACATTTTTCTCTACCATATTTTGTAGTAGACAGTAGAACTTTTGAAGTGATGAACTATCCCTAATGCCTAAACTTGGCCTGGCCAGGGATGGGACCAAAACTTGTATCTGTCCTAATGCATCTGTAGGCAATCCCTGGATACCCCTCCCAACTAATGAAAAGTGTTTATAGGATGGAGGGAGCGTGGGGACCCCTCTGGCTCAGTCAGTGGCCTCTACATGGTATGAAGAACAAAGGTGTACATGAGTATGCATGGCCTCTTAAATATTAGATAAGAAAAATCATATCTTTCAAAATCTTGAGATAGCTATGTATCAGGCTTACCACAGCCACTGCAGAAAAATACAGGATCATTTATACAATGGCATATTACTCAGCCATCAGAAAGGATGAATACCCAACTTTTACATCAACATGGATGGGACTGGAGGAGATTATGCTAAGTGAAATAAGTCAAGCAGAGAAAGTCAATTATCATATGGTTTCACTTATTTGTGGAACATAAGGAAGAGCATGGAGGACATTAAGAGAAGGAAGGGAAAAATGAAGGGGGGAAATTGGAGGGAGAGATGAACCATGAGAGACTATGGACTCTGAGAAACAAACTGAGGGTTTTAGAGGGGAGGGGGGTGGGGGGATGGGTTAGCCCTGTGATGGGTATTAAGGAGGGCATGTAATGCATGGAGCACTGGGTGTTATATGAAAATAGTGAATCATGGATCACCACATCAAAAACTGATGATGTATTGTGTGGTGACTAACATAACATAATAAAACAAAATTTTTAAAAAAATTGAAAAGAAAAAAAAGAAAAATATAGCATCAAAGCACAGAAGTATCAGAACAGAAGACAAGAGTGCAGACAGTCTATAAGGACATACATCTGTCTCTATGACCTCTTGAAAATTGATTTCCTCATTTGTAAGGTGAAATAATAATAGCACCTGCCATATAGCTTTGTTGTTAGGATTAATGTTTATAGAGCACCTAGTATATTGCCTGGCAAAAAGTAAGGACTCAGTATGTGAAGTCCTTTAATGTTATTTTCTTGTAGTTGTGTTCATTTACTAGTTAATAGAGTCTGTGTGATGCATGTGTGCACACAATTGTGTGATCTTCCTCTGTAAGTTATATGCTTACATAGGGGAAGCTAGGAGTTGTATCTCCTCTTCAACTTGTCTCCAGTTCCTGGGCACCGGGAGGAACTTAATCTATTTTGTTGAATTACTTACAGCAGGGTGCCTGGAGATATGTGTAAAACAGTGCTGGCATAGAGTTGGTATTTAGTAAATATTTGTCGAATGAATGCAAATGAATGAAAAAAATCTCCTTTTAAAAATATCTTCAAAGAAAATGAGCTTGATCCACAGTAAGCAAAATACAGATGAGCCACAAGGGACTACTTCTCAACACCAAGCAATGACAGACTATAAAAGAGAATTGAGAGAGCAAACTGATGGTTACCAGAAGGGATGTTGTGGGCGGATGGGTGAAATAGGTGATGGGGATTAAAGAGTACATTTATTATGATGAGCAATGAGTAATGTATAGAATTATTTAATCACTGGATTGTATACCTGAAACTAATATAACACTGTATGTTAACTAGACTGGAATTAAAATAAAAAGTTAATAAAAAGAGAATCGAGAGAGACTGTAGGCTTTTCTTAAAAAAATATTATGAATCTAGAGACAGAGAGAACAAAGAAATTAACTTTCTAACCTCATGTACTCCTTAGGCTCTAAAAGTTTATTGATGAGAATCTTTGATATTAAAGATCTATAGAGAGATGGGTGTTTTCACAAGCCATTTGTGTCACAAATTCAAAGAAGCAGAGGACTTTGTGAGAGTAAATTCAAACAAACAAACCAAAGACTTAACCCAAAGCAAGACTACCCAATCAAATTCCCATGCTTCAGTTTTAGGCCCTTGTTGGTGGTCAGGGTCCTGCGTACTCAATTTATTCATCTAGTCAGGGTAGAGGCACAACCTTAATGGATGGAGTTGTGAATAGGGATGCCCAGAATAGCTTGTATTCTGTTACTTGTGAAATATAATTCTAATATCTTTGTTTCCACATTAATGTTGAACTTTATTGAATACCAATTCAGGAAATCTTATGGGCCAAGGAGTGAACTGGATTAAGATTATGAATGAGAGTGTGTGTGTGGTGGTGGTGGGGGGGGGGTCTGTGTGTTGACTGGAGAAGGGAAAGGGTTGAAAGAGTCCACACTTCTGACTCTGGATCTCACACTTGTTGATAATACTGTGCTGCCTCCTGTAGCCAGTACCACCCAATTTGGCAGTGAAGTATTCTGGAATGTTTTCACACATTAGTTCTTTCCCTCTGCAAGCAGATAAAAGACCTTATACTCTTTGATTCTTCCAAGTGCTAGCTCAGTGCAAAAAAGGGCTGACTGATTGCTATGGATCGACAGATTTCATTTAGTAAGTGTAAGCACCAGCATGCCTCAGACTTACCATGTGACTGAGTGTCAGATAACAGACAGCGTCCAGCGTAAAAATCACCCATGAAGAGGAGCTGACTTAGCCCCTAGAAATTTCTGGTATTCATGACTTTTTATTTTTGTCCTTGGTAGGGAGAAAAATTAGGGAGCCAAGGCTATTTGGGTTGTCATCGGGGAATTAGGAGGAATGGTGTAGGAAAACAGCAGTTATAAGTGTCCTAGGAATTTGGGTAGACATGTTTATGGGGTTGGCATTTTGAAGGCTGGATAGAAATACCTTGTGTGTGTGTGTGCATAAGAATGTGTTCAAGGGCCTATGCTAGTAACTTCTAGAAAGACAGGAAAATGTGGGAAGAAGAAAAAACCTGTGGCATATAATTTTTTGCAGTAGATTATATTTTTAAAAGAAAAAATATGGAGGGCGCCTGGGTGGCTCAGCTGTTAAGTGTCTGCCTTCGGCTCAGGTCATGATCTGGGGTCCTGGGATCAAGTCCCACATCGGGCTCCTTGCTCAGCGGGAAGTCTGCTTCTCCTTCTCCCACTCCCCCTGCTTGTGTCCCTTCTCTTGCTGTGTCTCTCTCTGTCAAATAAATAAAATCTTTAAAAAAAAAAGAAAAAATATGGATATTACTGTAACCATAGTTAGAGCATCTTTTTTGCACCTGCTTAACTATGACCCTGGGCAAACAGGGACAGGTCAACTTTGAGATAGGATACCATCAAGTCAAAGAGCTGTGTGTGTCACAATGGCACCATCACCACCACTCCAACCTCATAACTCAAAGACCACTGCATCAATGTCTGGTCCAATATGGCACCATGCTGGGATTTCTTAGCCAGACATTGTTCTCACCTCAGATGGCATGATGGATGGGATTGGACCTTTTAGACAAGGAATCCCATGATTCCTGAACAAGACCATGATTTGGGTGCTATGCAGTGGCCCTAAAAAGCAACCAGCATCCTCGAAAAGACTGCAAATGGTGAATTGTTTTATCACAATTTCTGAGCATTCCTCCTTCTCAGTAGTCCAGGCTAATAGGAATGGCAACACTTTAGACAGCCAACTTGCTAAATACTGGGAGTCTGTGCTTGTGTGTGAATGTTTATGTATGTGAGGGTAAGACACACAAGTGGGGAGAATGAATAGAGAAGAAATCTATGCCCTTGATTTTGAAGAGCATTTAATGATGCTGATTTAGCTACTTACTACTTGAACTCCTGTAATTGCAGAGTTAAATTCTCTCATTCTTAGGACTTTTTGAACATGGCTGAATCCCTTTCTCAGGGAAAGGAAAGATGCAGGCTTAGGTTCAGGTCAGATTTTATTATTTCATAATTGATCTAGACAGAAGGAAGTTTTTAAACTAGGCTTCACATAATGAGGCAGAATTTATGAAATGCCCCTTGGATCTATCACCAGATACTTTTAAGAGAGAATTAATCATAGACCCTAGAGAAAAGGGCTGCTGGAGGGGAAATTCGAGGAAGGGGGACATGGCTGAGCTTGGCAGAGGGAGAGGAAGAGAGAAGTGGATGGAGAACAGAGGCAAAGCACCACATGACCTCATCTCTCCAGTCTTGAATTCCTTCGCAGTCTCTGTTCTGCTTTCCAGAGGGACTGGGCCAGTCTCTCCCTCTTCCAATCTATCCTGAACACTGTGGCCCTATTAATCCTCTTAAATCACTGCTCACTTCTCACCGCTTCCCTTCTAAAGAGTCAGAGGTGGCTCCCTATTGCCTGCTAAATCAAATCCGGCTTCTCTGCCTCACTTGCATTGACTTCCGGAATTCAGCCCTCCCCAGCCTGTCCAGCAGCTCCCAACCACCAGCTCTGTCTCATCAGCCCTGACTCCTCACTGTGTCTTGCACAGATCGGGGCTTTCCCACCTCTGCTCTGTTGTTCCTCCTGATGGGTACCTTGCTCCACTTTGCTCCACCCAGCCTCCCTCTCTGACCCTTAGGGCCTATGTCAAGGCCAACCCTCTCCAAAAATATGGCCTTCTGACCACTCCAGTCCTCTCTGAAGCCTCTCTTCTCTGAATCCAGTGATGTGCTGGTAGATGTTTAACAACAGGCTCTCTGGGGGTGGGGGAGTGAGGGAATAAGCACATTCAGACACATTCATGAGTCCGTTATAGATTTTAGTGATATAAAGAATGTGTAAATGAAGGGAGGGAAATTGGAGGGGGAGATGAAACATGAGAGACTGTGGACTCAGAAACAAACTGAGGGTTCTAGAGGGGAGGGGGTGGGGGGATGGGTTAGCCTGGTGATGGGTATTAAAGAGGGAACATACTGAATGGAGCACTGGGTGTTATAAGCAAACAATGAATCATGGAACACTACATCAAAAACTAATGATATAATGTATGGTGATCAACATAACATAATAAAATTAAAAAAAGAGAGAAAAAAAGAATCTATAAATAAACTTCAGAATGTGTGAGTGAAAAAAAAGAATGTGTAGTACACAATTTACAAATAAGATATGTAATACTCTTTATTGTACGTTCTGTGTAGTGAATTGCTTTCTGTAAAATGCTTTCATTGATGCTTGTTAAACTTTTGTATCTGTAGCCAACCTATTATTGCAATTAACAAACAAGTGTTGTTCTGACATGAATACTGGTTGACACTTTAATGAATAAAATGAATGTGAAACAACAAAGACATATGTCACAGTTTTGCTGGCTCATCAGTGACACGAGAGGCTTCTTTGCTGAATTGGATAATAGTTTTCAAATGCTCAGGGTGTGTGCATGTGTGTTATTTATAGTGTAATGATTACAGACACTCCTAATTTAGTTTGCATTCACATTTTCTCCATCACTTTGCTAAGTCTAGACAATCAACAAAACAATAAACCAAGCCTTGATTTGTAGCATTCGCCAATTTCTGTTGTGTCAATAGTCCCGCCATGGCCAATTTCAAGTCACCAATGTGACTTGACTGAATGTGATGTTGGGAGACATGCAGCAGCACATTATTAGATAGTGTTTCCACCATACTTTATCCAGATATAACCTCAGGTGCACAGATAACAGGAAGATGTTGTAATATGATTAGAAAGTGATCAATTTTGAGTATTTATAATTTTTGTTTTGAATATATAGAACTGTAAGCTTATATAATGTGATCTTCAATATTGTCTGACAAAAATCCTAAAGTTTAACAATCGGGCACCACAAGCCAGTTCAAGCTGTCAGTACGAATCAACTCTATCACACCACTGTCTGACTTCAATATCTGGAAAATTAAGTTCCAGACATCATGTGAGGCACTGGGGTAAAGAGATGAATAGCCCATCCTCGTCCCCAAGGATTTCACAATCTACTAAGATGACAGATAAGTCATCAGATAACAACAGATTTGAACTACAGTGGAGGCATGAGGAGACTTCTAGAGACTATGGAGGCTCAGAGAGAGGAGGTTATTATCTCGTGGTGGTGATCAGGTGGGTTACACAGAGGAGATGATTTTACATGGAATTCAGGAAGATTATGAGGAATGTATTAGGTGGAGTAGATAGGGCTGGACATTTCAGGTGGAAGGGAAAGCAGGTGTACAAAGACCCATGTTCATGCAGCGCCAGGTAATTTGGCATGGCTGGAGATGGGGAAATGGAGATTGGCAGGGCTGGAGGTGGGGAACAGCCAGACATGAAACTATTTTGGGAAGGCTGGAAGCTGATTGGAAAGCACTCATAATCGTGACCATACAATGTTTAATTATTCCCTATTTTCCCCTTGGTGTATATTTTCAAAATGTTTCTTCTCATAAAGATAAATCTTCATTTTTACCCATAACTCATTTATCTGCCCTACTGTGCAGAAAGCCAGAGGAACTTTTTGGATTACTGGCACATGAGACCTTTGTGGAACTTTTTTTTCTTCTTGAATGTTTCAATTCCTTTGATTTCTTTTATTCCAGACAATGGGACACAAGACTTTTGTTCCCCATTATTTAGGTAGGCCAACAGAGAAAGCCCAGAGAGATGAAAAGTTAAAAGAATCTTGAAAATCAAATATTTTATATCTTTCAGGGCCACTCCATTGGCCAATGGCAGGACTGGATGAAAGATCCATTTTTTTTTTTTTTCTGTGCAGGCGTCTGCCCACTAAACCAGTGATTCCACCTTAATTCCAAATCTTAGCCACATGTCATTTACCCTCCTGTATGATTCTGTAGTTTCCTGGGACATGGTGATGTGGGAAATATTTGAAATGTAAAAGAACATTAAGCAAATCAGAGAATTGGGTCCACTGGCCTAAAAAGTTGAGCCAGCTGAGCAGGGAGCACATAAAATATCTAAAAACAGTCAAAACCTTGTCAGAAACATTTGGAAACCAAAACCTTTGAACCCAGAACTGCAAATGGAAGATCTTAAAAAATTGTTTTGCTTTGTGTGTGTTCAGTATATTCAATTAATATGAGAGCTTGGTTTCCAAACATATGGAAGAGATTTTTCATCAAAAGAAGGCCTTTTTACTGGGTTTCAAATTTCTAGTTGTTGCCTGTCACTTGATATAAAATATCTGATTTTCAAGATTTTTTTAAGCTAAGCAGAAAAGTAGATAAAACTGCTTTCCTTTCTGAAGTGGGATGGAGGTGTATTTGTGGGGCTTATCAAGGACAGTCTCCTCGGTGACAAGGTGACAAATCAGTAAGGGCTGAGAAGACAAGACAGACTAAGTGGCAGGTAAGCACACTCAATTTCCTACCAGGGAAGACTGATGAATCCTGCAGGGAAAGGATTCTTGTTGCCATGGTGAATGGTAGAAGGAGTCCAGAAAGAAGAAAGTTGTGGAAATACTTGAGAAAGCCCCCCAAAGCTACGTGGCTACATGTATCAGGACTACCTGCAAGGAACAAGTGGTAGGACCTATTTTCATTGGCTGTATGGAAACGCCACCTCAGCGTCAGTTGACAAGTAGAAAACCCACCTCAGATAGTCCTTCCCATTTATCTTCACAGTTCTCAAATGATCCGGTCTCGTTTCCCAACCAACCACCCAGAATGATGTGTAAAAATCTCTTCATGCTCAAGAGAAGGAGTAAACAGAAAGGTGAGTGGTCTGACTTCTCCTTGGCAAGAGATATTGTTGTCAAATCCACTCGCAGTTTGCTCCTTGATGATGGAGACCATGCCTAACTCTGGGTGGGCTCTTATTGTGTGCCGTGTGTCCCTACATTATAGTAGTTATTACGTTGCTTTGCAACTTCCTGATTACTGATCTCTCCTCCATTGGACTGCAAGCACCTTGATATTAGCTGTTGCCTCTCATCCATTTCCAACCCCAAACACAAGCTTATACATTAAAGACTTTACTAAAAATAGGATGAATGAATTTTTAAAAAAGAGTTAATTCTAGAAAAATCATTTTCCTTTCTCAATTTCTCAATTTTTAAGATGCAGCATTGGTGTAAAGTTCTTTCCAACTGTCATATTCCATGCATTTCTCTATGATTGTTCTGTCTTCCACTATAACATAATTTCATAGGGTCAGAAATCATGTCTTAAACTGCTCAAGACAGTTTCTTTATGTGCTGTCAGCTATTACTGATTAGAAAGCTAAATTCTGACTATATATGTTCTTTGCCTTCATATATTCAGACAAGGGTAGAAAAAAGGTGTATGTAAAAATTGGCCAGAAGTAAAAACAAAACAGTAAGACAACAAAAACAAAACTTTTTTTGAGTTAAAAAAAATTCATAGATTTATTTACTTACTTCAGCAGTTTGAGGTTTATAGAAACAGCAGAAAGTGCAGAGTTCTCACATTCCTTCCTGTGCCCCTGCAGGTTCCCCTCTTCTTAACAAACTGCACTACTGTGGTACAGTTGTTACACTGACGAGACATTATTGAAATATTATTATTAACTAAAGTCAGTAGTTTGCATTAGGGTCACTCTTTGTGTTATACATTCTATGGGTTTGGACAAGTGTATAAGGACATGTATCTACCATTGTAGTATCCTACAGAACAGTTTCACTGCTCTAAAGATCCCATGTGCTCCACCTATTCATGCCTCCCACCTCCTCCCTCTCTCTCAAAAACCACTGATCTTTTTACTGTGTCTATAGTTTTGCCTTTTCCAGAAAACCATTTAGGTGAAGGCATACAGTAAATAGCCTTCTTTTTTCTTTTTTCTTTTTTTTTTGATGTAGTGTTCAGTGGTTCATTAGTTATGTATAACACCCAGTGCACATCACAACACGTGCCCTGCTTAATACCCATCGCCCTGTTACTCCCCGCCCCTCTTCTGAGGGCACATTAACAAAAGGAACACAAGTAAATAGCCTTCTTATATTGGCTTCTCTCACTTAGCAATATGCCTTTAAGTTTCCTCCATATCTTTTCGCTACTGATAGCTCATTTCTTTTCATTGTCGAATACTATTCCTTTGTCTGGATGTACCACAGTTTGTTTATCCATTCACCTACTGAATAACATCATGGTTGCTTCCAAGTTTTGGCACTTATGAATAAAGCTGCAATAAATGTATATATGTAGGTTTTTGTGTGGACTTAAGTTCTCAGCTCATTTGGGTAATACCAAAGAACCTAATTGCTGAATCATATGTTAAGAGCATGCTTAGTTTTGTAAGAAACTGCCAAACTTCCAAGTGGTTGTACCATTTTGCATTCCCATCAGCAATGAATGAGAGTTCCCATTGCTCCACATCTTTGCTGGCATTTTATCTCCTTCTTTAAAGTTTGTATACCCCTTATCTTGATGAACAGAACCACCATCCATCTGGGCACTCAAGCCAGGCATATTTCTTGTCCTCCTCTCTCCACTCCTCTCCTCCAGATGAATTGATTCTCCCACTTGTGTGTCTCTGCGATTCGGTCCTTTTCTCTATCCTTTCTGCCTCCATCCATGAAACAGCCTCTCTCTGGTTTGCCTCCACTCCATACTGCAGGCAGCCATCTTCTAAAACTCCATGTTGCTCTATTGTTAAAAACAAAACAAAACAAAACAAACAAAAAAAAACTTTTGAAGTCCTCCTCGCCTTCAGGTTAAAGTCCCAACAGCCCTGGATGGCTGCATGGTCTTTGGGAACCTTCCTCTGTTAACCACTCCTAACCTCTCCATTGTTTTGCCATTTCATGCCCCAACTTCCTGCAAGGTGGTGGTAATGTTTGCAGTATCAGCAGTTCCCCAAACTTGCCAAGCTATTGTAAACCATTGCACATGCTATCCCCCTTCCTTGGAATCCTCACCTGTATTTTCTCCCTGGAGAATGTCTATTCAACTTTAAGACCCAGCTTAAATATTACCTCGCTCGACTACCAGGAGAGTAGGGCCCCCATGGTCTAGCTGAGTCATGCCTTCACCTCACTGACTGACTGGTTCATGTATGGGTCTGTCTTCCTTGCCCACTCCCATATCTATGACCTTCTATATCCTTCAAACCTAACCTGCTTATACAAGTTCGGAATTAAATATTCAAAAGGGTAGCTGGCAGGTGGTGGGGGGAAGGCTAACTGTGTCTCCAATGTGGCCTAATAATTTCAGAGACTGAGACTGCACAGCCTCTTGACCACCATGGGCTGACTGAACCACATAGGACTGGAGAACAAAAAGAGGAAGGGACAAGAGGGTGGCTGTGTGGCGTAGCCTCCAGCCATATATATTTTCCCCTTCTAACAATTTTGAATAGGTTATGAGGCGAAGAGGCCAAGGTCATTGCTAACTACTACTCTTGTGCTGATGGGGGAGGAGAAATTGTAAAATGTGATATGTGCAATTAGTTAGATGGCTGCAGAAAGACCATAAAAATTACTCATTGTCACAGGAAGGATTTATTCTGGCTCATGAAAATTATCCTGCTTCAGAGAACAGGTTTGCAAGTAATTGCAACAATTCTGCCTGAATCTCCATGGACTCTAAGCCTGGCCCTCTAGGTAATCTCTTGCAGGTGCCTTTGTGTGCAGATGGGCAAGGAGGGGGGAGAAAGAGGTAGCAACTCTTAGGGGGAATAGCCATCCACTTTCTGAGTCTGTTTTTCCTGCTCATCAGTAAAACTTCTCATGTTTAGCCAGTTATTCATTTCTTTCTCAGAAGTCATTTTGATAATCTTGGAGATTGTGTCCCACTTCCCACTGGGTGGTGACTGGGCTGCAGACAGCCAGATTGTTAGAACAAACCTCGAATTCTGAGGTTCTCCCACAGGCGGGGTTGGTCTTTTCTTACTAAACTCCTCCTAGCTCTGTACACTATCCCAGGAAGGATCCTTAGCTATCTATTTCATATGCTTTCTTGTTATGTGTTTTGTTTTGTTCGGTTTGGTTTGGTCTTAGCTGCTTGAAAGACATTAAGTCAGAGGGATGTAAGTTGAAATCCCAGCATTACCACGTGCTGGCATATAACCATAGAAACCCTTGAGATGATGTTGGGGAACATATCCAGGAAGCTTCTTCTGTGAGAGGTACTGACCCATCAGGAGTGATGGATCAATATAACATGGTTTTGTTGTTTTGTGACCAGATGGGAAGGTGTCCCTTCATGGAATCTATATGTTTGACTCCAGAGCAGGAGTTAGCTGCTGGTGAGAGTCCCAGAGTGAGAGAGGACCTGAGACACCGTGTCCCTAGTCTCTCCCAGAACAACCCAGAAGCTTTGGCCTGCCCTTCCCCCTGTACAGCCCCAGAGCATCTGGTCTGGGCCTATCAGAATCCTGCTTTGCAGAGACATCAGACTTCTTTCACCCTCCAATGACTGTGAAAAATGCTAGGTGTGCTGAGAGATGGTGACCAGCTGGGGTGGGTATGGTTAGGCATTGAGGCAGGGAGGAGAGAGGCAGTGGAGGTTCTAATGGATTGGGTTCTAATGCTGGGTAAGGAGCTAAGTTTCTGCATTCTGTTCTCTGTTCTGAGGCAGAACTTCTTTCTCTGAGAGTTTGGTGTGAAAAAGAAAAAAAAGAAAACAATGCATGAGTGAGTTAAAATTATGCGTAAAATTTGCTGACCGAACTTCCTTCAGAAGATACAGAATCAACTGCCTTATTATTTTGATGGAAGTATAATATAGTGAAATGCCAAGCACTGTAGTAAGACTTTACAAATATTCAGTCTTTGAAACAACCATAGGAGGTTAGTGCTATTATTACTCCCATTTTATAAAAGAGGATAAAGATGAATAAATATGTTATGTGGTTTACCCAAGATCACACAACTTCTAAGTGGCAGAGCTAGGATTTGAACCCTAGAAGCCTGGTTTTTGGTTTGTGCCCTTAAATTTATTCCATGAAAAACAAGCCCCAAAAAATTATACTATGCTGCCTCCCAATCTTAAAAATACTTAGATCCTGGGGTGCCTGGGTGGCTCAGTCATTAAGCGTCTGCCTTCGGCTCAGGTCATGGTCCCAGGGTCCTGGGATCGAGCCCCGCATCGGGCTCCCTGCTCCGCGGGAAGCCTGCTTCTCCCTCTCCCACTCCCCCTGCCTGTGTTCCCTCTCTCACTTTGTCTCTCTCTGTCAAACAAATAAATAAAATCTTAAAAAAAAAATACTTAGATCCTTTTAACTCTCAGGACTTCAGTCTCCACTATGCTTTAGCCTTGCACATTCAAACCTCATCCTGAGTCTTGTTATGACTTGAAACCACTTTGTCTCAGATTTTTTTTCCAGTGAAGAGGTTTTTTTAGAGAAAATAATTATTTTGAAGCCTTTACATATAAGATTCTTCCAACTCTAAAATTCTGTACTTTATGATTTATAAAAGATTGGGAATGGGTTGTCAGAAAATAAAATCACCCAAAGGGAATTTAATCTGACTCAGCTGCTCTATCTAAAAAATCTTAAAATAAGAATTTGAAAGACCATTGTTTTTAGTTTAATCTAATACTTATGCTTTATCTAAAATCTCAATATCCACAGCCATCCTGACCACCGTTCCTCTAGTTTTAAGGACAAGGTCTCCATCTTTTCATTCGAAATGCATATGGCTGCCCATGTCAGTCACCTCCTCTCCACCTGCCTCCTTACAGACCTGTTTGTACCCACCTCTCTCGATTCTGTAATGCAACCATTCCCTAATTGTTCATTCCCTTTAATTAAAGTCTTAAATATGCTTCTTTCCCATTCTAAAAATTAAAATAAAATAAAATTTCCTTGGATCCTTAGTATCCCTGTATCTACAGATGTTGTTTGCTTCCCTCCTCACACAAACTTCTTAAAAGATTAGTGTATATCTTCCTTCTTTAATTTCTCATTAATCCAAGTTTGGGAGGTTTTTTCACTCTAGCCTTTTATTTGCTATTTTTTTTTGGGTTTTTTTTTTTGGAGATGGAAAAGGACATAAGAGTAAAGAAATGGAATTTTTAATCTATCTGCTCCTGTAGAAAAGCCATATGATACCTGATTAAAACATTCTTGTGGTCCATTTAAATGTTTCAAAAATCAGTTTGTGCAATAGACCTAATCCTTCCCAAATCTACTGTCTATATCAGAGTGCATTTATTTTCTAGTGCTACTATGACAAATTACCCATAAACTTGGTGACTTAAAGCAACAGAAATTTATTCTTTCACAGTTCTGGAGTGCAGGAGTCTGGAATCAAGGTGTTGGCAGGGTTGAGCTCCCACAAGTGGTGCTAGGGTAGAATCTGTTCCTTACCTCTTCCTGTCTCTGGTGGCTATGGGCATTCATTGTGGTGCCTTATTCCAATCTCTGTCCTGGTCATCACATGACATTCTCCTCTCTGTCTTCTCTTCTTCTGTCTTTTATAGAAACACTTATCATTGGATTAAGGGCCCACCTAGGTAATCTTGATGATACCTCAGGACCCTTCACTTAATTGTATCTACAAAGACATCTTTCCATGTAAAGTAAAATTCACAGAGTCCAGGTATTAGGATGTGGACATATCATTTCAATCCACTACACAGAGTGTGGGCTAATAAAATGCTATGGTGGCTGGGCGCCTGGGTGGCTCAGTTGGTTAAGCGACTGCTGTCGGCTCAGGTCATGATCCCAGGGTCCTGGGATCGAGTCCCGCATCGGGCTCCCTGCTCGGTGGGGGGCCTGCTTCTCCCTCTCCCACTCCCCCTGCTTGTGTTCCTGCTCTCGCTGTCTCTGTCTCTGTCAAATAAATAAATAAAATCTTTTAAAAAAAAATGCTATGGTGGCAGATTAACCTTCATTTTTTTTTTACAATTAACATACAGTGTTATATTAGTTTTAGGTGTACAGTATAATGATCCAACAATTCTATACGTTTTTCCATTCTCATCAAGATAAGTGTACTCTTAATCCTCTTCATCTATTTCACCTGTCCCCTCACCCACCTTCCCTCTGTTAACCATCAATTTGTTCTATGTATTTGAGTCTTTTTATTTGTCTCTTTTTTTCTTTGTTTGTTGGTACTGTTTCTTAAATTCCACATATGAATTAAGTCATATGGTATTTATCCTTCTCCAAATAACTTATTTTACTTAGTATTATATCCTCTGGGTCCTACCATGTTGTTGCAAATGGCAAGATTTCATTCTTTTTTATGGCTGAGCAATATTTCATTATATATATCACAACTTTTTTATCCATTCTTCTATAGATGGACACGGGTTGCATCCATATCTTGTCTATTGTAAATAATGAAGCAATAAACATAGGGGTGTATATATCTTTTCAAATTAGTGCTTTCATTTTCTTTGCGTAAATACTCAGAGTAGCATTACTGGGTCCAACTTTAATTTTATTTTAAATATTTTTAGGAATGTCCATACTTGTTTTCCACAGTGGCTTCACCAATTTTCATTCCTAACCAACAGTGTATGAGAGCTCCTTTTTCCCCACATCCTTGCCAACACTTGTTATTTCTTGTGTTTTTAATTTTAAGCCATTCTGAAAGGTGTAGTGATATCTCATTTGGTTTTGATTTACATTTCCCTGATTATTAGTGGTATTGACCATCTTTTTATGTGCCTGTTGGCCATCTGTATTTCTTCTTTGGAAAAATGTCTATTCAGGTCCTGTACTCATTTTTTAATCAGATTTTTTGTTTTGTTGGTGTTGAGTTGTAGAAGTTACTTATATATTTTGCATATTAATCCCTCATCAGATATATCATTTACAAATATCTTCTCCCATTCAGTAGGTTGCCATTTTGTTTTGCTGATGGTTTCCTTTGCTGTGTGAAACCTTTTTATTTTGTTTTTGGTTTAGTCCCAATAGTTTAATTTTGCTTTTGTTTGCCTTGCCTGAGGAAACATCTAGAAAAATGTTTCTATGGCTGGTGTCAAGGAAATTACTGCCTATATTGTCTTCTAGGAGTTTTATAGTTTTGAGTCTCACATTCAGTTCTTTAATTCATTTTGAGTTTATTTTTTGGTAGGGTGTAAGAAAGTGGTCTAGTTTCACTCCTTTTCATGGTGGCTGTCCAGTTTTCCCAGCACCATTTGTTGAAGAGATGGTCTCTCCCCCATTGTATATTCTTGACACCTTTATTGTAGATTAATTGACCATATAAGCATAGATTTATTTCTGGGCTTTCTATTCTGTTACATTGATCTATGTGTGGTTAATCTTCATATTGTAAAAAGTGAATATAAGCATTGAATGTAAATTGTAACTCAAACAGGATTTAGATTCAAAGGATAAAGAGCTAAAATTGAGAGAATCTAAGTGTTTTGGAGTACTTATGATACCAAGATTATAAGCTGCTTCCAGATTGATTGCCTATCTTGGCAAAGTTTTCCTAATTGTTGATAGTAGATACTTGTTGTTGTGTAGCTTCTCAGTCCCTGTTTCATCTATTTTTTTTTTTCTATTTGGTAACAGTATTGGGCATTTCCTCTCTCATAAAATTTCTGGAGAGGCCACCTCCCCACTTTAAGAATGAAATACATAACATAATAAAATTAAAAAAAAAATGAAATACATGACACAGACCTGGCCATTATATATTTCCTGACCAAAGTGATTGGTTCGGAGATGGACATATGAACCAATCACAGTCAATGAGAATTTTGTTAGGGTTTTTGAGAAAGGCCGGGAAATTTTCCCTAGAGACTTGAACCTGAGATGATCTGAGACTGTTGATGCCAAGGCTTAAGAATGAGACCAATACAATGGGAGCATAACAAAGCCTGCCAAAATCACTCAAGCCCTTGGGATATGTTGCTCTGACAGTACTATCCCTTTGTTATATGAGCCCACACATCCCCTTTTCTTGCTTAGGTAATGTGATGTTGGGTTTTCTGTTACTTGCAACTAAGAGTCCTACTTGATTGATACACCATTCTTTAAAAATAGAATGAAGGTATACTAAACACTTCAGATATGTTAATACTAAAAGTGTGCAATTAAGTAGTTTTTAGTATATTCACAGAGTTGTCCAACAATCACCACTATCTAATTCCAGTACATTTTCGCCATCCCAAAACAAAGCCCTGCATTCATTAGCAGTTACTCCCCACACTCCACTCCCTCCCGCCCACTCTAGACTCTGGCAACCAGTAACACTCTTTCAGTCTCTATGGATTTGTCTATTCTACACACTTCATATAAACAGATTCATACAATATGCAACCTTTTGTGTTTGGTTCTTTCACTTAGCATGATGGTTCCTGTATGTATCATGTATCAATACTGCATTCCTGTTTATTGTTGACTATATTCCACTGTATGGATATATCATATCATGTTTATTCATTCCTCAGTTAATGGACATTTGGTTGTTTCCATTTCCACATTTTGCCTATTATGAATAATGTGCTATGAACATTTGTATATGGGTTTTTGTGTGGAAAATGTTTTCATTTCTCTTGGGTATGTTTAGGAGTGGAATCTCCAGATCATATGGTACCTCTATATTTATCTTTTTGAAGAACTGTCAAACATTTTTCAAAACTGGCTGCACCAGTTACAGTTCTGCCAGAAATGTATGAGATTTCCAGTTTCTCTATATCCTCACTAAGATTATTATTATATGTCTTTTTTATTATAGTTACCTAGAGGGTATGAAATGGTTTCTCATTGTGGTTGTGATTTGCATTTCCATAATGGTTAAAGTTGCTGACCATTTTTGCATGTTTTTCTTAGCCACTTATATATTTTTTGGAGAAATGTCTATCAAATTCTTTACACATTTACAAAATTGTGGGGTTTTTTTGTTTTTTCATTGTTGATTTGCAAGAGGTCTTTATATATCTTGGACACAAATCCCTTATCATATATGTGGTTGGCAAATATTTTTGCAATTTGTGGGTTGTCTTTTCATGTTTTTTGTTAGTGTTCTTTGAAAGATAAAAGTTTTTAATTTTGATGAAGACCAATTTATCTATTTTTTTTTCTTTTGGTGCTTATGCTTTTGGTGTCTATCTTAGAAAACATTCAAAGACTAATGCAAAGTCATGAAGATATATTCTCTTGTTTTCTCCCAGGACCCTGGGATCATGACCTGAGCCGAAGGCAGATGCTTAACAACTGAGCCACCCAGGCGCCCCCCTACCATCGTTTGTTGAAAAGGCTATTACTTCCCCATGAACTCATCTTGGCACTTTTGTTGAAAATCAGCTGACTATACATATATGGGTTTATTTCTGGACTTTCATTTCCATTCTACTGATCTGTATGTCTATCCTTGTGCTAGCACTATCCTGTCTTGATCAGTGTTGCTTTTGAGGTAAATATTGCAATTGACAATATTTACTTCAAATAGTACAAGTCTTCCAACTTTGTTTTAAGATTTTTTTGGCTACTCAAGGTTCTTTGAATTTTCACAGGAATTTTAGGGTCTACTTTTCAAATTATGCAAAACAGACAGTGGGAATTTTGAATGGGATAGTGTTGAGTCTGTGGATCATTTTGGGATTATTGCAATCTTAACAATATTAAGTTTTCTTATCCATGAACATAGGATTTCTTCCTATTTACTTGGGTTGTCTTTAATTTCTTTCAACAATTTTTTTTTTAAATTTTTCAGTTAATACCTCTTTCCACGTTTTGTTAAGTTTATTCCTAAGTATTTAATTCTTTTTGATGTTATTATAAATGGAATTGTTTCCTTCCTTCTATTTTCTGATTTTTCATTGCTAATGTATAGAAACCCAATTGGTTTGTGTATATTGATCTTTTATCCTGAAATCTTGTTGAACTCATTTAGTAGTTCTTAGTTTCTTGTGGATTCCTTAGGACTTTTCTATATACAAGATCATGTGATGTGCAAAGATAATTTTTCTTCTTCCAATTTGAATGCCTTTTATTTTTTTTTAAAGATTTTTAAAAGATTTTTTTATTTATTCATTCGAGACACAGAGATACAGAGAGAGAGAGAGAGCATGAGCAGAGGGAGGGGGAGAAGCAGACTCCCCGCTGAGCAGGGAGCCTGATGTGGGGCTCGATCCCCTGGGATCATGACCTGAACCGAAGGCAGACGCTTAACCATCTGAGCCACCCAGGCATACCCCCCTTGAATGCCTTTTATTTGGTTTGCTTGCCTAATTTCTCTGACTAGCACTTTTAGTATAATGTTGAATAGAAGTTGTGAGAATAAGAATCTGTGTCTTTTTCCCAATCTTAGGGAAAATATTTTATCTATTACTATTTTTTTAAAGATTTTATTTATTTGACACACATAAAGCACAAGTAGGGGGAGCAGCAGACAGAGGGAAAGGGAGAAGCAGACTCCTCCCTGAGCCCGGACCCTGACTCAGGGCTTGATCCCAGGACCGTAGGATTATGACCTGAGCTGAAGGCAGATGCTTAACCAACTGAGCCACCCAGGTACCCCTTTATCTCTTACTATTAAGCATGATATTAGCTATGGGATTTTTGTATATGATCTTGATCGGGTTGAGGAAATTCCCTTCTATCCCTAATTTGTTGAGTGTTTTATCATGAAAGAATTTGGATTTTGTCAAATGTTTTTTATACATCTTTTAAGGTGGACATATCATTTTTGTCTTTTAATCTATAAATATGATAGATTACATTGATTGATTTTTGTATGTTAAACTAACCTTGTATTCCTAATATAAATACTATTTGGCTGTGATATATAATCCTTTTCTTATATTTTTGGATTTGTTTAGCTAGTATTTTGTTGAAGATTTCTTTCACCTATATTCATAAAGGATATTGACTTCTTCTTGTGATGTCTTTGTCTGGCTTTGGTATCAGTACAATATTGCCCTCATAGGATGAATTAGAAGTTGTCCCTTCTCTTTTCTTTTCTTTCTTTTTTTTTTTTTGGGGAAAGAGTTTGTAAAGGACTGGTGTTAATTTGTCTTAAATGATTGATAGCAGTAAATCCATCTAAGCCTGGGATTTTTTGGTGGGAAATTTTTTGACTACTAATTCAACCTTCTTCTCCTTCTTCTTCTTCTTCTTCTTCTTCTTCTTCTTTGGGTCTATTCGGATTTTCTATTTCTTCTTGTGTTGGTGTTAATAGTTTGTGTCTTTCTAGGAATTTGCTCATTTCATCTACATTATTTTTTTTGGCATACTATTGATAATATAGTATTTTTTTTCTGTAAGGTCGGTAGTGATGTCCACTCTTTCATCTCTCATTCCTGATTTTTGTAATTTGAATCTCTCTCTCTCCCCTTTTCCTCAATCTCTCTCCCTACCCTGTTCCTTTTCTTTTTCTTTTTTTGTCAGTTTAGCTAAAGGATTAATAATTTAAAAAAATCATAAAAAAACCTTTTGATTTTGTTTATTTTCTCCATTATTTTTCTATTTTCATTTCATTTATTTCTATTCTAATTTTTATAATTTTCTTTTTTCAGATTATTTTGTATTCGGTTTGCTCTTCTTTTTTGTGGTTTATTAGAGTGGAAGATTATGATATTGATTTGAGATATTTCTTCTTTTTTAATATAGGAATTTGCAGCTATAAATTTTCCTGTAAATACTACTTTAGCTGCATTTTATAATTTTTGTATGTTGTGTTTTTGTTTGTTTGTTTGTTTCCTTTTATCTCAAGGTGTTTTTGGATTTCCCTTGAATTTCTTCTTTGGCTCTATATTAGGCTGCTAAGGCTGACACAACAAAATGTCACAGACTAGGTGGCTTAAACAACAGATGTTTATTTTCTCAAGTTCCAAAGGCCAGAAGTCCAAGATCAAGGTACCATTGGAGCTTTGGATATGGATAGTTAAATGAGGTCATAAGGAGGGGGATATAATCTGATAGGACTGGTGTTTTTATAAGAAGAGGAAGAGACACCAGAGATACATTTATTTCCACACAAATATAGAGGAAAATCCATGCCTGTGAGCCAGGAAGAGAGATCTCACCAGAAACTAGCTCTGATGGTACCTTGATACTGGGATGCCTGGGTGGTTCAGTCAGCTGAGCATCTGACTCTTGGTTTTGGCTCAGATCATGATCTCGGGGTTGTGAGATGGAGCCCCAAGTTGGGCTCCATGCTCAGTGGGAGTCTGCTTGACTTGCTGGATATGGAACCTGCTTAGGATTCTCTCTCTCCCTCTCCTTCTGCCCCTCCCCCAACTCACACTCTCTCCCTCTCTCTCTAAAATAAGTAAATAAATAGAGATACCAAAATTACAGACATAAATCCTACCTTAACAGTAATTACATTGAATGTAAATGCACCAAACATTACAATCAAAAGAAAGAAGGTGGCAAATGAATTTTTTAAATTATAAACAGTTTTATTATAACAACAGTCTTGTGAATTGGTTATTACATGCCCTATTTTACAGATGAAGAAGATGAGATTCAGAGACATTAAAAAACTTGCCAAATTTAAGGTCATACATTGGCAGAGACTGGATTTGAACCCCTACTTGTGTGTTTCCAAAGCCTTTTCTCTTTCTACTTGCATTGTTTTTGCTTTGTTTTGTTTTGTTTTTATTAAGTTCAATCAGCCAACATATAGTACATCATTAGGTTTTGATGTAGTGTTCAATGATTCATTAGTTGCATATAACTTCTATCTCCCCTTATGCTATTGATGTCACAATGACATCTTTATGCATTGTGTGTCTATCAACACAGATTAATAATTATTGCTTTATGCAGTTGTCTTTTAAATCATATAGGAGAAAAAGTAGTTGCAAACAAAAAATATACATTTGTACATTGTTTTACACTTACCTATAAAGTTGTCTTTACCAGTGTTCCTTATTTCTTTACCTGGATTTTAGTAATTCTCTAATGTCCTTTCATTTCAAACTGAAAGTGCCCTTTAGTGTTTCTTTTAAGACACATGCATTAGCAATGAATTCACTCAATTTTTTGTTTATCTGGGATTGTCTTAATTGCTCCTTTGTTTTTGAATGGTTGTTTTCCTGGATATGGATTTCTTGGTTCATAGTCATTTCTTTCAACTTATTTTTATTTGAGTATGGTTGACACACAGTATTACTTTAGTTTCAGGTGTACAACATAATGATTCAACAACTTTACATGTTATGTCATTCTCACCACAAGTGTAGCTACCATCCATCACCATACAACACTATTACAATACCATTGACTATATGCTTTATGGGAAGCTTGTATCTCCCTTTCCCCTTCACCCCTTTTGCCTATTTCCCCAACCCTCCTCATCTCACTACATTTTGGCCTCCCTGATTTCTGATGAGGAGACACCTGTTAATCTTATTAAGGATCTCTTGCACATCAGTCACTTTTTTCTTGCCTCTCTCAAGATTCTTTTTATTTGTCTTTTAATAGTTTGACTATGATAAATCTAGATGTGGATCTCTTTGAGTTTATCTTATTTGGAGTTTGTTGAAATTTTTAAACATGTAGATTAATTTTTCAACAAGTTTTGGAAAATTTGGCCATTATTCCTTTAAATATTCCTTCTCTCATCTTCTTCTGGAACTTCTATATGTGTATGTTGATGGTGTCCCACAGGTCTCTGAGGCTTTGTTAATTTTTCTTCATTCTTTTTCATTCTGTTCCTTTGAATAATCTCAATTGACCTATCTTCACTAATTCTTTTGCCAACTTAAATGTGCTATTGGACCATCTTAGTAAAATTTTCATTTCAGTTAGTGTATTTTTCAACTCCAGAATCCCTGTTTAGGGGTGTGTGTGTGTGTGTTTTAATATTTCTTTCTCTTGATTGGTATTCCCTATTTGGTGAGACACTGTTCTCATATCTTCTTTTAGTTTTCTAGACATGATATCCTTTAGTTTTTTGAACGTATTTATAATAGTTGATCTAAATGTTTGACTAATAGTCCAATCTGGGGTTCCTCAGGGACAATTTTTATTGACTGCTTTTTTCCTTATATATGGGTCATAATTTTTTTGTGTGTCTCATAATTTTTTTTGAAAACTAGACATTTAAAAATAATATAATGTAGTAACTCTTGAAATCAGATTCCTCTTCTGTCTGAAGTTTGTTTTTCTTATTGTTTGTTGTTTTAATTGTGTGTTTCTATAAAGTTTGTATTTTTTTCTTTTTTTATTTAAATTCAATTAGCCCACATATAGTACATCAATAATTTTTGATATAATGTTCAATGACTCATTGGTTGCATATAACACCCAGTGCTCATCACATCACATGCCCTCCTTATTGCCCATCACCAAGTTACCCCATCCTCCCACCCACCTCCCTGTCCGCAACCCTCAGTTTGTTTCCCGGAGTCAAGAGTCTCTTATGGTTTGTCTCCCTCTCTTATTTCTTCCCCTTCAGTTTCCCTCCCTTCCCCTGTGGTCCTCTGTGCTATTCCTTATGTTCCACATATGAGTGAAACCATATGATAACTATCTTTCTCTGATTAACTTCTCTTACTTAGCAGAATACCCTCCAGTTCCATCCATGTCGATGTAAATGGTAGATATTCATCTTTTCTGATGGCTGAGTAATATTCCATTGTATATATGAACCACATCTTCTTTATCTATTCATCTGTTGAAGGACATCTCAGCTCCTTTCACAGTTTGGCTATTGTGGACATTGTTGCTATGAACATCGGGGTGCATTTGTCTTTGTTGTGTGTGGTCACTGAAGTCTCTACCATTTAGCTTAGTGGTCATCTAGTAATTAGACAAAGATATATTTTTTAAATTAAAAAAAATTTAACTTTTAAGTAATCTCTACACCCAATGTGAGGCTCAAACTTACAACCCTGAGATCGAGTCACATGCTCTACTGAAGTTTTTGAGATTCATTCATATTGACTATATTAGCAATTCATTCAATTTATTTTTATTTATTTTTAAAATATTTATTTATTTATTTTTAGAAAGGGGGCAGGCAGAGGGAGAGAATATTAAGCAGGCTCCATGCCCAGCATAGAACCTGACATAGGGCTCAATCTCACAACCCTGAGATTACAATCTGAGCCAAAATCAAGAGTTGGATGCTTAACCAACTGAGCTACCCAGGCACCCCTATTTTTATTTTTTTTTAAAGTAAGTTCTAGCCCAATGTGGGGCTTTGAACTCATGACCCTGAGATAAAGAGTCACATGAGCTACTGACTCAGCCAGCCAGGTGCCTGGGACAAAGATATCTTTAAATGACTTAATCAATAAGTCTCTCAGCTTTCATTTTTGTGCTAGGTATGGATTATGGGCTCTGGTTGTTTATAACTCTGCCTTAGCTTTCACTTCTTGCTTTTGGAGAGGCTCAACGACAGCCAGAAGTGAGAAATTAGGGCCTTCTCAGGCATGTGCACAGCCCTGCATATGTGTGCAAGTTTCTAAATTCCCAGGAATATGTCAGAGCTTTTCAATGTCCCCTATGGACATTGTATTCCCCAGATTTTCCCTTTAAGCTTTTTTTTTTCCTAAACCTCTTTTTTGTCTTACCTGCATTGCCATCTCAAGCTGCTGTCATGTTAAATAGCTGACTGATTTTTATTTTTATTTTTGACAAACAATCTCTGGTAGGTCTGTAAGAGGGCTGCATATTTTAGAGGTCCTTAAACTACCATTCCAGATGTGTTACCTAAGCTCATCTCCTCTTAATTGCAAAAGATTAAGATTAATTTTGTTATTTTCCCACGTAGATCTATAGATGCTTGCAACTGACTGTCCCATTAAATTTAAACCTTTTCAAACCAGTGTCCTCATTTTTTCCATCTGACTATCTCTGATACAACTGTCATCTTTGTTTTCCTTTCACATAGTGGGAAATTTTATTTTCCACTTAAACTTTTCTGAACACTGAAGGTCCAACTTAAGCATGTCTTCTTAAACCAATAGTCCACACGATAGAGACATGCAATTCCTGTTTAGCACTTTGCACAATTATTGCTATTATTCTAAGAGACAGGTTATAAAACAAAAGCATTGTCTTCATTTTAAACCTTAACACACCTTATATCATTAGTTTTTGATCTAATGTATGGTCATTAACATAACATAATATAAAAAAGTGAAAAAGAAAAAAAATAAACCTTAACACACCAATATGGGTAATGAAAATAAAAACAAAAACTAAATTCCCAAGTTGTAGGAAAGAACAAAAGACAAAGTATGTGTGAAAGAAATTTGTAAATTAAGTGCTACAAAAGTTTTATAATTCAACATGAAACTGATCATCAGCTGGAGGTATTGGAATTCAGGGATTTGATCTAAGATTTAGAAGGGATGAGTGACATTTGGAATATTAGAAGGCTACTTATAGGCTTTACAGTGAGAGTATGTTCCTCCTTAAATTTTGCTCCCAAGGTACCTTACTTAACTCACCCTCGTCTCAGTTCTGCTACTCATTTCATCTTTCCCCATCCCCTCCTCAAAGGCCAACATTTCTATTTTCTTTGTTTTTCACAAATGTGTGTATGGAGGCAAATGCAAACATTTAAGATTCAGTGGCTCTAGATTGCTGTATGCCTACAGCAGACTCAGAGCAGACATGGCCAGCCCTCTTATCAGTCCCTTGGGCATTGCCCACCTGGTCAGTGGCTTTTGCAGACAAAGGAGGATGGGGAGTGGTATGGGGGAGGAGGTTGTGTTGGGGAGGGGGTCTTCTATGAGAGCAGGGTCCCTGTGTTAAAGGAGCTCCTTCTGGGAATTCAGCCCAATAGAACCACAGGTATGCACAAACAGAGAACAGAGAAATCAATGAATGCCTGGTCTGTGTTTGGGCTTGTGGAAAAGGATTGCATTTCCTTTCTTTTTGTCTATTCATAGATTCTCAGACCACTAATTCCTTTAATCAATAGCGAAGATTTGTACCAGGTGTCTCAGATATGCTAGCATTTGCTTGTCGGGTTAATGCCACTTAATCTGCTCTCTTGCAGAGTCTGCTCAGGGACTCTGTGTAGAACCCACATGGCAGCTAGCTTCTCCACAATGGTTAAGATGTATGGGACTACAGATTGAGGGAATCCAGTGGCAACCTCTGTTTTATTAGTTATTGCTTATTCATATAGAACTTTTTTGTACAGTTTTCAAAGCACTTTCACATTCACATTCCAGCAGGCAGACAGGACAGAGGTTACCATGCCATACAGAGTCCAAGAAAGAAAAATGCAGCAAATTAATAGATGGCCCACCTTTGATTACAAGACATATCCCAAGTTCAGAGACATTAAAGTGTGAATAAATAAATGTGTGTGTGTGTGCGTGTGCGCTTGTGTATCCTGGAATCTTTTATCTTGTATTTTGGAATCAATTACTTTTAATTCCATGTCTAACATGCAAGAAGAAACTAAGGTCCAGAGAAGTTAAATGACAAAGCTAAGTTCCTAGTTCACTAGTTCTGTCTCCTAGTTCCTAGGTCCATGCAATTTTTAATACAAAGTCTGTAATACAGTATGTAAGACAACTTGGACAAACCACATACTTACTCTGGATTTTATTTCTCTCATCTGTGAAATCAGGATAAGAATATTTGGTCTCCCTGCCCCAGAGGGTTATTATGAGGCTCAAATTAGATAATGCAACTGATTCTTCTATTTTTTCATTAATTGACTAAGAATTTACTGACTGTCTTCCATGTGGTAAGCACCATGTCAGGCTCAAGGAGTTGAATGGAAAAAGATGTGGCCCTTACCTTTGTGAAATTCCAAATATAACACTTTGTAATTTGCAAAGGACAATGCAATTATGATGTATTATTGTTGCTATTGTTATCATAGGAGAGGCTGACAGAAAAGTCCTTGAATGGGGCCTCATGGGGTTGGCACTGAGGGAGTAGAAGGTGGTGCCCCACCTTTTCTTGAGATAAACCTCTAGATATGGTGCATAGAATCTTCCCAGGCCTAATGGAAACATCTCAATGTCTTAAATCTGAATTCATGCCCCAATGCATTTTCCCAATCCTTTCTTGCTATGGGACTCCCTATTTCCAATCTATTCCCTTGAACTTGTCATGGGTTTTCCAATCTGTGTGTCTTATTTCCATCTTCTTGACTCTATTTGGAAAAATCCTGCCCATCCTCAAGCCCCAGCTTTTCTGAATATTTTTCCAGTCATCTCATGCCACAGTGATTACCTTCCTCTCAATCCCTTCAGCATGTTTTGTGACCCCAGTCATTCAGCATTTTCCATGTTCTAATTTTGCTGCAGATAACTTTGTACATGCCTTATCTTCCTACCTGAGGAAAGGGCCTTACCCTACTCATCATTGCCTCTCCCTCTCCCATCATTGCATCTAGTATCCATGTGTTGACTTTGTGATGATAGAGATTTTCCCCATTTGAAACTGCCTCACCATCCTTATCCTTGGATTCTGTGAAGTGCAGAGTGAATGCAACCTTTTATAAAATGGAAAGCACAAGTTTTCTGTTGTAAAACTAAAGATAAAAACTGGTGTAACACCTCATGTAGAGATGTTCTCCAAGTTGAAAGGCTGAGGTCACTTGACAAATAAACTTCTTAAGGTAGATACTCCAGTTTGTTTTTTGTTTTATTTTTCTAGCATCCTCTCCATTCTCCAATCTTAAGAAAAGAATGGAATTGTTATGGAACACTAGGAGAGAGTGAAATTATCAGCTATCAGGGATAGCTCCACGGTGCCTAGCACTATAATTATTGCTTAGTAAATATTTTTTGAGTAAATAAATGAAAGAGCAAACAAGAACTAGGTGGCCATGTGAGAAGGTAACCAAGGGAAGTGGCAGAGGCCAGAGGCTAAAAGGTCTAGTTCATTTTTTTGCTAACTGGCTGATGGTGTCATTGTTGTCCAGGAGACAGTTGTAAGATTACAGTATCTTGCTCAAACAGACCAAGCCCAATCTGACTTCGGGACCTTAATACAGTATTTTCACTTCTCAGTCGCTCTTTCTCCAGATTATGTGTGCAGTATATTTTCTTACTTCATTTAAGACTGTTTAAATAAAACTTCAGCAGAAAATTATTTCAAAACTACATCTTAAACAGCACCTTTCATCACTGTCTATCCCCCAAAACACTTTCTTCTCTTCACAGCACTCATCATCCCCCAGAACTATTATAGTCTAGATGAAGGCTCTGCCTAGGGATGTGTAGTACGTAGCCCAAGTGGCCATATGCAGTGGTGTGTGTTTAGAGGACATATGTATATGTTACTTTATTTATTCATTGTAGGTCTCATCACTAAAATATAAGCTGCATGATAAAGACTTTGTTGTCCACTGAATCCCTAGTGCCTAGAACAGAGCTTGGCACACTGTAGGTATTCAATAAATATTTGTTGGGTGAATGGATGGATGGATGGATGAGACTTGAGACTAACTTTATCTTTACTCCTATGGCATGATACATATCTCTTCCCTACATCCCTTCTCAAAGAATGGAGAGCAGATTCAAACAACTTATTTCATAGATCTGTATCATGTCAAAGCTTATAGGACATTAGCAACCATCTCATGCAAATCTCTTATTTACATGTGCAGAAATTGAGACTCTGAGAGGTACTGTGGTTTTGCCTAGATCACCCTAACAAGTTCATGAAATAGTGGCAGAGCTAACCAGAATCCAGACCCTTTTGTTGCTCAGACTAGTGCTCTTTAATTCTACATTGTTGGCACTCCCATTTGAGTGAAGGTAGATTTAAACGTTCTATAATATAAAATGGACCCATGCCTTGGACTACAGTTTTCTTTTTGAAACGGGAAGTTGCAGCTAATTTATGGCCCCGAATGGCTTTCTTTCTTTTTTTTTTAATTTATTTCTATTTTTTTCCTCTTTTTTAAAAATTATTATGTTATGTTAATCACCATACATCACATCATTAGTTTTTGATGTAGTGTTCCATGATTCATTATTTGCGTATAACACCCAGTGCTCCATGCAGAACGTGCCCTCTTTAATACCCATCACCAGGCTAACCATCCTCCCACCCTCCTCCCCTCTAGAATCCTCAGTTTGTTTTTCAGAGTCCATCATCTCTCATGGGTCATCTCCCCCTCCTATTTCCCCCTCTTCTTTCTTCCCCTCCTGCTATCTTCTTCTTCTTTTTTAAACATATAATGTATTATTTGTTTCAGAGGTACAGATCTGTGATTCAACAGTCTTGCACAATTCACAGTGCTCACCATAGCACATACCTTCCCCAATAACTATCGCTGGAGCTCACTCCAGCACCCTGCTTTTCTAGCAGAAGGTATCAGTGCCACCGTGTGGCATTCCATTGGACCTTCCTTTGGAAAGGCCTGATATTTTCCTTGCAAACAGCCACCAAAAAAAGAGAGGAATCTATGGACCAGGAGGGAAGTAGCAAAGCCAATTTGGAATCAACTTTGGCCAAGGAAATGGTGCAATCTAGCTTTAATGAGATTAAATCAAATTACTTTCAAAAGGAGATGTAATTATGACAGCAACTTCTTTGGGGGCAGGCTGGGATTTTTTCTCTTTGGAGAACCAAGACTGGATTTAGCTTTTCATGAGCCTGGGGCAGCAAAGATATGGGGGAGCTCTGGAATGTTTTTCTTTAACAAAGAAAAATTTCT
>NC_138373.1:71294333-71318165 GCF_054177405.1 Leptonychotes weddellii | reverse complement strand
TATATATATATATATACAATGGAATATTATGCAGCCAACAAAAGGAATGAAATCTTGCCATTTACAACGACGTGGATGGAACTGGAGGGTATTATGCTGAGCGAAATAAGTCAGTCAGAGAAAGACATGTATCATATGACCTCACTGATATAAGGAATTCTTAATCTTAGGAAACAAACTGAGTGTTGCTGGAGTGGTGAAGGGTGGAAGGGATGGGGTGGCTGGGTGATAAACACTGGGGAGGGTATGTGCTATGGTGAGTGCTGTGAATTGTATAAGGCTGTTGAATCACAGACCTGTACCTCTGAAACAAATAATACATTATATGTTAAACAAAAAAAAAAAAAAAAAAGAAGAAGAAGATAGCAGGAAGGGAAAAATGAAGGGGGGGGAATCAGAGGGGGAGATGAACCATGAGAGACTATGGACTCTGAGAAACAAACTGAGGGTTCTAGAGGGTCGGAGGGTCGGTGGATGGGTTAGCCTGGTGATGGATATTAAAGAGGGCACATACTGCATGGAGCACTGGGTGTTATATGCAAAAAATGAATCATGGAACATCACATCAAAAACTATTGATGTAATGTATGGTGATTAACATAACATAATAAAAAAAAGGATCACAACCAAGGGCAAAGAAGGATATTTAATAATGATAAATTAATCAATTCCTTAAAAATCATAACAATCCTGAGGGACGCCTGGGTGCCTCAGTGGGTTAAGAGTCTGCCTTTGGCTCAGGTCATGATCTCAGGGTCCTGGGATGGGGTCCATATTGGGCTCCTTGTTCAGCAGGGAGCCTGTTTCTCCCTCTGCCTGCTGCTCCCCAAGCTTGTGCTCTCTCTCTCTCTCTCAATCTCTGACACATAAATAAATAAAAATCTTTTTTAAGAAAGTCATAATGATCCTGAATATGTATTCATCTAATGATAGAGTTTTAAAATACAAGAAGGAAAAACTAAGAACTGAAAGGAGTGATAGAAAAATCCACAATTATAACTAGGTACCTCAATAACCTTCTCCTAGTAATTGACAGAACAAGTAGATAAAAAATACTGAAGACATAACAGTATCAACCAGTTTGACCTAATCAGCATAATAGAACATTCTGCCCAACAACTGCAGAATACACATTAAGTGCACATCAAACATTCATCAGAATAAATCATATTCAAGGCCATAAAACAAGTCTTTTTTTTTTTTAAAGATTTTATTTATTTATTTGACACAGAGAGAGAGAGAGCAAGAGAGGGAACACAATCAGCGGGAGTGGGAGAGGGAGAAGCAGGCTTCCCTCTGAGCAAGGAGCCCCATGCAGGGCTTGATCCCAGAACCCTGGGATCATGACCTGAGCTGAAGGCAGACGCTTAAAGACTGAGCCACCCAGGTGTCCCTAAAATAAGTCTTAATACATTTAAGAGGATTGAAATCACACAAAACATGATTTTAATTACAATGGAATTAAATTTTCAAGTATCTTTTAAGAATTTTTAGAAGGGTAATTATAAATGTATTAGGGGGATGGGTGGGAGACTTAGAAATATAGTTCCTTAAAGTTATCGAAAGTGTGGAATTGAGCTTCTTGATTTTTAAGGTGGCAGAAAGCATGATTGATTCATTTACTCTTTTCATCTCCTTCAAGGCCACAGACCCTTTCAAGACTTCTGTCATCATCCCAGTATTTAGAGATCCATTTCACAGAAGCAGAGTAGGTGGCAGTTGCTTTCATGGTATGTTGGGAAACATACCATGAAACACCCCTGCCCTTTGCCACCAAATATCTCCCCCACTGCCTGTCATGGTGACCACCATTAAAGCTGAGTTGGGTATTTGTTCAAGTATAAAATACTTGAGCCCCAAAAGATATGAGTATCAGTCACAAACAATTTAGAGTAGATCACTTTATTATAGGTAAACAAATCAGGCCATTAAGCTACCAATGTATTTTTATGGAGGGAAATGAGAAAATATCAAAGTGTCCTGCATTAAACAAGCCCAGAAAGGAGGCTTCTGCAGAAGCCCTGAAGGAACTCATGGTGACAAGCATTATCAGGAGAAAAAAAAAAAGGGAGTGGGCAGAGATCAGGATAGAGTGCATGAAGAAGATGTAGATCCAGGGCCTATTTGTGATTTTCTTAGGACCACTTGTGTAGTAGAAAAGCAAGGCCACTAGTGCCAGAAAACTGGTTCCTATCTCCACTGAAATATGCCATAGATCTGATCAGAATGAGGACTTACTCCATCACTTTTCTCTGCCTCTCTGGGGGATGTGAATGGCTGAAACATATCCTGGCAGGCACCCCATGGGAGACAAGGGCTTTACCATGGAATGTTCCATGACGTGGACCCAATGGCCCCAGAGGGAATATTTCCTAAGGGGTACTGGCTAGAAGATTTATTGTGTTGGATGGTATTCCTTTGTTTCCCAGGGTCTAACTAGATGTCCTTGCTCTACCCCTGCCCCTAGTCATAAGATTGTCTTTTGAGTTTGTTATGGCCACTTTCTGCACCATGGAAAACCTAGAGAACCTAACAGGTAAGACAATTGTCACCTCCTACTGCAGTTTAAGTATCCAGCCCTTCTTTCAATGCCACTTCCATCCCCCAAATCTCCCTTCTTACGGTTATAGCCCTCTTTTCTTTTGACTAAGGCCTATCAGTTTTATGTTTCTCAAGGGCAAAATTTGAACCTTATTCATCTTGGAATCCCTTTAAAGAAAAGAGGGACAATTCTTCATTCCTGCAGGACTCTTCACACACAAGTGGGTTCCATAAATATTTGTTGGATTGTGTTGCATTATGCCCTGTTAAAATACAAAACCTCTTGGAGGAGTGCAAAATTAAACTTTATCAATCTAATGTGTTACAATAAGTGTAAGAATTCTCTCCCAAGGGAAGGTTAGTGGAAGGGAAAGGATATAAAGATGGCAGATAACGTTTTCGAGAAGTTAGATAGACACTAAAGCAATGAAGAGGTATTTCATCAAGAGGAATATGAAGGATGCAATATAAACTTTAAGTCCCTCACAATATGATCAAGGATTGACCATGTACCTTTGGTCATGGTGACTCACCCTGTCCATGGAAGTGGCTTATCAGAAGTTGTGTTCCTGCTCTGTGACCCTAACCCCACAGACATCACTGATTGGACCAGGAGTGAATATCTGATTAAAGCTGAATCAGAGCTATTACCTCTTTCAAGGTTTGACCTGAGAAACAGGGATTGAGAGTTGGGGATGAGTCAGTCTCTTCAACAGCACAGCACTGGGCAGTGTGTTCACACAATTTAGCTGCCTCTTTTCCTTGCACAGCTAGGTTGTTCAACTTGTCCTTGGATTCCAATAATGCTAATTTTTGCTTAAGCTTACTTGACTTGATTTCTATTACTTTTTTAGAAAAGAAATGTAACTGATACAGAAATGCATTTTGCCTCCCATTTTTGAGATGAGGAGCCCAGGCTGGTGATTGGGAGGCAGTATGACCTGAAGAAAAGTACTCAGATTTTGAATACCAGGTTGAATCCCAGTTCCATTACTTGCTCTGAGTGATGTGACCTTGAGGATCTCAGCTAAAGTCTCTAAGCCTCAGTTTCTTCATCTGCAAAATAGTTAGTGATCCATATGTCATAAGATTGTAATAGGATTGTGACAGGGGTTAAAAGAGCTAATATGCTATTCCTTATGTTCCACAAATAAGTGAAACCATATGATAATTGACTTTCTCTGTTTGACTTATTTCACTTAGCATAATCTCCTCCAGTCCCATCCATGTTGATGTAAAAGTTGGGTATTCATCCTTTCTGTTGGCTGAGTAATATTCCATTGTATATATGGGCCACATCTTCTTTATCCATTCATCTGTTGAAGGGCATCTTGGCTCTTTCCACAGTTTGGCTATTGCGGACATTGCTGCTATGAACATTGGGGTGCATATGGCCCTTCTTTTCACTACATCTGTGTCTTTGGGGTAAATACCCAGGACATCCTACTGGTTAAAATAATGCATTGTTGATACTATAGTTCTGTATAGTAAATCACAAACAATAAAACAGATATATATATATATATATGTGCAAAGGGCTTGGCCTGTAATAGCTACTTTTTCCCATCTGTGTTGCTTCATTTTTTTCAGTATTTCATCAGGCAATATTTCCCACAAGCACTTAGACCCTCTAGAGGCTCTAAGAAAGGTTCTCTTTAATTCTCTTCAATAATCTAGTTTTCATTCTTTTTTATATGTACAAGCACAATAAAGACAAAGTGATGCTAAATGATGAGCACAGAATGGGAGGAAAGTGCTGACTCTGCCCATGGACACAGCTGTGTGACCTAACATAAGTCATTTCTGCTCTCTGGGCCTGTTTCTACATTTGCACAATGAAGAGGTTAGCCTAGATTGGTGTTCTTAAAATGTGAATAAGATGTACCTAATGGGGCACTACTGGCATTTTGAGTGGGACAATTCTTCATTAAATGGGAAAGACTGGCTCTCATAATACATGATGTTGAGCATCCCTGGACCTCACCTTCTAAATACCAATAGCACCTCCAGACATTGTGACCAAAATGTCCCCCAAGATTTGCAGAACTAGAAGGCAGTATTGGTAATTGAGTACCACTATGTTGGGCTAAATAAAATAGTTTCAGTAATAAAACAAGTTTAGGAAATGTTGAGTTAAATGAAGTTGCATAGGTTTCTTTAGAGTAGGATTTCTCAAAACCTTTATTATGTGAATTTACAGATGAATGGACCCCTTTCTTCATTAGCCCAACTCTTACTTGGGATTGAGCTTGGGAACACTGACAGAGAACGGATATGCATCCCAGAGAAATTGTATTTTGGATATTCATGGTGAACCACAAGCTTATGCTGTTTCTGTGACCACAACTTCATGCCAGTCCAGAGCAGCACATTGTCTAAGAGAGAGTAAAATAATGAAATATTATTTTTTGTTGTTATTAGCAAGGACAATAAAAGAAAACTCTGGCTGTTACATACTTTTACAATCTGTCTGCAAGAAATTCCCCTACTGGAAAGCATAGTGAGAGTAAGAAAGTCCAGGAGGTAAAGACAAATAATTCTATTACAGCTAGAGTATGAAATGGAAGAAATGGAGTATGGCTGGTCTCCACACCTGGTCTAAATTTTATAGGCCAAGCTCACTGAGGGAGCCACAACAGAACAGTCAAAATCTCTTCACTGTGTCCCTACTAAATTACCATTCCATTACCAGTGCAGAATGAATTTTACATTTTCAGGGCCCACCTCTCCATCCAAACATTGGCTCTGTTCCAAAGATACACTGTTCAGTCAAGGAGATTACATTTTTCTTTGCAGTCTGTCTTGAAGGTCTGGAATAGATTCTCTTGATTGCCATTAACATGTTGGTTTTATTTTAGTTCCCATTTCTTCTGTGACTGGCGTTGGGTGGTTTGATTAACAAAAGTGACTAGAGCTGGGGTCAATAAGGAAGGTATTCCCCAAAAAAGATTGTGACCAGCTTTAAGGATATCTCAAGGAGCCACAGGCAGGACAGTTCAGAAAGCCAGCCCTGTGGCCTGTGGAGTGGCCAAGTTAGAACTGGGCCCATAAGTCTATTAGCTCAGTATTTTTTCTTGCTGCCAAAAATATTTTTAGTTTATTAATTGACTTATTTTAATTAATTAATTAATTCACTCACTTATTGAACAAATACTTATTGCAAACTTACTGTGAGTGATATTGCTTTTTGTACTGGGAAAACAACAATAAACAGGATAGTCAAGATTCTTGTACTTATTGAGCTTGTATTTGAGTAGAGTAGACAGATAATAGACAATGAAGCAAATAAACAAATAATAAAATGTCAGACGGGACAAGTGCTATGAAAAAGCAGAGTAAAGGGTTAGTGGGTGGTGATATGCAGTTAGAAGTTTACTATTTTATACAAAATGGTCAAAGATAACCTCTCCAAGAGGCTTTAATGAAGGGATGAGCCCTATGAAAATTTGAGGAAAGAGCATTCTTGGCAGGCGGAACAATGAGTGTGAAGGTCGTAAGCAGGAATGAAGCTAGTGTGGTCAAGAGGATCATGGAGGCAGTGTGGCTAAGGCAAAATGAATCAGGTGAGAAGTAGTAGAAAAGGAGATCAGAGAAGTATGCATGGCCCAAATTGTGTACAGTCTGGAGATTATGATAAGGACTTTGATTTTTGAGAGTTTGGAGCAAAGCAGTGACACTATTTAGCAAAACCATTTTAGCTGTTAGAGGACAGAAAGTAGGAGATAGCAAGAATGGAAGAAGAATTTTGATGGACTCCTGTTACAGTCTTTGGTTTAAAATCTAATTTCTCTGATATAAGGATTGCCACCCCAGCTTTCTTTTGGTGTCCATTAGCATGGTAAATTGTTTTCCACCCCCTCATTTTCAATCTGGGATGTCTTTGGGTCTAAAATGAGTCTCTTGCAGACAGCATATCGATGGGTCTTGTTTTTTTATCTAATCTGATAGCCTGTGTCTTTTGATTGGGGCATTTAGCCCATTTACATTCAGGGTAACTACTGAAAGATATGAATTTAGTGCCATTGTATTGCCTGTAAGGTGACTGTTACTGTATATTGTCTGTGTTCCTTTCTGGTTTATGTTGTTTTTAGGCTCTCTCTTTGCTTAGAGAACCCCTTTCAATATTTCTTGTAGGGCTGGGGAGGGTATGTGCTATGGTGAGCGCTGTGAATTGTGCAAGGCTGTTGAATCACAGATCTGTACCTCTGAAACAAATAATGCAATATATGTTAAGAAAAAAAAAGAAGGAGAAGATAGCAGGAGGGGAAGAATGAAGGGGGGGAAATCGGAGGGGGAGACGAACCATGAGAGACGATGGACTCTGAAAAACAAACTGAGGTTTCTGGGGGGGAGGGGGGTGGGAGGATGGGTTAGCTGGTGATGGGTATTAAAGAGGGCATGTTCTGCATGGAGCACTGGGTGTTATGAACAAACAATGAATCATGGAACACTACATCAAAAACTAATGATGTAATGTATGGTGATTAACATAACAATAAAAAAATTTAAAAAAAGAATGGAAGAAGAAATAATCATACTGGGGCATGATCAGGAGCAGGAAGATCCATTAGAAAACTGCTGCAGTATTTTAGGCAAAGATGATAGTAGCTTGAACTAGGGTGATAGCAGGGGAAACAATAAGAAAAGTGTTTGGACTGAGAGAGTGTTGCAAATATTTCATTTATTTCCCTTTATTTCTCAACCTTTCTACAGTTACATTAGGGCCAGATGACTAGTTATGACCAATGAACAGAACTTATATGTGTCACATCCAGGTATGGCAGTTAAAAACTAGTCTGTCTCTTCTATCTCTGTCTTCCCTGACCACAAAAATCTGGGCATCATGTATGCCAAAGGATGGACAAAGGTCTCCCAACTCATATTGAACCAACTTTTCTCATGTTAAACTCTGAGATTTAAGGTATTCTGTCAAGAAGAAAATGAAAATACTAATTCAAAAATATATGCAGCCCTATGTTTTTTGAAAAATTATTTACAATAGACAAGATATGGAAGCAATTCAAGTATCCATCCATTGATGAATAAAGAAGATATGGTGTATATATATATATATAAATGTGTATGGTGTATATATAAATATATATATAATGGAATATTACTGAGTCATAAAAAAGAATGAACTCTTGCCATTTGCAACAACATGGATGGATCTAGAGGATATGATGCTAAGTGAAATAAGTCAGTCAGGAAAAGACAAATACCATATGATTTCACTCATGTATGGAATTTAAGAAGCAAAACAAAGGAACAAAGGAAAAAAGAGAGGGAAAGAGAAAGAGTGAGGAAGAAACCCAGATTCTTAAATATAGAGGACAAACTGGTGGTTGTCAGAGAGGTCAGTGAAAGGATGAGTGAAATAAGTGAAAGGAATTAAAAGTATACTTATTGTGATGAGTACCAAGTAATGTATAGAATTTTTGAATCATTATATTGTACACCTGAGACTTATGTAGCACTATATGTTAATTATACTTGAATAATAAATAAAGTGTTTATTCTGGCATCTAACATTGTTTACTTAGAGAAGTATGATATATATTTTAAGGTGAATCCAGTAGGATATGTTTAGGGTATAAAAGAGAGAGAAGACTCCAAAATAATGCAATACTTTTTTTGCTGTTATTATAAGCTGAATTACAGGGCCATTTATGCATATGACAAACACTAAGGAGAAGCAGCAGAGTTGAGGGTAAAAATCAAGAGTTCGAATTTAGACATAATAAGTTTTCACTGCCCATTAAACAACCAAGTGAAGTGGATACACAGTCAAGTTCAGTGAAACAGATTTGATAGTCATCATCCTTCAGATTGATATTCAAAGCCATAGACTGGAGGTAATTAATGCAGGCAGAGTGTGTTATTCAATTTAATGAGGAAACAGCACTCAAATCAGTATGGTCTCTGGATTATTGGAGGGGCAACAGAAAAATACAGGAAATCAAATAGATAAGGATTACTCCCACACTCTTCTCCCTTGTTCCCACATGGAATCTAATTTTGACCCGGTTCCTGGAGGGAGCATGTATGGTGGTGATGGTAGTGTTCGAGGAATGGAAGTGGTACATAAAGAGAAATATGATGATAAGAGTGCTTTGCTCAGGACCAACCAAACTTGGATATTCCTTAGTTTAGAATATTCTTTCACCCTCAACCTAAATCATCTCAGTTTGTATTCTTCAATCCTATACTCTCTTTACTGTAGCCAACTCCTTATTCCCATAATGGCTTCCAATACATTTAGGGTATGGGAGGCTGATTTGAATTGGGATGAGAAGACCTTCAAAACTGAAGATGATCCAAGTTTGGCTGTCCTGGACATTTACTAGCTGGGCCTCATTTGCTTTATATTAAAAAGGGAATGGGGGATGATGTCAGCAAAAATAGAAGAGCAAGAAGCTCCAAGAATTCATCACTCCATAAAAAAAGCAACAATTAGCAAAAATTGTCAGAACAAACATTTTTAGAACTCTGGAAATTAAATTATGGTTTATAGTAAACTCGGAAATGTTTATTCAAGAAAAACAGCTGAATCTCAGTATGAACAGCAAGATTTGTGGTTTTTAACTAGCTCTACTTCCATCCTCTGCTCTCCAGTTCAACTATAGCTTCAAAAAAAAAAAAAAAAAGAAGAAGACGAAGAAGAAGAAGGAGATAGCAGGAAGGGAAAAATGAAGGGGGGGAATTGGAGGGGGAGATGAACCATGAGAGACTATGGACTCTGAGAAACAAACTGAGGGTTCTGGGGGAGGGGATGGTTTAGCCTGGTGATGGGTATTAAAGAGGGCACATACTGAATGGAGCACTCAGTGTTATACACAAACAATGAATCATGGAACACTACCTCAAAAGCTACTGATGTAATGTGTGGTGATTAACATAACATAATAAAAAAAAAGAAAAAACAATAGCTCGCAAGTCTAATGCAGCATAGCATCCATCTGTGGGAGAACGGAACTGGAGCTTTTTGAAAAAAACTCATTCCTAAAGAATTGTCATTCTTTCACCTGTCTTGTGATTCCTTACAAGATCCAACTTACAAGCTCACAGTGTGACTCAAGCTCATTCAGCTTGAAAAGCCCTTTTCCTTTGGAAGGGAGAAGGAGCATTGGTTGAAACAATTATAGGCAAATGTTTTAACCTTGTGGCTGCATGAGTTGATGGATAATAGTTGGTGCAAAGACTAACCCACAGATTAAAGGAAAAGTTGGGAAATGAGATGTCAATAGGGCTTTGAAAAGCTCCAACATATTCTTGAATATCTAGAAGGCCATATGGATGCACAGGGCTATGTACATGTACGGGAAAGATGTGAAGTGGCCTTAAGATTTCAACTCTGGCTGATCTTGAAGCTGTGTGCAAGCAGAAAGTGAAGGCTGTAAACTGTGAAGCCTGTAGAAAGTGAAGGCTGTAAGGCAGAGCTGTAAGCGGCCTGGCTGGGTGTTGAAGATTATCCCAAGACACACATACAGAGGCCCTTGGTAAAGACTGGGATATTTATTGGTAGATTTATCAGGTAGAATTAAGTTTTGCTGCAACTGACAGAAACAAACAAACAAAATAAAACAAACAATAGGAAAAAACCACAAGGACTTAAGTAAAATAAGTTTATTTTTCTACTAGGTGAGGAAGGCCAGAGCTAAACATTTCAGGACTGATATTATGTCTCTGGACATCAGGTTCAGGCTAATTCTAGCCTTCCATGTAGCATAACCAGGGTAGCCCATGTTCTCTGAGTTTAAGATGACTGCTAAATTGCAGCTATCATATTTGTATTCCAGGGGCAGAATGGAATAAGGGTTAAACAAAAAGGGAACAACGGACACACACAAGCAATGATTTAAGGAGGTTTTTCAGAAGTGACACAGACCTGCCATTGAACAGAGTTTACTACTAAGATATGCAGATTTTAATAGGGGAAGCCTGTGTTCAGCTTTAAACTGGGGACAATGGAAAGAAGAAAATAATGAGTATTTGGATAGGTAACTGGTAGTCTTTGCCATTGTGTGATTAGAGATCTGGGGGTGGGAAAGTGAAGAGATATTGAGGTCTTCATCAAAGTTGGCATAAGGCAAAAGAAGAAAGACTTCACACAAGGATGGAGATAAAACTGGATACTATGGGATGAGTAAGTCACAGGAATAAAAGGTACAGCATGAGGAATATAGTCAGTGGTATTGTAATAGCATTGCACGGTGACAGTTGGTAGCTATGATTGTGGTGAGTGTAGTATAACACATAGAGATGTTGAATCACTATGTTGTACACCTGAAACTAATGTAATATTGTGTGTCAACTACACTCAAATTTTAAAAAATGCAAAATAGGGCACCCGGGTGGCTCAGTCAGTTAAGCTTCTGTCTTCGGCTCTGGTCATGATCCCAGGGTTCTAGGATGGAATTCTGCATCTACCTCCCTGCTCAGCAGAAAGTCTGCTTCTCCCTCTTCCTCTGCCCCACTCATGCTCTCTCTCTCTCAAATAAATAAAATCTTAAAAAAATAAATAAAAATGCAAAATACCTAAAAAAAACTTGGTACAATATTAATAATGTTCCATAATCCAAAATGGAAATAAATCCTGTAATAAAATCAAGATCAAGGAACTTGCTGAAGATATCCTTTTATATTCCATAGTGTTATTGGAGTAAGGGAGTTGAGATATTCCACAAAATACTGTTAACTAGATGACTTTTCCAGTCCTTCAGAACTCAGAAGCCCATCAAGGGCATAAGCACAGTTTTCCTAGGTGCACTAGAGATGTCCAAGGGATGTCATGTATGAATCATTTGAATCTGAGCATGTTTTCATTGTACCTCATTTTTGGAAAGATTTGATGGACAAGTTTCCACTATATCTCTTTGAGCAGAAGGAGATTGAGTGATAATGGAGCATATTAAGTTCAAAATGGCAGTTTTGATGATTTCAAACAAGTATAATCTACTAGTCAGATACTTAATGCTAGTAGCAGATGGAGTCAGATATAAAGGGGAAAATAATTATTTTTACCTTCTACAAGGTTGGTCTATACCCTATAAAGTATTTCTCTCTTTTTCACAGAATACTCCTTTACATGATGTCAAAAGGTTTCAAAGTCCAAATAAAACTAAAAAAAAAAAAATAGTGTAGTCTGCTCTTAGAGATTAATAATTAACCCTAGAGATTACATTCATAATACATTCAAGGCTCAGAAAGTCCTGCAGTAAAGAAACCTAACTTAGTAAAAGCTAGTGCTCCTAATCATCTGGCCCCTCAAAACATTTTTCAATATTTCATGAAATTCTTCAGAACACAGTGTGGGACACTGTGCCATAGAAGAGTACTTTATCTGCAGTAAAAGAAAGTCTTTTCTTAATGTCCAGTATTTCATGGACTGATACTTTTATTTAAAATTACAATAAAATGAACCGCAATAAAAATGAAAAAAAAAAGTGGTCACACAAAATATGAGCCAAATATTTTATTATTGGAGTCAACAGTCATAAAATAACTCTGTCAAAATGCTGAAAAGTTTCCAACTGTTCACTACAGAAAGTTCTGCAGTTATTTTACTGTAGACAGGCAACAAACAGTTGGTGGACTTGCTCCAGTCCACTGCCCAGGTGGTATTAATGTACCCCTGCCATACAGCAGCCCCCCTTCTCTTATATCTTTCCAAAGGTGGACTATTCCATTCCTTACCTCATAATGCATGTTTTGCTGTTTCTCATGACCAAAAGGCCAATGTTTGCATCAAAATATGACCTGTGAGCTTGGGTTTAACTCAAAGGAACAAAATAAGAGAAACCCAAGCTTGGCTTTTGGAATTTAGCTTTGGTTTTTAATAGGAGAGAAAGCATCTTCTCTGCCTGGAAGCTGTACTTTGCTGCCCCTGTTGATCTTCTATCCTTTTACATAACTGAGGATATATCCAGAGATAACTGGGGCCTTAAATTGAGAGAGAAAATAGGCAACGTCAGTCTGGAGTTAGAGTCCTTCTTGGCATTCCTGTTGATCTAGTCCAGCTCCTAAGCCTTGACCCCCATTTGTCTGACACTTTTCTGGTAATTGCTGTTTATACCACCTGTCCTTTCTAGCCCATTTACCTCTTTGCAGTTGGTCTAATGTTTATATGACTTAGAATACCTGCTGCAGTCAGTCTTCTGGACTTTCAGATACTCAGATCCCTAATATTAGAGGGGCACTTCAATTTAACCCTACATCTTTGGAATATAAAAGTGCCAGATTTACAGAAATAGATGAAAAGTTCCTGAGAAAATGGGGTTTAGAAGGTTGATCCTGAGAAGGAAAGGATTGGGGACGAAAAGACACTTAAATGTTGAGTCAAAGGTTGAGACAAAGACAAAGAAAATTTGTCAACAGAGGAGTTATTCAGGAGGGGAGCCCCTTCAGCTATCAAGGGATGTTGAATTGGAGGTATAAGGGATAGAGATCAAGAAAAAAAAAGCCAGCTTTTATCTTCTGTATCATGAATAACTAACTTGTTCTTCAAATGAAGAACTTCTTTGAGATGGGCCAAATAATAAATGCCTTGGGATCTAACTAGCTATCTCTAAAAATGAGGCATATTAAGGTGGCTCTGTTAGTATCAGGAGGTGGACAGGGATATGCTTCCTGTGAGAATCTAGGATTGCCTGCCAGAATCTGCCTCAATCTGTACTGATTAAGGTTGACCAACTCTCTTCCACCAGCCAACATAACAGCCAATAACACAAGACAGAAAAAACAAACAAAACTCCCTACAAAACTATCTCCAAGCATCCCACCAAAATAAAATGGTGGAAAACTCAGAGGGAACCATATGTTGGGAGGAACTTCCTCTTGAACTTCCTTCCATTTGGAGAGATATCCATTAACAGAACATTCCTGACCTCCCTGTAACTACTTATTCATTTCTCCCAAGACAGGAGAGGTGATTTTCTAGTTGATGAGTTTGGGATGAACAATTGAATCTGTATGGCTCCTTTCTTCCTTCCTTGGGATGTGTTTGCAGAGAGAGTTCATATCCTGAAAAATTCTTAAATGCATCAAAGTCTACCATTGTGGAGTAGATCTGTGGTTGTCCAATGCTGCTTGTGCCAGTGGAGAGGTGACTGCCTAACTGGGTGTTCAGTATTAGGAAACCCACTGTCCCCACACTTCTAAGTCATGTTCCTTAATAACCATATCGAAAACAAGGGAAAGATCTTATTCTCTAAATGTCTATTCTTCTACTTTAGTTTGTTCAGAATTCAAACTTGAAAAAGAGGGCTGTTATATATTGACCCTTCAGGCCCCCAAATAAATTTAAATGGTATCTTATGGAGGCAGGCTCTCTGAAAGGATCACAAAACCTACCTGGTAGGGTTCTTACAGAATTTAGTCAATCAATGTTTAAGAAGGCACTTGTGAATTGTGATGTGGTATACTAATGTAAAGGATTAATAGTGATAATATTGTCAATAATAATGACAACAATAAGTTCAATTATGAACTTCTCCATCTTCATCCTAACCACAAATTCCTTGCTTCCTCTTAATCTTTTCCACACCTCCACACCAGCCAACATGTATCAACGAGCCAGTGAATGACCTTAAACTGAAACATTTAAAGCTTGAGTATCTCTATAGAGCTCAAATGCTCTTTACTTTTCAATTCTAGGAAGTGTGGAGGGTAGTTACTAAGAAAAAAATTTGGTAGCATTTACCAACAATACTTGGGGCTTTAAAGATGGTGAAATTGTTTCTAACAAATTGGATTTTTAGGCAAATAATGAATGGGAAGCTGGCTGGAATATTCATTTGAGTTCCTAAGAGTCCCCAAACATTCTTGCTCTGACAGTCAGAATCAAAACAAATGCTTCCATTTCTTAAACATTTCCTGGTATGTTGAACATTTCCCTTTATTTAGAAGAAACAGTTTGAGTCGTGAAGCTGCACTTCAATTAAATAGTGCTTGAAAGAACAAACATTTATTTAGGAATGCTTTTAAAAAACAATGGGATAGACCTTTAATGCCTTAATTTCTCATCCTTCAAAATGGTGGGGAGGAAGATGTAGAAATAATATTTCCTTTCTCACGAGGTTTTTTGGAAATTGATAAATTAGTGCTTATTAAGTGCTTGGCTAAAAGATGAGGTGAAAAATATCAAACATATCTCTATTATTGTATTCCAAAGGTTCATCTGCCACTGATAAAAGCCTGAGCCCGAGGCACAGTCTTTTGTACTCTTGTCTTTGCAGAGAATTGCCTACAAGTTCCTTTTATTCTAGTGATATATCATAATTAATAATTCATCCATTATGCTATCAGAGACACAAGGCCAAGGATGCACTGCCTAGAGCATTGGCAGACTCAGCACTCTCTCTTGCTCCACTGCCTGTTATTATTTGCAGTGCAGAGATGTGTCCATGGCAAAGACCCATAAGGCCTGAAGGGAAAGGCACCCACTTGGTTGATTCAGATCCATGGCTTTGGAAGATGCATTTGGCATCTTGTAGGGAGAGGCCACTTTTAGTGGAATCAGAAGACTGAAGGAGGCACAGAGGAGAAAATGGCTAAAGGATGGGTCAGACCTTAACCATGCCTGGAATCTTAAGGGAGTATTTTTTTCTAACGCATCCTCTCCAGCTTATGGTGGACTTATTTGGTGTACCTGAGATGTCAATGAACACCTATTGGACTCTGCTCATTACATGTACCCCTCACTCAACAGAAACTCATTTAACAGATTTCAATTGAAGGCATTGATCAATGGTCAGAACTTCACTTTAAGAAATAACATCCTTCCTTCCCAGAATTTATAATATATGGGAACTCCTAGAGAATCATATCTTTCTACTGTCACCATGACCCTACATGTTTTGTCTGTACTCTGACCATAAGCAAACTCCTGCTATTAGGCCAAGATTAACAACTGGATGCGCTAAGACAACCTAAAAAGGGAAGTGGTCATGAGCTAGAGAAATCATGCATTAATCCAGGAATCGAATAGGCAACACAGGAACAATCTACTTAATCTGCCTGCTGATGGCTGTCAGACTTTGGTCAGTGGCCAAACTTCTCTAGACAGACCACAGGGCAAGTTTCCATCCCAAGGTTTTTTGTTCTTTTATTTTTTTTATTTTTTTTATAGTCCATGTCATTAGTTGGTAATCAGAATAATGGGATGGATGGGTCTTGGGCTGATTTTAGAAAGGTATCATTTCAGACCACAGTCAGAATATTTTAAGTTGTATAGGATCTGGAAGACCATTCAATGTAACCTTTTTGTTTTATGGATGGGAAAACAAAAGACTCTGAGAATGATTCCATCCAGAATTGTATGTTTGTAGGTGCCAGAGTCAAAACTCCCAGAGTAGGGTCCCCCATTACCCCAGGTCATCCTTCTTAATTATGCCCTCCTAATTTGTTCTCCTCCTATTGTAGGAAACTACAGTTTTTGTCTTCCTGGGTCTAACTACCTCTGTGCAAAGAACAGATTAGCTCTCACCTTGTAGATTTCCCCTCAAATCTTATCTCAATACCTTTTTCATAACACTTTTCACTCTACAGATTTGCTGTTTATGTGTCTGCTTACCCTTGCTAGGCTTTGAGCCCGTGTCCCCACACACAGTAGGCACTTAATACAATTTTATTTGCATGAAATGGCATCAGCAACAATATATGGGGAAAAAAACCTCAAGTGGTGGGAAATGTACACAGTGTGAAAGACTTGTTGTAAAGGAAAATCAGAAGTATCTGGAAAAATCTGGTCAAACTGCTGAATCTCAAGGGATGGGTATAAAAAGCAACATTTTGGTAGCTGTATTATTGTTAAATGATAAGATATTATAGTTCGGCACTGTATTTCCACTTTCAGTAATTTTATGTGGTGATTTATTTTGAGCTCAACCCATTTTATTGCTATGTTTGGTCGATTTGAGAAGAATTCTTTTAGATAAAAATCAGCAATATTTGGAGTGTGAAATAATCCTATTCTTTCCTCACTGTGACACATGCTAAAACAATACACAGAACTCAGAGCCTAGCACCCTGTCTCTATACAACCGTCAGTCATGAAGAATGTGGGTAAAGGCTGAGGCACATGCTAAGGCCCCCATGGATGTGTGTGGATGCTCTATGTTAGAGGATATGGTCTGACATGGTGGCTAAGAGCACAGGCCTGGGACAAGACCTGAGAATGAGTCTCACTTTTGTCAGTTCTGGATCTATGACCTTGGAAAAGTTGCTGAATACCTTGAAAGCCCAATTTTACACCTCATGGGCTTATGCTGAAGATAAGTTAAGATCCTAGTCTACATCTCACATACATACAGCAAACACTCAATGAATAGATGTTGTGATAGTAGTGGTAGTTGTTTTGAATTGTGAAAAAAAGGTCGAGCTTTGTGTTCTTTCTCCTTGGTCTTCCTGTACTCCATCCTGTCATGCTCATTAGGCAAAAATCACTCATAGAACCAGCTTTGGTGTACTGTAGTGGTTATGAGTTCCAACTCAGTGGCAAACCACCAGAGTTTAAGTCTTGGTTTTGCCTTTTATTAGTGATGAGACTTGGGCCACTTACTTAACTTTTCTATGCCTCAGTTTCCTTATCTAAAAATGGGGATGATAATAAACCTACTTCATAGTGCAAATTGATCAGTACACGTAAAGTTTTTGGAACATGTTTGACACAGGGTAGGCTCCTCAATAAAAGGTAGCTAATTCTCCTCTCTTAACTCTTTCTGAGATACCAGAGAGTCTTCTCCCAATATATGCTTCTTTTCCTCCAAGGCCCCTGCCATTGACCTTTGTGTACTGAGGAGACTATCTCTGAGCCAACGCAAAAGTTAGGAAGAAAGGAGAGAATATGGAAGGTACAGTCCAGACCCACAGACTACACAGAAGCAGGGGGTCAAGAGAGAGTCAGGAATCAAATCTGGGCCAGCACTCAGGATATAAGGTCAGGCAACATCCAGAGATCAAGAGAAGTTTCTAGGTAAGCATTCAAAGGAGCAGAAGCAGACCACAAAAGGCAGAACATCTGAAGACCTTAAAATTGAGGCCGTCACATTTATTTATTTATTTATTTAAAAAAAATTTTATTTATTTATTTGACAGAGAGATACAGCGAGAGAGGGAACACAAGCCGGGGGAGTGGGAGAGGGAGAAGCAGGCTTCCCACCAGGCAGGGAGCCCAATGTGGGGCTTGATCCCAGTACCTTGGGATCATGACCTGAGCCGAAGGTAGATGCTTAACGACTGAGCCACCCAGGTGTCCTGAGGCAATCACTTTTAGACAAGTTCTATTTTAAAGACTTTCCATGGAGTGGCCCCAAAAAGCAGCTCTACAACCAGACATGAGATATGCAATTTATTAATTTAATTTGTCAATAAATATGTACTGAGTGGTTACTATGTGCTAGGCACTGTTCTAGGCACTAGGGAATTAGCAGTGAGTCAACTAGACAGACCTCCCTACTGTCATGGAATTTATATTTATATTATATTACTTTCTATGTAAGATACATTCACATGTAGGGTAAATTCCTACCAATAGGTCCTGATTAAGAGCTCAATGACGGAGAAAAGAGGCAGTGGATATGTGCAAGGTATGTGATACCTTCACCTTATCGAGTGTATTCTGTCCTTTTTCATCCCATCCAGGACTAAATAATGAAATGGGACATTATTATAGAGGTAATCATGGATCTTCTCCAATGTATATCTAAAAAAACCCAATTTGGTTACAAATTTTGCTACTTTGTCATTAGTAACAAAATTTTATCTTCACTACTCTCACCTGGTCCCTGATCTTCTCCCACCAAGGATGCACTTAGACACAAGGTCCTTTGGTATAGCTTCTCTCCACTCTTGGCAGATTCTGAAAAATTACAAAACCAGTCAAGATAGGCCAGGTTGGTGAGAGTGTGCATGAAGCTGGGGGACAGGTAAGGATCCTGCAGCATTGTGGAGGCTTGAGGAGTCTCTGTCCCCAACCTGGTCAGTAACTAAGGATTCATTCCAAACAGCTTTCTCCAATGGCTGGTGCCTGCACTGAGAAGCTCGAGACTAGTGCATCTGCCCTGGTTCTGACTAAACACTTTCCTGCCCAAGTTTGGGGCCACCTCCTCAGCATGTTGATGTCACTGTCCCAGTCTGACCCCTGGCTCCCCAGAATATAAAAAATGACAGTGTGAAGCTGTTTTGTAAAGCTGGTGGGGATTTCTGTTGGTTCCTAGTAGCTATGAAAACTCCTTCCACAAATAAATATTTGGATATGGTTGAGGAAAAAACCCCTTCAAGAGTGTGTGTATTTTATTTAATACTGAAAGTATTTAAGCATAATTCAGGGCACAACGTAACTGACAGTAGCCAGCTCTTTTCAGAAGGAATGTTGCTTCTCTTTGACCATGCATTATCCATTCCTAACTTCTTCTCCCTCTCTTCTCCTTCCTGCTTATTTTCTCTTGGTTCTTTTTCTCTTCACATTTTCTTTCTGTTTTTGTCCTCTCAGATCTTTTCTACATTCCCTCATGTGTGTCTCTTTTCTTCCCTTTTATCCTACTTGGCTCCTCTCATTATAAAGCAGAGCATATTCTGGACAACTAAATCTTTATGTAACTGGTTTTGATCAACTCTGGTCCTCAAGACCATGAGTGACAGAAGTCCCTGTCCCTTGGCTGCCTGTCACAGTACAGGCCCGTGGCCAAGACCCACTTCCGGTGCTTGCTGGAGAGATGCTGAGCAGTCCTCCTGGCAAGTGCACAGATGGTGGGTGATGGAGTCCGGATGCCGAGACTTAGGACAGGTCAAAACAATGATTGCTCAAGTGTAAACTGTGCTAATTGCTGGGGACAAAGGAAGAGCCAGGTCCCAGTGGAGTACATGTCAGGGTGGAGTTCCATAAACAAGGGGTGGCTTAAATTGTTCACAGATTAACATTAAGTTTCCTGGCCTGAGATTCTAGACTGCTTTGGCTTTAATTCTTACTTTATTGATGTAGAGACTGAGCTCTGCCATTTCACTCCAGCACATAAAAATTGGTTTTGATCTTTTGTAGATCCTTCCCTAATGGTGGAGATATTTTTCTTGAAAGACATCTCATTTAAAATGTCATAGATAGATAGAATGACAGACATACAGATACACACACACAAACTTAATTCCAGATACAGCACCATTCTCCCTCTATAAATAACTACTTTTACAGTAACTAGTTTTACAGTAATCATGTCCTTGTATTACTTTATGGTTTTATCACTCAAGTGCATCCCTAAACGCTATAGTTAAATCATGCACATTTTAAAAAACTTGGTCTCTCTACACTCCCTTTAATCTACAGTTCCTTCCTCCCGCTCTTTTCCTTACAATTTGTATTGATGAATCTGGGCATTTGACCTACAGTCTAGATTTTGCTAAATGCATACTCCTGGTGCAGTTCAACATGCTCCTCTGTTTTCTGCATTTCCTACAAATTAGCAGCTAGAATCTGAGCTTGATCAGACTCAGATGTGATCCCTTTCGGCAAGACTATGGGTGGTGTTCATTCTATGTGTTCATTCATCACAGCATTAATGTCTGGTTTTCACTCCTTTTTTGATATGAGTAGCTATTGTTGCTCAATACCTAAACTCATTAATTTACTGGGGGTTGGTGGCATCTTATTTTATAATTTCATTTGTCATCAAATAGCTTGACTACTTGTGTAAGGAAACACTTTTTCTCACCCAATATTTTGTTATGCAGTGGTATAGTTCGTATAGCACAGACAAGATAAATGCTTGAATCACACTTTATTTACCCAGTTTTCAAGAAAATGGGTTGGTTTCCTGTCACCCTCTGGTGGTAACAAATTGCAAATATTGTTATGAATCTGTGGATTTGTTTATTTATTTTTATTTTTAAAGATTTTATTTATTTATTTGAGATAGAGAGAGGGCAAGAGCATAAGCAGGGGGCAGAAGAAGAGGGAGAAGCAGGCTCCCTGCTGCGCAGAGAGCCCAATGCAGGGCTTGATCCCAGGATCCGGGGATCATGACCTGAGCTGAAGGCAGTCACTTAACCAACTGAGTCACCCAGGGGCCCCATAAATCTGTGGATTTAGAAAGATTTGATGGGTTTTAATTCATTGCAATTCTTTTCCTTATGAAAGCTCAAATTGTCCCCTCTTTGACTACTGAGAGCATTTTCACACTGGTTCCTCAGACCTTTTGACTTTGGTATGGCAAGATATTCCAGGCTCATCTTGCATATTTCTCTGAGAAGTCCTGTTTGTTTGTTCATTTAAATTGGAAAAGAGTATTTCAAAATGACAATGTGTTCATTAGAGATGCTTATTGTTACTGGGTTGTATATATACAATATATATACAATATGTATCTCTATATAATTATATAAGAAAAATATAAAAATAGATAATCTTCTGTACACACATATATAGTGAGTTCATATGTTCATACTGATATTTCCATTTCAAACCTACAACTACATGGTATTTCCTCAATCTTCTAAATTACTTGTATGTCTCCTTCCACCCATACTTATAATCCTGGCTATCAGAAACACCAGGAATGATAGAATAAATATGTCGCATAATAATTTATTTGCTCCATACTACATTACACAAACAACAGTTTCAGAATAACAATACCACTTCCATCAATTATGATTACTTACAGCAGTCAAAAAGTCTTTGACTATGTTATTCCCATTATTCACCTTATTTTTTATCTTATTTTATTTTAATTCAATTAATTAACATATAGTGTATCAAGTTCAGTGATTCACCTTTTTTTTTATCATTATACTACATCTACATCATTAGAGCATATATCCATCCTTTCCATACCATACCCTTTCCTGCTTAACCCTTATTTAATCTCAGTTCTACAAGGATATGTATATTTGAGTGCATATTCATGTAATGATCACTACTAGTCCTTGTGTCTATTTCTCTTTAGTCTTTTTGGTGATCTCATTCTCTAGTAATTTCTTAGGAAGTACTCATGGAAACACAGTTCTTTAATTCTTGACATTGATAATAGAAAACAATTGTCTTGCCTTTTCTTCCATTGAGTATCTTAAATAAGTCACTCCATTTTCTTGTGGTATAAAAGTCTGATGATGAAATGATGTTTTGTTCCCTCTAAGTAATGTACTCTTTTTTTTACCTAGATGCTAATGTAATTTTTTAAACTTTTACAAAAAGTTTAGTAATGTTATTAGAATACATCTTTATGGTGACTGTTCTGCATTAATGTTATCAGGTATATTGTATACTCTTACAATATCTGTTTTCAAATACTTTTTTATTTTAGGGAAATTTTCTTAAATTTGCTCTTTTCCTTTGCTTTGGTTTTTAAATTCAGAAACATCTATCATTGGTGTGTTGGATCTTTGTTTATACTTCATATTTGTCACCTTTCTCTCAAATACTTTAATCTCTTCATTTCTTTCTGATTTAATTTTTCTTCCTTTTTAATTTATATTTCTTTGAAGTCATTATCTGTTGTGCTCATTCACTCTTGCATTCCTCCTAGTTTAGTCTTTACTTCTAAACTGAGTTTTTCATGTATTTCTAATTTTTCTGTCACTTTATTTCTGAGTTTTTCAAATTCTGACTAATGTTGTGTTCTAATATCTTATATTATATTAACGTCTCTTAGTTCATTTTGAAATACTATCTTACAGTTTTGCTTTTTTAAACACCATGTCTTTCTGGCATGCTTTCACCTGTACTGATCCTTATTCTCTTTTTTCTTATAGCGGCTTTGAATTGCAATTGATTTCATGTAGGTTTCCATGTTGAGTTGATATGCTGAGATTTCCTGACATTTTCCCCTCCTTTTTCCTCTTTTATGTGTACCTTTTCTTTCCTTATTTTCTCTATTTACTTAATTTTCATTTCACCTCTAAGATTCTCAGCATAGGGCTCTGTTTTGGAAGAAAATCCCGTGGTTAGACTTATAGGAGCCTTTTAGGCCTTATACAGGACCTTTGTACTCACCTGCTACTGGGGTGGGTCAGACTGCTTCCAGGTTCAACTGCGGCTCTCAAATTTTTTCACTGCCCATTCCAGTGATTGCAAATTGGCTATTTGGATTCTCTTGTTTTCAGGTCAGTCAGGCACCTAGTTTTGTCACCTTTTCTTTTTTTCTTCTTTTTTTCCCCTCCCTCCCACCCTTTATTCCCCTTTGCACAAATACTGATAACTTGCAAATCTTGTGGCTATTGGTGCTTTGTCTCCATCCACTTGGATTTTGTCAACTAGTTTTGTAAATGCTGCCCGTGGATTTTGATTTTGCCTTCTAGTTACAATGTCTCTTCCTAATGTATGGGTTTGGGAAGATCCAAAACTTATTCTGGTGTCACCACCTCCACCCTTTAACATCTCCATTCTATGAGCAAAGTCAGCATTTCTCCTGTGTGCACTTGCTTCTTCGAAAATCTAATTCACATAAAATGACGTGCATGGACCTTAAGAGTTCAGTATGATGAGTTCTAAGGATTGTACACACTCCTATAACCACGACCCAAATTTTTCTCCCATCCCTCTGAAGCCAATTGTGCTGCCTAGTCCCAGCTCCCACCAGAGGCAGCTGCTCTCTGATTTTCACGAACAAAGATGGGTTTTCACCTGTTCTTTGACTTCATATACATGGAGCGCAAGTTTGTTTCATTTTTTCTTTTTAATTATTATGTTATGTTAATCACCATACATTACATCATTAGTTTTTGATGTAGTATTCCATGAATCATTGTTTGCGTATAACACCCGGTGCTCCATGCAGAATGTGCCCTCTTTAACACCCATCACCAGGCTAACCCATCCCCCCACCTCCCTCCCCTCTAGAACCCTCAGTTTGTTTCTCAGAGTCCATAGTCTCTCATGTTTCGTCTCCCCCTCCGATTACCCCCATTCATTCTTCCGCTCCTGCTATCTTCTTCTTCTTTTTTTTTTTTAACATATAATGTATTATTTGTTTCAGAGGGACAGATCTGAGATTCAACAGTCTTACACAATTCACAGTACTCACCATAGCACATACCCTCCCCAGTGTTTATCACCCAGCCACCCCAGCCCTCCCACCCCCCACCACTCCAGAAAACCTCAGTTTGTTTCCTGAGATTAAGAATTCCTCATATCAGTGAGATCATATGATACATGTCTTTCTCTGATTGACTTATTTCGCTCAGCATAACCCTTCCAGTTCCATCCACATCGTTGTAAATGGCAAGATTTCATTTCTTTTGTTGGCTGCATAATATTCCATTATATATATATACCACATCTTCTTTATCCATTCATCTGTC
>NC_138373.1:71276211-71293833 GCF_054177405.1 Leptonychotes weddellii | reverse complement strand
TCACTTTCTATGTCTAAATAGGAAACAGAAATCCCACTTATAATCTTCTTAACCATTTCCACTTTCTCTAAAGTCAGACTGGAAAATGGTTCCATTTATCTAAAGCAAAAGTCATAGCAGAATCAAAATACAGATCACTGAATTCAATAAACATACCAAGATACTTTCAGGATGGAACAATTTCTATTTACCTTATCAGGTAAATACTTACGTGAGGAACACCTAGGGTTTCACTCATGTTTATTTACTCCAGGATTCCCTTTCTTTCATAATCTCATTCCAGGTGAATTACCTGAAACCCAGACTGTCTCACAAGAGATGGGGTATGCTCCCTGCCTCTGAAGTCTTATCCAAAACATGTGTGCTTTGACAAGTGAGATTTGGAGCTCATTCACCTGGACTATGATGAGAAAGAATTGGAGATCGAACCTGTGTTTGGCTAGCATATTTCATTCTTTGAACTCATCCTACTAAGCACCCTTCTTTGACCTTTCTAGTGGTCTATCCAGGCATTGACAATTCTGTCTCTAAACTCTCTTCCAGGAAGCCCTACGTAAATGCCTCAACCTAACATTTTTATCTTTTTCTTATTTTCCTTTTGGTATTTTTGCACATTATTTGTTCATAGTGAGCCTTCAATTATAGGCAAACAAAATCTAAATTCACTGTGTTCATTCCCTTAGTGAATGAGATCATCTAGCTTTATGGCTTTTAATGACATCTATATGCTGTTGTACATACCAGTGCCTACCAGCTGATATCAGTATTACATAAAATATTACAGAGAACAGAACTATGCCTAATTTTTTGTTTAAAGCAAAATTTGAAGAATAAGTTGCTGGTAGACACAGCTCAAAGTCTCAATCATACATCAATAAGTAGGTAGCAACACTCAGTTTGTTTCCTGCAATTAAGAATTCCTCATATCAATGAGATCATATGATACATGTCTTTCTCTGTTTGATTTATTTCGCTCAGCATAATACCCTCCAGCTTCATCCACGTCGTTGCAAATGGCAAGATCTCATTCCTTTTGATGGCTGCATAATATTCCATTGTATATATATACCACATCTTCTTTATCCAGTCATCTGTCGATGGACATCTTGGCTCTTTCCAGTTTGGCTATTGTGGACATTGCTGCTATAAACATCGGGGTGCACATACCCCTTCGGATCCCTACTTTTGTATCTTTGGGGTAAATACCCAGTAGTGCAATTGCTGGATCATCTTAATCTAAAGTTATGTTCTTTCTACTGAGTCTGGAAACCTCAGCTGTGGTTCATAAGCTAGGTGACTCCCACAGAGTCAGATCAAGCACAGGTCTGTAAGGTTGTTTCTGAGCAGCATATCAGGGCTACATCCCATAACACACTCAGAGCATTTTCAGTGGGTTCCTCTGTTTCCCCCATGGCTGTGCATCTTTGTCCTGCTGAGTGCTGACTGTAATATGGATTTCAGAAGCAGCCAAGCATAAGGAACTATATACAAGCTCATATGATTCAATGTCTCATTCTTAGATTATATTCCAATAGTCATGGAATGTCAGCACTAGAAGAGAACCTAGAGATTAGGATGAGTCAAGCCCCTTGTCTGATAGACTAAATGTTAAAGCTGAGGAGAACCCAACCACAGAACCACTCAGAGAACAGACTGCTTCTGTCCATGCAAGGATCGGGTTAGAAATGTGAAGATGCATTATCAAAGCTTTTGCAACCTGAAAGTGAGTGCCAAAAGACAATCTGGTATGGAGAAAGTTTGTGGCTGCTAATGGTAACTTATGGTGATGTCTCACTGGGGATTTATTTGGGCACTAGCCTTGGCCACAGATGCTTTGCATTTGGAATTCACAATGGAGAAGGTGCTTTGTCTATACTGTATAATGTTATTGTATAGGGCTTTAATTATTATCATGAGCTAATGATTAAGATATATTTTAGCAATTGATTGAGTTTAACACAAAGCAATGACACAAAGCCACCTCCTGTCTATTAGATACTTAGCAGCTAAGATTTACTAACCACTACAGATCAATTGGTTAAAAGTCACAGATATCTTCAACTTCCTGTCAAGTATGCCCATGCTATCACTCTTAAGTAGATAAAGTCTAATAATATCTAAATTTTATTTATCTTGGGGTGGGGAATCGGAGGGAGAGATGAACCATGAGAGACTATGGACTCTGAGGAACAAACTGAGGGTTTTAGAGGGGAGAGAGGTGGGGGATGCGTTAGCCTGGTGATGGGTATTAAGGAGGGCATGTACTGCATGGAGTACTGGGTGTTATACGAAAACAATGAATCGTGGATCACTACATCAAAAACCAATGATGTATTGTGTGGTGACTAACATAACATAATAAAAAAATAAAATAACTTTTATTTATCTTTTACAAATTACAATAGGTTTTTATATAAATAAATTCCTTTACTTGATTCCACAATCCTGTAAGTTAGATAGAATATGAATTGTTCTTTTTCACAGATGAAAAATGGAAACTCAGGGAGCTTAAGAGACCAGAGTTATACAGCTGTGTCTTAGCAGAGCTGAGACTTCAGTGCAGGTCTTGTATATCTAGGTCTGCAATCTTTTTATACTCTCAAAAGGTCAGGGAATCTTTCTAATATGAGCTTTAACACAGATACCTAACCCTTTACCTTTGAGCCTAATATGCATTAATATTCACTCAGGATCTTGTTGGCTCAGGGCTCAGAGCTCTGACAGAATTTTCCCCAGTATCGGTGGCTTCCAATATTATTCATTTGGTGAATGAATTCACTCAGTGGCTCATTATTAAGTATCTGCCGGTACCAGGTACTGGGGACATTTTAGTGACTCTATGACCTCACAGAGCTTATAGTATAGTAGGGAGGACAGACAAATAAACAATAACCAAGTAAGTAAAAGCTTTCACAGAAGAAATATAACATTATAGGAGCATATATATGAGAGAGAAGGCATCAGTAAGAGTCCCAAAGGATGAGAATTCCAGGCTGAGACTTGACTGATAGGTAGGGAAAGGAATGTGCCAGGCTAAAGGATCAGTTTGTATGTGAGAACCCAGAACTGAAGGACACAAGGCATCCAAAAAGGAGAAAGAAATATAATACGATGCCTGGATCATAAAGTGATGAGTAGAGGAGGTTAAGAGTTGAAGCTAGACAGTTAGATAGGGACCCGGGCATGGATTGCCTTATAGGCTACAATCAGGGTTTGGGACTTCTTAAAATAATGGGAAGCCATCAGTAGGTCTTAAATCACTGTGACATCAAACTTTTTTTTTTTTTTAACCAACTACTACTTTTACTCTGGCCACAACAGAGAGGAGAGTTTGGAGCCAGGGGAAGTGGACACAGAGATCACTTTGGAGGCCATAGTCTTCATCCATAACTGTCTCTTCAAGTAGAGAACTCCCTGAGTTATTTAGTTCTAGTTGTTCTATTTTCATTTATCTCTTCATTACACACTTAAGCAGTACAGCCATTAGACCTGGGCAAGAAGGGCTTTTGTGTCCTGGTTTTGTGCTTTAGTATCATAAACACAAGAAAAGTATCATAAACACAAGAAAAGTACAGAATACTTGAGTACCTCTCTCACTTGGTTTGAGCACCGGCTCACCATGAGAGGTTACGCCAACATTTTCTATTGGAATTAATTCTGTGTAGGCTTCAGGAAAACACTTTTACCCACCTGTGACTGAAAGACAACCATATCTGATTACAGTAAAATATGTGGGTTGTGTTCATGTTAGAGATCAACATTGCTTTAGAAATCGGTAGGATTTGACCAGAGAAGCTCTTGGATAAAAGACAAATTGATTAATCTATCCTTCCTCTCAGCATCAATGTAATAGATTTTTGTATAACAGGTGTGTTTTTTTCCCTAGTAATACCAAGAACTCATATTCTTACTTATCTCTATATTTCAATTCTTGGTTCCAAGATACTCACAAATGAGCGTGGTGGTCTCAGCAATTGTGCATGGCAAATGAAGATATTCTGTAATAGCAAAACCTTCATATTACCCTTTAATTTGTGTATATGTAAGCCTAGACATAACATATGTGAATTGATTCTTGACATTACTCTATCGACATAGTTGTGATAAAATTATAAGCCAAATGATAAAATTTGAATATTTTATAGTATTTTTTATAATAATAGTTTATTACATGTCATCCCATTACAATATTAAAGATGATATGTAAAGTTCATATTTGATTTCCAAATGTAAGTACCATTTGAAGAATATTATTAAAATTCTAAGTGGTAGTGCCTTTTGTAGAACAAAGTTTCTCCTATTTAAATTCCTAAGAAGCTATTTGCAACTAAAATGACTCAAGAAATGTTGTACTACAAATGAAATAAAAATTAGGGTTAAACACATGAAAAAGTGCTCAACCTCACTCAGCATCAGGGAAATCCAAATCAAAACCTCAATGAGATACCACCTCACACCAGTCAGAATGGTTAAAATTAACAAGTCAGGAAACGACAGATGTTGGTAGGGATGCGGAGAAAGGGGAACCCTCCTACACTGTTGGTGGGAATGCAAGCTGGTGCAGCCACTCTGGAAAACCGTATGGAGGTTCCTCAAGAAGTTGAAAATAGAGCTACCATACGATCCAGCAATTGCACTACTGGGTATTTACCCCAAAGATACAAATGTAGGGATCTGAATGGGTATGCACACCCCGATGTTTATAGCAGCAATGTCCACAATAACCAAACTGTGGAAAGAGCCAAGATGTCCATGGACAGATGAATGGATAAAGAAGATGTGGTATATATATACACAATGGAATATTAGGCAGCTAACAAAAGGAATGAAATCTTGCCATTTGCAACGATGTGGATGGAACTGGAGGGTGTTATGCTGAGCGAAATAAGTCAATCAGAGAAAGACATGTATCATATGATCTCACTGATATGAGGAATTCTTAATCTCAGGAAACAAACTGAGGTTTTCTGGAGAGGTGGGGGTGGGAGGGATGGGGTGGCTGGGTGATAAGCACTGGGGAGGGTATGTGCTATGGTGAGTGCTGTAAATTGTATAAGACTATTGAATCACAGACCTGTACCTCTGAAACAAATAATACATTTTATGTTAAACAAAAAAAAAAAAAAAAAGAAGAAGAAGAGAGCAGGAAGGGAAAAATGAAGGGGGGGAAATCAGAGGGGGAGAAGAACCATGAGAGACTATGGACTCCGAGAAACAAACTGAGAGTTTTAGACGGGAGGGAGGTGGGGGGATGGGTTAGCCTGGTGATGGGTATTAAAGAGGGCACATACTGAATGGAGCACTGGGTGTTATATGCAAACAGTGAATCATGGAACACTACATCAAAAACTAATGATGTAATTAATGTATGGTGATTAACATAACATAATAAAATTAAAAAAATTAAAAAATTAGGTGCACATTTTGATTATAAGAATATAATTAGTAATTTTGCTGAAATAAAGGCAATAGAATTTTTTAAATAAGTGTTATAAAAGTATAATTACTTATGAATCATAGATGTTTTTAAATATGAATGATAATGCATTTTATTGTGTATGAAGTATCCTATTTATTTTATTGCTCATCTAAATACCACCAGTTCATCAGTAGAAGATTCAGGAATGTCCAAGAATAAATTTAGTCATTGTTGGTGTTTCAGTCATACAAAAACAATAGGTGCCCATATTTTTCTATTTCTTATTACAAAGATGTATTTGCTAAAGTAGGAGACTAGAACCTAATTTATTTAACTATTTGTTAGTCTAATTTATAACTTTTAAATAGTTAGACAGTATGTGGGCCTCCATAGGTACTCTTGCCGTGGGCCCCCAAAACGTTAGGATTTTGCCTACACCAAAGTGTATGTGTCCCAGAATTCAGACTTTAATCACCTTCTTTCTGAAAACTCCCTCTTCAGTGACTTCATACTTTTCCTTGACTTCAATTCTTGTTTTTGTGCATATGACTTCCAAATTTTTGTCACCCATTCTCTAATCCTGTATCTACCAATTATTTTCAGCAATTCTATTTGTCCCCCAGTGGGAAAGCATGTCTCTGGAGAGCACAATCCATGAATTATATATATATATATTTATTTATTTTTTCTGTATTTCACAGTATTTAGCACCCTGCTTTCCACCTACATATAAGTAAATTTGGGGGTGAAGGATAGATGAATTCATGAAAGGTTTCAGACAAAATTTTATGGAAATTTGGATGGTGGAAGAAGAACATAGAAAATAGTGGAAAGATGACTGTTGCTGCCAATATATACTCTGCTACCATTAGAATCCCAGAGCCCTCAAAATTGGAGGAGACCCTGAACATGACCTTGTATAACTCTCTCATTTACAGATGAGAAAGTAATGGCCCACAGAGGGGAAGTGACTCCCATAGAGCCACGTGGCCATTAAGTGGCATTTAGGACTCCACCCCAGATCTTTTGAAGCCCAGATTCTTCTTTCAGGATTGAGGTACTCATTCCCCAGGTGCTGTGTTGGCTACTGAGGACTCACAGCTGGATCCTTCTCTGGGCATTGCCCTCTGCCAAAGGGAACAATTCCTAAATCTGCCTTGCTCACAATTATGCCTGCTTCCCAGGGGCAGCCTGCATCTAATGACAGACAGATGTAGAAGCACAGAAGTCTGGCCCCCTTGCCTCCTTCAGGACACCCTAAATGCTCACCTCAACTCCTGAACACCCTGTAGCATTGGCTGGGGCCTACAGTTCAACTTCTGCCTCTGCCCAGTCCTGCTCCCCTGGCTTTCCCATTGATTTCCCACACACAAATCTCTATCTCAGAGCCTGTTCTATGGAGAACTTGGCCTAAGATATCATCTAAGGAGGCTCTTTTTTTTTTTTTTTTTGAGAAGAAACAAATTTGGAGTCTCTGATCCATAAGTACCTGGGTTCTGATTGAAAAATAAAAAAAAATAAAAGTGATACCTTTCTTCTAGCCACCTCTCCTTCTCCTTCTGACTTCATCCTTTCCCCCAACATGCCTCCTCCCATGTAGCCCATCTTAGGATGGGCTAACAATTGTTGTTGGATTTTCCAACCCCAGTCAGCCAAGTCCTACCTTTCAGTCTCCCTCTGGAGCCTTTCTCAGAAAATGTTTTCTATTTGTATTACTTAAAATCCCTCTTGGCAGGAATGGGTCAGACTGGTTTATACAAATACTGCTTGCTGCTGTACATAATGACTTATAATCCAACATGTCTTCCTGTGCTGGGTTGTCTCCTTCTACTTGTCTTCTACACCCCATAAATATAGCTAAACTCAGACAGCTTGGAAGCAGGCATGGAAGAAAGAATATGCCATTCTTTTTCACCTTAACATAGGTTGTTCCTCCTGCATCTGGTCCACAGCTTCTCTTGAGAGCAAGAGAAAATATAGAGGCGTATTAGACTTAATACTGGCTCTGGGTCAGCCTCCTAGAAGCCACAAAATTAACACTGTTCTCTTTATGTACTGCCAACAAAATAGCTTCATCCCTCTTTTAGGAATTTCAGTAAATGGTCATCTTTCTCCAGGAAGCTGTCCTGCATCAACTCTACCCATTCTGAAAACCAGCGACAGTTTCTTTTCTTTTCTTTCTTTTTTTTTTTAAAGATTTTATTTATTTATTTGTCAGAGAGAGAGAGAGAGAGCCCATGCAGGGGGAGTGGCAGGCAGAGGGAGAAGCAGGCTCCCCGCTGAGCAGGGAGCACAACGCAGGACTGATCCCAGGACCCTGTGGTCATTATCTGAGCTCAAGGCAGACGCTTCACCGACTGAGCCATCCGGGTGCCCCTAGGTAGCACTATTTAATGTATGAATAGGAGGCAAAAATTAGAGTTTATGATTCTCAAGAAAATTTCTCCCTAGTTAGTGCCAGCAAGCACTCAATGTCCTCCATTAAGGGACCCTATCCTGGGTGTGGTGCTGTGCACGGAGCTGTAGTGGATGCCAGGTTTCCCCTGTGTGATCACAGTGACCTTAAACACTTCTCTTCCATGGACATCAGTTTCCTCATCAATAAATTGTCGGTGCTCTCTCTCATGCTATGTCACATATTCTTTCCTGTGACTGTGATTTTCTAAGCTCTTAGGTGAATTCATTTGAATCATTGGCAGCTGCCCCACCCAGCCTAGTAGCCCTAAGTCTCTCTTCTGAGCCTGAAACCAGATACTAGGTCATCTGCCCTGCAAGAGCAATGTGGCCTTAGGGCAAAATGTTAATCCTTTCAGGCGCTGAAATAAAATACACTCTTCATAACACTAAATGAGCTTTAAATTGCAGCTTTCTACGCAAGCTTTCTGTATGGATATTAGCATATCCAATCCAGTCTTCATCTTCTTTGGATTTTATTAGGGGGTGGGAGGGAGATGAAGGGAGGGACAGGTAAGGCCATACATATCTGTAAAAGTCTTTGTCAAAATCTTAGTCTGCATATGTGTGCGTGCTTCTTTCTGCCACCCTAATTTGTAAAGTTCTTGAGGAAAGTAAGTAACTATAGTACTTTGGAATCCCATCTTGTATCCTATCCCCAAATTGACATTACTGCTTTGTCAAAGGCTTTGCATTAGAAGCAAAGTATCTTACCTGAGATCACATAGAAAGAGTCAGTGACCCATAAGCACACATACAAAGTGCTGATAAAGTGATTGATTACAAATAACAATACATTTTAAAAAGTAAAGATTGATTTAGGTCTGTTTTTTATAAGGGTGTGAAGGAGGGTGCAGCAAAGCGCTGGGTTTTCTGATGAAAATACTAATTTGTATTGTTCCTGCATATATTTGGCATGGTGATCTTCACAAAGATGAATCAAAAATTAAAGAATTGGTTATTAGAACCATCCTTGGTAATTTCCTGTCAATCCCTGATGCTGTTTTTATTAATCTGCTTGGGCTGCCATATAAAATACCACTGTGGTTTAAACAACAGAACTTCATTTTATCACAGTTATGGAGACTGGAATTCCAAGATCAAGATGACAGCAGTGTTGGTTTCTGTTAAGACCTCCTTCCTTAGCTTGCAGATGGCTGTGTTCTTTCTGAGTCCTCACATGGCCTTTCCTCTGTGTGTGCGGTATTTCTTCCTCTTCTTACAAGGACACCAGTCCTACTGGATTAGGGCCCTACCCAATGACCTGATTTAACCTTAATTACCTCCTGAAAGGCAGTATCTCTAAAAAGTCAACACTGGGATTAGGACTTCAACCTATGGAAGACACAGTTCAGTCCAAAATACTTTTCAAACCAAGTTTTTGGAATGAGATAGGCATGGAAATGAGAGGCTTAGTTGTTGTTTTTTTTTTTTTAAAGATTTTATTTATTTATTTGAGAGAGAGAATGAGATAGAGAGACCATGAGAGGGAGGAGGGTCAGAGGGAGAAGCAGACTCCCTGCTGAGCAAGGAGCCCGATGCGGGACTCGATCCTGGGACTCCAGGATCATGACCTGAGCTGAAGGCAGTCGCTTAACCAACTGAGCCACCCAGGCGCCCTGTTTTGTTTTGTTTTAAAATTTTTCTTTGAGTATAGTTGACACACAATGTTATATTAGTTTCAGGTGTACAGTATAGTGATTCAACAAGTTTATACATTATGCTATGCTCACCACAAGTGTAGCTACCATCTGTTACCACACAATATCATTGACTATATTCCTTATGCTGTGCCTTTTATTCCCATGACTTATTCATTCCATAACTGGAAGCCTGTGTCTCCCTCTCTCCTTCACCCACTTTGAGAGGCTTAGTTTTAAAAACACCTAAAGTCAATTTACCATTACTCATTTGAGACATAAGATGCCGAGAGGATTCAACTTAGTAAATAAAGTAATTAATCAGGAAGCCATTTGTGCTCAGTCTTAGAAAGCATTTTTATTATTCCCCCATTTTGTAACAGGTTGAATTTTCAGATTAAGTCTCTAGTCTGGTTTCCAAAGGTTGTTTCCAACTCTTTGCTATAAAATTTTGTGTGCATATGCCTCTTTGTATCTCTGTTTCAGCAAAGTTGTCAGGAGTAAAACTGCTGGGCATTGGGTATGTGCACACTTGACCAAATCTTGTACGTTTGGTATTAAAATGGCTGCATTGGCTTATACCCTAAACTGCAAAGCATGTGAGTTTCCTTTTTCCCCGTACTAGATATTATACCAATATTTGATTTATTTTCCTATTTTTGCCAGTTTCATAGGTATAAAGTAGTGTCTCACATTATCACTTGATTTCACATTGTACTGATTAGTGACTGAGTTGACCACCTATTTGCTTGCACATGCAGTATCTTACCAGCTCTCACCTTCTATAAATTGTCCATATATTTTTTTGGGTTTCCTGACTGTTTCTTGCAGATATACATAAGTTTCTTATATTGTCTGGATTGTAATCAGTCATGTATTTTGCAACATATTTTCCCTGTCTGGCAACTGTGTAGAGAGTTTTTCTCAGAACAAAATATTTCATTTTTATGTGGTCAAATCCAAAGTTTTTCCCCTTATGCTAGATGCTTTTGCATCTTGCTTAGCAGACCTTTGTTCAATAGAAGAGCACAGAGATAGTTTCCAAATATTCTTCTAATAGTTTTATAATTTCACCTTTCACATTCTAAGCTTTAATCTGGCAGGAATTTATTTTTGCAAGTTCTTTGAATTTGAGTTTTAATTTTACTTTTCTCTGTGTTTTTCAATTCCCCATCACAGTCTACCAAATAATTAATTCTTTCACTATTGATTGGTGATCTGTAGTAAACCAAGTTCCCTTACATGTGTGAGTTCTCTTTCTGAATCCTCTGTTCTGTTTCATTGGTATATATCTTTGTCCTTACATCACTGTCATGTTAGTTTTAATTAGTCTTTGTAACACAACAACAAATGATGTACTATATGTTGGCTAACTGAACATAATGAAAAAAATAGTCTTTGTAACAAGTTTTAATATATAGTAGGTAGGGGCGCCTGGGTGGCTCAGCTGGTTGAGCGACTGCCTTCAGCTCAGATCATGATCCTGGAGTCCTGGGATCGAGCCTCGCATCGGGCTCCCTGCTCGGCGGGGAGTCTGCTTCTCCCTCGGACCCTCCCCCCTCTCGTGCTCTCTCTCTCACTCTCTTTCTCTCAAATAAATAAATAATTAAAAAATATATATATATAGTAGGTAAAGAGTCTCCTCTTTTTGTTCTTCTTTTTCAAAAAATAAGCCCTTCATAGACCTTTATTATTCCATATAAGTTTTAGTATTGTTTTATCTTATCCTGGTAGGATTTACACTGAAATTATGTAAATTTTATATATTACTTGGGGGAGAATTGGAATTTTTATGTGTTTTCTCATTCATGACCATAGGTTTGTTCTCAATATATTGAGTTTTTTTATAATGCCCTATCAGTTATTTTATCATCTCTTTCCATGTAGGTCTTACATATTTTTGTTAATTTCTAATTACTTTGGAACTTTTAATTCCTATTTTAAAATCGTATTTTCATTTGTAGATTCTTTGTGGGTTTATTTTCTTGTTATAAATGCAACTTAACTTTCAAAGACATTTTCTGGTTAGGTATTATTATAGTAGCTTACTGATTTTCCTGGCTTGTGTAAATGATCGTTTTATCTATTATGATTTTTCTCTTTCTTTCCAATTCTTATGCCTCATATCTTTTTCTTGTCACTTCTCTGTTGGCCAGGACTGTTTGAACTCTGCTGAATGAAGGGTGCATAGTTGCAATTATCTTATCATCTTCCTAACTTTATAGGGAATGTTTCTAAAACTTCTGTAACAGGTAAAAAAAAAAAAGCTCAAAACACTTAAAAGAGATTTTAGACATTTGTTGATTACATATAAACAATGAAATTAAATTGCGGGTAGATACTGCGCCATTTTGAAAGTCATGAGCTTGCGGTATTGTTGATAGAAAGGGATGCTATGGAGGGGTGAAGAGGTGCTACGTACATACTAGAATTCAACAGTCTCTCCTTGATTTTATCAGATGGATCAAAAGAGAGTTGAATCAACAAATTGCTGACTATGAAAATTGATTTTAAGTCAGCGTTATGTCCTTATGCTATCTAAAATATGTGTCCCACATTTTGGCAATATTTCTAGAAAATTAGTATTTTTAAGAGTGCCTTGAGGGCGCCTGGGTGGCTCAGTTGGTTAGGCGACTGCCTTTGGCTCAGGTCATGATCCCGGAGTCCTGGGATCAAGTCCCGCATCGGGCTCTCTGCTCAGCAGGGAGCCTGCTTCTGCCTCTCCCTCTGCTGCTCCACCTGCTTGTGTGCTCTCTCTCTCTCTGTCAAATAAATAAATAAAATATATTTAAAAAAAAAAAAAGAGTGCCTTGAGCAGATAAGTGACATAATCAAAGTGATAACGGTTGACCTGGATCCTTCTTCTCTTTGACCGCAAATGCTGGAAGTCACTAAGGTTTGGGGATTGCTGAAGACTATTCACTTCTGTCCCATTTTTTCTGTCCATGTGGCCCCATTGTCCCTGACACAGCCTGTGTAACAAGCCTCTTGACTTTCTTCCTTCAATGTTCTTTCCCTTTATTGTATTCTCTATCCTGTCACCAGAGTAATGGACCTGGGAGCAATCTGACATACACTGGTACTTTTGAGGCATCACGAGCCCCTCAGAAACAGCCTTGCTGCTGAGAAAACAGTATGTGCTGGTGATAAATTAGCCACCCCTCCCTTGCATTTCATCTGCACCTCCTCTCCAGGCTCATGCTTACCACCTTTGGTTCCTGGTGTTATCACTTCTTCTGGTCTCTATGTCAGGACTTGGCTGAAAGTTTTCTGGCATCTTCTGGGGTGACCCACTGACTGACTTTGCTTTGACACTCGGTTTCACTTACTTTGTAATAGAATTTAGCATTCACCTTCATCTGCATCATGCTGTTCTTCTAGTCCCAACGCATGGTCCATTTCTGGTCTCCCCTCACTCATGGCTAAACGACCATAGTTTTCTTTGCTGAAAAATCTCCTGACACCCCATTGCATGTAAGAGAAAGCCTGTTCTTCTCAATACAACATGCAAGACCACATCTACCTCTCCAGTGTATCTCCAGCCACGGCTGGCCTCTCACCGTCACCTGATCAGCTGCCATGCCTCTTGCTAGCCATGGACTTCCATGCTTTGTCTTTAGACTTGCAGTTTCTTCTCTCTTAAATGCAACTTTTCCCCTCTCTTTATCTTTTAAACCCCTGTTGATCGTAAAGAACCAGTTTCAATGTCAGCTCTTCTGAAGCTTTCCCAATTTACCTCCAGAGTCAATAACTCCTTCCTTTATGCTCTAACAGCAGGTGTTCACATTTGTATTATTATCTTGCATTACCTTTACTAGAAAATTGGCTTTCAGGTTTGTTCAACTAGTACATGGACACCTCAATTTTTCTTTCCCCAGAATTCAGTTTAGTGGCAGGGACTAGATATGTGCTGAGGAGTTTGTATAACATGAACAATAAAAATATTTGGGAAGATTGATTTGGTGGTCACCTGCAAGACAACTCATGATGAAAGACTGAATAGAGAGTACCCAGAGACAAATTGCTGTGCCCTATCATGATTTAAGTAGGGCTGAAACTGTGGTGAAAATAGGAAGAGTAGATGTGGTGGGGTGCCTGGGTGGCTCAGTAGGTTGAGTGTCCAACTCTTGATTTTGACTCAGGTTATGATCTCACGGTCATGAGATTGAGCCCTGCATTGGGCTCCATGCTCAGCCGGGAATCTGCTTGAGATTCTCTCTCCCTCTTCCCCTCCCCCCGACTCTCTCAAATAAATAAATAAATCTTAAAAAAAAAAAGAAAGAAAGAAAGAAAAGTGGATGTGAGATCCCAGGATAGAATGACCAAAGATGATGATGGTGGCTAGTTACAATAAGAGAAGAGAAGCATTTAAAATGTTCTGGAATTCTGAGTGTAGGTGCCTAGGGGACTGATGGTCTATTAATAGAAACAGGGAAGTAAGGAGGAGGAGGTGACCTTGAAGGAAAGCCATATTGGGTTTGAAGGCATCCAGGACATACAATTACAGAGTCCTATAGGCCTTCTGCAGTGTGGGTCCAGTGCTGAGGATATAGATTTAACACAGCCTGGGGAGATGCAGTAGTTGAAGCTGTAGTCAGAGACTGGAGATATTGCTATAAGAGAGAGTAGAAAGAAGGAGAAAACAGACGCTGTGGGGAAATGCTCTGCTGGGGGAACTAAAGGAAGAAAATAAGGGCACAGAGACTGAGGAGGAGAAAGGGCCAGAAAGTAGGTGTGAACCAGCAGAGCGTTGCTTCAGAAGCCCAAAAGGAAGAATTCCAAAGAGTAAAATATCAACAATATCAAATTCTGTGTAGAAGATAGGACTGAAGAAGCCCTTAGATTTGGCCTTGGAGAGGGCCTTGGCGACCTTCAAGAGAGCCATTTTTGAGTGGAGGAGGGGGTGGGGACACTGCCGGATGTGAAGGAGAAAGTGGGCAGGAAGGAAGCAGAGGTGGCAGGTGTGGCCCATTTGCTGGGGAATTTGCCAGGGCGGAGGGGGGCTTTGTGGGGGGGCGGTAAGCAGGCGGTGAGGCCAGGGAAGGGCCCTGATGTGTGTTTGCTACTGCACATCCAAACCCTTGCTGGTCAGGTCACGTCTAGCTTAAAACCCTATTTCATTGTCCCCTCTTCTCTATTCCAGCGGCCATCACCTCTTGTCTGGTTTTGAGAGCAACCTACAGGTTTTTGTGCTTCCATTTTTCATCACTTCATTGCTCTCTCCAGGTCTGCTCCCAGCAGTTTTCTGATCCTATTTTTTCCACGGTCAAAGATGAAATCCAGCCCAGTGCCTTACCTACGCATGCTTGGGCCTAGACTCCTTTCAGAATCCTCTACCTGCTTCCACCATTCCCCAAGCCTGCGCCTCAACCACAATGGGCGGTCCGCAGCTTGCACATGTCCTCGGCTTTGCACCTCTGCCTTTCCTACCCCCGTCCCCTTCACCTGAATAATCTCCAGCTATCGGCACCGATGCTAGTCCAACTGCCCTCCAAAGCCACTCTCTTCTGATCTACTTGCTGTTATTCTCACACCTTTCCTTTTTTCTCTTCTTACGCTGGAAACTGATCTTCCAGAATTGGCTTTTGTCACAAGACATAATTCTCTCTCTTTCCAAAGGGGCATCTTTTTGTGTTCGGGCATGCTGTAGGTAAGCCTGCATCTGTCCCACCTACTCCCCAAGACACTTGTGAATGTCCTCTGTACCATGTAGACCTCCTGATTCCTCACATTTCCTGTGGCTTTAATGCACCATAACATTTTGTTTATACCCGGTGAGCAAGACTTATTTTATGTATATATACATAGAGAGAGAGAGAGAGTTTATATCTCCACACAGTCTTCTTATTGCTTTTTGAGGGCAGGCTTGTGTTTTACCTCTTCTGTATCCTCTGCTAGAAACTTACTGCAGGCCTACATCCCAAGGACTTAATAAACTTAAATAGAATCACAAGGTAAATAATCCTCCAGCTCCTGAATGAGCCAGGAGGATGTGGAAATGGGCGGGCACCAGAGGAGATGGAGTTTTCCATCATCCAGGCGGAATGGCTCCATGGTGGGTCCCTATCCCGTGAAATCAGACAGATGCCCAATTGTCTGCTGTCAGCGCTCTGCAGCACGGCTGGGGGCAGAAGACGGCTGTCAGTGCCACCCAGGCTGGCACCTGCTGATATTTAATTCAGCACCATGTCACAGGCTGCCTCATGGTGTGTGACTATTTCCCGTGTGGCTGTCTCTTTGCTCCAACAAGACTCAACAACAAGCACTGACTGTGTAGCTACTTGCTGTGTGTCAGGTGCTGTCACATAGTTCTCATATTTAAAACTCACAAGAGCCCTTGTGATTAGGTAGTACTATTATTGTAGTTGTTTCAAAAGGTTGCCAAAGGTAACGTGACTAATACATGACAAAGTCGGAATCTGGACCAAATGATGTGAACTCCTTTCTCCTATCTCACCCTTTGAGGGCAGGACAGGGCTTGGCCCCTGCCTCCCACCCCAGAGCTAGCCCTTCCTCCTGTTGGCCCTGCAGCCTGCTAGGCCCAGAGCTCACCACACACCCTTTGCATTAAATTTAAACAAATGCACCTTCCTTGTTGCTGTGTGCAAAGGATGGAAAACCCCAGCTCTTGTTCCTGCCCATGCTCAGTGCCAAGCTAAGCCCCTGCAGGTGTGAGGGCAGAGCAATAAATACTCGCTGCATTGTTCTCCTTGTCAGCGCCAAACAACTCTGGCTCTCCTTTCCTGGGGAAGCTGATGAATAAATGAGAGATGCCAGGCAGACAAAGCAAGCCATGCCTTGGGCTGTGCCTGGGTGACTCCAGATGAATTGTTAAAGGGTGAATCCATTTTGTGACCTTTATGATGGAAGGAACAGCAGATCATTACCACCTTCACTGGCTGCATGACACCCCAGTACCAGAGCTGGAGGGGGGAGGTGCTGCCAAGCAGTCCTCCCTGTGCTGGGCCTTGGTGAGAACGTGGCACTGTTCACCTCCGAAACATCACAGATCACCCTCACAACAACTTAGGGAGCAGGATATTTTATCAGAAGCCTGAGAGCCCCTCATGCTTGAACAGAACTTTAGAGTTTACAAAGAATTTCTGGGCCATCTGATGAGGCAGCATGAGGAGGGCATGTATTTTGAGCCTCCTTTCCTAGAGCAGTGGACCAATCAAGTCTGAGAGAGGACATCTGACTTACCTAAGAACACACAGCAAATGAGAGGCAGATTCACATGTAGGTACAGATCTCCTGGCTCCAAGTTCAGGACTTTTTCTGGTCTTCTACAGCTGTCTCTCTTAGCAGGAGTTTCAGAACACATCCATAAGATGTGCCCTTCTTACCACAGCCTGCCCGCGTGAGTAATACCTGTCTCCTGTCTTCTCAGAACAGTGACTGAAGCTGGATAGTCCCAGCTCTTAATCCATTTACACACAGACTCTGCAGAAGAGATTTCAGAAGAGTCCTTGGCAGGAATTTTGAGACCCCCAGTGAAAACGCCAAGGGTCTTAGTAATGTCTGAATAGCTTGGAGCAAAGGAAGAGGTAACATCCAAGCCATATCTGAAGTTCTGGGAGCTACTTAGAAAAATGGGGTGACTCATAGCTTTAAAGAAGGCTGTACCATAGAGCAGAATTTGGAACCCTCTGTAAACTTTTGGTGGGGTAGAAATAGCTCTGTTTTTAATATGTTGATAAATTAGTATAATTCAATATATTAAATTATAAATTAATAAAATATAACTATAATATAATAATAAATTAATAAATAAAAAGTAATGGAATTAGTATAAAGTAACCTTCAAAATTATTTCTGAGATACTAATTTGCAACTGGGAAGTGCTTTGTGCATGCTAAGTTTGGCAGGCTGGCTTGGCTCTACCTTTTGGGGCATTCCAGTTTAAGTCTTAAGGAAAGTCCTGATCCTGGGGACACAGTGCTTTCCCTATTTTCCCTAGAACAAGTGCTATGAAGCAAAAGCAAAAATGAACTTTTGGGACTTCATCAAGATAAAAAGCTTCTGCACTGAAAAGGAAATAGTCAACAAAACAAAGAGGCAACCCACAGAATGGGAGAAGATATTTGCAAATGACACTACAGACAAAGC
>NC_138373.1:71259291-71275711 GCF_054177405.1 Leptonychotes weddellii | reverse complement strand
TGCTCTTTCATTTGTTGGTTCTAATTAAGTTTTCTTCTTTGGTAGAAATTTTTCTTTGTTAAAGAAAAACATTCCAGAGCTCCCCCATATCTTTGCTGCCCCAGGCTCATGAAAAGCTAAATCCAGTCTTGGTTCTCCAAAGAGAAAAAATCCCAGCCTGCCCCCAAAGAAGTTGCTGTCATAATTACATCTCCTTTTGGAAGTAATTTGATTTAATCTCATTAAAGCTAGATTGCACCATTTCCTTGGCCAAAGATGATTCCAAATTGGCTTTGCTACTTCCCTCCTGGTCCATAGATTCCGCTCTTTTTTTGGTGGCTGTTTGCAAGGAAAATATCAGGCCCCTCCAAAGGAAGGTCCAATGGAATGCCACAGGGTGGCACTGATACCTTCTGCTAGAAAGGTAGGGTGCTGGAGTGAGCTCCTATCTCCTGATCCCCAATGGAGCTGTCTTCCCACAGCACCAAGGGCTCCTGGAATGACCAGGGTTGGGTTTGGCTACCCCTTCTCAACTGATGGTACAAAAACCAGCTAGATTAATATTTCAGGCCTCATTTCTGCTCTCTCCTTCTAGCTCCACTGCTCCCCACTTCTTCTAGGCCACCACTAGAGAATCAGTGTGATTAATCAGTTAGCTATGGATGACATTTTTTTTAGTGAAGCTTTTGTGTTGGATCTCAGCATAGTTGTTCCTTGGTGCTGAGCACCATGCTAGGCAAAATATAGGATACAAGGAGAGGGCAACGTGGCCTCTGTCAACTCATGAGAATAAGACATCTGTGCTGTAGGGACTCATGAAAAAGAAGAATGTGAGCTAAGACAGTAGGGATGGCTCCCCAGAGAAGGTGGGCTAACTTCTGATTGGCCTGGAGAGAAGTGAGAAAAGAGAAGGGAAGGCATTCAAGTCATGGGCAGTGACCCAAGAGAAGGAATGGAGACATCCTTGTATTGTCATCCTTTCCTGTGAGAGAAATGAGACCTGAGGTTGGGTAAGATGATGGCATTAGATTACAGCAGGCTTTGAATGCCAAGAGGAGGACAGAATCTGATTGTGACTTAAAGTCCACTTGGGAAGAAATCCAGGGTTTTATTAATCAAGAGGAGTTTTGTGTGTGGATCACTTTTTTCCTGGATTCTCACACCTCATTGCTAGTGGGATGGAAAAGCTAGTGGAGCTTAGAGCCTGGATAGTAAGATAGCAACTCACATGGGAGAGAGGCTAGGACTTCCCTTCATAACCACTGGGGATTTTTGAGGACAGAGTAACCAGATAAAGTGTCTAAACTGGCAGAACATGTAGAGCAAGGGAGATTTTTATTATTTCTGGCTCACATGTCTTGAAATGTCCCAACAGGTCTTATTATGCCTGAAACCCTCCATGGGTATGAAGAACGAGCCCCCTTCTGGGACCCTCTGCTACATGTTGTTATACAGGTCTTCCCACCCTTGCTAAACAAAAGCACCAAAATGGCATCCTTTTCTCCTTCCTCATCCTCTGCTATGAGATCTGGTTCAGAGAGCAATAGACAATCCCCACCAAGCAAAGTCCTTTTTCATGTCTACCTTTAATTAATTCACTCATTAATAGAGATTTATTGAAAACCCACAGTGTGTAGGGCAGTCTCCCCTTGTCCTGTCTTTTTTAAGCCACAGAATAGCAGCTCACTCCTCTGGACAGAGAATGTCCCCATCACCACCCATGACTGCGGAGTCCAGCCCTGCCCTGTGAGGAAGGCATGAGATGGAGCTGCCCAGGTGGGGACTGCACAGGTCTGAAAGTGGTTATTAATGGAGAACAGAGCAGTGCTCTTGTGGAAGAGGAGCTAAATGTGCTGAGACTGCTGAAATGGAAAATGCCTGTTAATAGCACAAGTGACACATCATAGATCACTCATTGACAGATCAAACCTTGTGCTGTCTTGAAAAGTGCAGGCTGCATGCTAATGAGGTCCAGGAGGACTAATGCATGGCCCTGTGGATCCTCCTCTCCTGGCTGCTTGCTTGTGTGACTCTACAAAGATGACGGCCTCCTCTTTCTCACCCATCCCAAAGCACTGGTGTAGAATATGGGATTTGGAGAAAAAGGAACCTGTATTTGCATCCCCTTCCTTCCACTTTCTGTTGATAAGAGCTGGGATGATGAGAAGAAAAAAACGAAAGAGTTTTGCAAATCTCAAAGGGCTCAGAAGCAGGGAATGGGGAAAAATTGCTGTGAAAATATTCACCTGCCTCACGTTGCAAAGAAATCAACTTCAAACAAGTGAGAAAGTTGAAGTATGGACCTGGGGGCAAATGGAGCTTCTCAGGCTTCCCTGCTTTGATATCTCTTGGTTTTCTTTTTTAAGATGTCTGGGTCTGGAGATAGGGGAGGGGGTTTTGAATGCCCTTCAGCTTTGCAGGGAAAAAAATCCCTTTAGAACTCTTGGGACTAAGGGAAATCTAGGCCGCTGGAGAAATATGGTCTTGACTGTTGATTGCCTTCTTTTTCAGATTTCTCTTCTGGTTGCTAAAGACTCTTACATATTTGCCTGACAGAGCAGCTTCATTCTCTTAGCATACTGTCATCCTACAAATATTGAGGAGTGTCAGAGTATGTGTGCTCCCAGGGAGATCAAAGTCTGAACCTGAAGATTGAATCTTAAAGAGAAAGTCCAGCCCAGGCAAATATTGAGGAGGTGTCAGAGCCTTGCTGGCTCCCCTGGGGAAACCTTGGAGGCGACCTCTAACATCCCTGTGCAGGCCCATCAACTTCCATAACCTTCTAATGACAGACAATAACCACAGTGATAATAGCTACAGATCACCATCCTGGGCACTTCAGGCATTTATCATTTATAGTTTAAAATTAGGAAATCAAAGAGGCTCAAGAAAACTTCTCACGATCACCCAGAGCTCAGTGAGCATCTAAGCTGGGATTCAAGTCTGACACAGCCCAGACTCCTCCCTCCACACCCATGGCTGCCCCGGCCCTACCCTCTGACAACAGCCTTTGGAGGGCTTCACCCCTCAGCCCTAGTCTGTATACTGGGGAATCTGCTGCCCTGCCTTTTTGGCTCTGCCTCTGCCAAGGCCCAGGTGAGAGAAGAGCCACGTCAGGTCCCTGGGGGCAATAAATAGGAAGCTGACTTGGAAGAAGCTAAAAGCAGGCTTCTCAGTTGCCCAGAGATAAGACCTGAGTAAGATTAAGCTCTACAGCCTCTCTCCCTACAGTCCCCATGCTTTTCAGCCATTCCTCTGGAAAACTCTGTCCCTAATGAATGAGGTTTCTGGGTTTCTAAAGTGATGGGTGCTAAGGACCGACTCTAGACTAGGAGCTTTGTGGATGCAAAGGGCTGGGGCTCAGATCCAGCCTGTAGGTGGATGAGGCAGATGCCTGAGGAAGGGATTTTGTGAGCAACTGAGTAAAGGGATGAAGGAAGCAATGAATAAACAGATTCATTACGGACTTTCTGTTTGTCAGAATTGGTGATAGTACTATGTGCTTGATACACTTTATCTCTTTTCATCCTGACAACCATGGTGGGAAGCTGGGACTATCATGCCCATTTCTCAAAGGAGGAAATGGAGGTCCAAAGAGTTTAGGTGATCTGCTAGGGTCAGCCAGCAGGTTAACAGCAGAGCCCTCTCAGAAACTAAGACTCCCTGTTCTCACTTCTGTGCTTTTTCCTCTCTATCATGGTTTTGGAGATCTCTTCCTGACCCCTGCTTCCTAAGATCTAGTGCATTCTACAGAAAGGTCAGCACCTAGATTTATTCCCTATTATGGTGTAAGTAGCTTTGTGAGGGGTAGCCACAAAAGTTGTAGCTTAGTATAAATGACTTCATCATATGCATTCCAGAGTATAGTTTTGGCAGAAGGAGAGAGCATAGAGACCCTCTATGGGGTCAGTAAGTAAGGTTTTACCAAGGTAGAAAGTGTTGAGACAAGAGAAGCTGGGGATACTACAGGCCAACTTTGGGGCCCCTTAGGCCAGCACTTCTGTGTTCTGCCTTCTGTGGCAAGTTGGAGGGGAGAAATTTCTTTCCCTCACTCAAGCTTTTGTTTCTCTTCAGATGGTATTGTTTTTATTGGGCTGTGGTGAATATGGTTCTTCCAGGGGTCAGATGCTCCTTAAAGGCAGGAGAGCATGGTGATGAACTCCCCAAACCAGTGGCCCTGCAAAGCTGGGTTTGTCCCTAATCCCTGGCCCTCACAGCGTTCCCAGGGCCCTGCCTAAATCATGTATGAATGAATGTAGGTCAAGTAACAGGAACTACTCTACACTCAGCTCCTGGGGAATGTCTCAGTGGCTTTGAGCAACTCCACTGCTCAGGGTCTTAGATTGACAGGCCCCCCAGAGGACAACATAGACTGGACCACAAAGAAGGACTAATGCACAGAATCATCTTCACCTTCCCTTTCAAAATGCAGTGAAGCGCAGGAGGAAGGAGTCAGCTCTTCAGGTCAGGGATGATGCTGACACCCTTAAACAGATTAAAAATCTGTATCCAGGCATTAGAGTCAGGCAGCAGCATGCCTCTGGGGAGAGCAGCCCTTCCCAAGTTGGGCAGATGCTTTATTGCAACTCTAACTCATTTATTTTTTTTTAAAGATTTTTATTTATTTGTCAGAGAGAGAGAGAGAGCATGAGCACAAGCAGGGGGAACAGTAGGCAGAGGTAGAAGCAGGCTCCCCTCTGAGCAAGCAGCCCAATGCAGGACTCGATCCCAGGACCCAGGGATCATGACCTGAGCTGAAGGCAGCTGCTTAACCAACTAAGCCACCAGGCATCCTTTGTTTCTTAAAAAAAAAGCAATACTTTCTAGTCAAGAGAAGGTCATGTTCCTCCTCTTTGAGCATTTGGCTAGAGGATTGCTCCTTTTTAACTATAAGGCAAGAATTAAATGAGAGGAAAGAAGAGTCATTTCAGTGAGGCAGGCTTTTGAGCCCCAAATGTTTGGGGAGATGCAGAAATAGGGTGTGATGGTCCATCTGCTGTGGCACTCCGAGCCTAACAGATCCTTGGAGAATGCAGGCATCCCTGTCCCATCACAGCCATGAGGACCATCCAGGCTGCACTGTGACTCCTAATGACATCGAACATGGGGAGAGCCCTGGACTAGAGCTTGAGTTCTCTCCCTCTAGTGTCCTGGGTGGCCCTGGGCAGGCCCTTTCTCTGAGCCACTTTCCTTCTTTGGGCAAGGATTCATGCCCAACTCTCTCCCAGGCTGTTTGGAGGACCTACTGGGAGTTGGAAATGTGTCTGTAGCATAAGTCTGAAGACCCAGGCTGGCTGCTCTAAGGCTAGCTGGGAGCCTTTGACTGACACTTCATACAAAGTCCCTTCCTGAGCACCTGCCCTGCAGGGCCCACTATCCTCACTTGGTCTCTATGTCCCCATAAAAATGAAGATTTTGCCTGTCTCCTTGATGGAAGTCAAATTGTTCCCATCACCCCTGCTTTATGCACAGTTCTCCTGGATTGTTACCTGGCTTCATTCCTGTCCTCCAAATTCCTTTCCCGTCAAGCTTGTCTGCAAGCCACTCCCCAGGGACTTTGCCTCAGTGCCCAGATAGTGAGGGAAGCTTCACTACCTACAGACATGAGGGCAAACCACACAGCATGGCCACACTGGGGGCCACTGGCCTGGCCATCTTCAATGTTCCCATTCAGGTCAAAAGGTACTGCTCCCCACTGCTGCCCTCCAGGCCCTTATGTCCTCACATTTGTCTACAGGGGCCTGTCCTCCTCCACCTTGCAGACCACGCCTTCCCCTACATCTTTGCTGTCCTTCAGGTCTCACCTCAAATATAATCACCACCCTGAAACTTTTCCTTCTGAGCTTCCAACAGGATGTGATCTCTTCCTTCTCTGACCCCACTTTGTTTCCACTGCTGGTGTTGACTTGTATTATGATCTTTGGTGAATTCGTGTTATTCTTCTTGCAGTCCTATGAATTCAGTGAGGATCACATCTAGCAGTGGGCATTTTGTCCCCAGGGCTTGGTGCAGTGCCTGGCCTCCAGGATTGCCCAGTTAGTATTTGCAGAATGAGTGAATAAATGGGGTGAAGTGAGGGCATAGGTGTTGTGGGGCTAAGTTTACATAAATTTTGTGCTATCTTCAAGGAAAATGGATAGAGAGTTAGATGCAGGGCACAGGAAGGGCTTGCCCAAATGAGAGGCACTGAAGAGTAAGCTTCCTTACTTAGCTCAGGGTCACTTGCCCTCTGAGGGCTGGGGGGGCCAAGGGGGGAAGTCCCTGGTGGATGGTGCTTTCCAAGGCCAACCCCCCCACCGCCCCCGCCAGCCTGCTGCATCCCACAGCACAGAGGGAGCATGACAGGGGTGTCCTCCAAGATCAGTAACGGGGATGGAGGGAGAATGGAGAAAAAGAAGCAAGGTGAAACAAATCAAGAATCCTGAGGCAAGATCCCCTCACCCTTTCTGCTGAGGGCTTTATCTCTGCCCCCAGAGTGTTTGGACTAAGTGTCTTTATCAAAGCTTCTAAATTCCACCCTCCATTTGGCAAGTGTTCCCACCCCACCCCCTGCTCAACAACCCCTTCCCCTGCTTCCCCTCCTCCTTCCCTCACTGCCTCCAAAATCAATTTTCAGCAAGAGCAGCAGGTTCTGCGCCATCTGGGGCTGCTGGCAGCCTCGGCAGGCTGTAAGCAGCTCAGTCTGTTTCCCTTAGACCAGCCCCCAAATTTCTCTGCCATCCCCAGCCTGGTCTTCCCCCTCTTCTCTCCTGCAAGGAGGAGGAGGGGGAGGATTGGTTCCGGACCCACGTGCTCCTCTCCTGAGGGGTCCCCCATCCCTGCAGCTCGCCCCTGGGTGGGGCTTCAGGGTCGGAACTGTGCTGGCCCCGGCAGCCAGACAGCAGTCATGGGCCATTTCCCCACCTGTGGGGAAGGACGGATGCGTTAATTGGCAGGAAGAGCACAGAGTGGAGGAAGCTGGAGCCACGCCAGATTCAGAGGCACACTTTTCCTCACCTGAGCCGTGGTGGAAGCTATGTGACTCCATCTTGGAGAAAGCACCCTTAGATACATGGTGCCATTTTCTCTTTGCTTGGGGGCGAGGAGGAGAAAAGAGAAACCTCCTTATCTTCTCTATGTTTTATGGAAGGCCTTTTCAGTCCAAAGGCCCAGGAAGGAGTATTTTGCAGAGCAGAGAGTAGTGCTGGAATATGTGTTTGTTTGCTCTGGAGATGGGGACCAGCCCAGGTTACTTCATCAGATTGAGGCTCCAATCCACACCTCACATTTATCCCCAACACCCGCTCTGATATGTTTTCAACTTCCACCTGCTTTCCCAAGCATTTCTTAGCCTTTGGTCAGAAAAGAACATTTTTAGGTGACTTCTACTTGCATGAAGATCTTATCAGAAGTCTCTCTCCAAGGCCCTATGTTTCCCTTTCCCTTAGTAAACCCACCAGGCTCTTTCCTCTTTCCTTCTTTCCCTCAGCCCACCAGTTTACCCGGAAAACACCCACAAGTTTAATATGATACCAGGAAAACAGAGGTAAAAGAATATTAGGTATGTGGTTGCTTCTGGAACTTTGTCTGAATGACTGGAAGACCCAAGACCTGATCCCAGATCTTCTGATGAAAGGACTAATGTTCTTCCCATTCCAGCAGCAAGAACAGAGAAGCTGGATGGAGCAGCAGTGTCATGACCAAGCACTGGAAAGGGAGGCAGGAGATGAGGGTGCTGGGCCTGGCTCTGCCACTCTCTCTGTGATCTTGGGAAATTCATACTCCTTTGAGCTTTGGCAGCCTCCTCTGTACAACAAAGAGTTGGCCTTGACAATCAAAGTATCTTTATTTCCTCAGCATCAAGCAGAGTACCAACCCTAGCTACTTGATAAATGTCTGCATGAGATTCTCCTGGTCTGAGGTTCTAGGAAGGTAGTGACTCCCACCGCAGTGCCTACCATGGAGCAGGAGGTCAATAAATATGATTTTCTGAAAGTTAAATTTAATGTGGTTATAGACAACGAGTGAGATGTGTTTTGAAGTAGTGACATATTTTATAAATCATGATCAGGTAATTTGGGTGGTATAGGGGAATGGATTCCAGGAACAGAAGACCAAAGAGAGCCTCAGAGTAAGAGAACACCAAGGCCTCTGGGGGAGGGACAAATGTACTATTTCTCCTTCTACTCACCCTCTGTCCTCCACTTTCCACCCTTGTGTAAATCACTGGAATAGACACTGAGCAAAGGCTACAGAGATTTGCACAACATGGCCCCAGACACCAGGACTCTCATAATCTAGTGTGAGATGGGAATTCCCTTTTATGGTAATAGTCATCGCTCTCTGAACAACACTGCAGAGGGATAGCTGAGTGTCCTCTGGATGCCCCCATAGCTTGCCAGGATAATCCTGACATTCCTGGGGTGTAAGGTGGGCTGGCTTAAGGAATCCAATCACAGTTACAGCCAAATTCCTAGGGTAACTGAAAGAACATTCATAGAGGTCAGTCCAGGGAAGTTCAATGGTCTTTTGAGAAAGTCTTTTTGGGAGGCAATACTGCCCTGAGGGAAGGATAGAGAAAGGAATGGAAGCGGTGAGCCTCATGGTTCAGGCTCAAGCTCAGTGAGGACAGATGGACTGACTGCTCCCCCCTCCCTCCATGAAGACCAGAGTGAGTGCTTCTCTGCCCTGCAACTTCCAGGGGAATCATTAATCAAATTGCCATTCCATTTTTTTTTCCACAGATGATTGCCACATTTGTGTTTTTACCACATGTTTTGAAGATGCTTTTCCAATGTTTGTTGTCTTCTAATTTTTCCAAAAGCTTGTGGCCAATGTAGTCACACTGCAGACCAAGCTGTAATGCTGTAACATGGGGGCCTCGGGCAGTAGGGAGGCAGAGCACATCTCAGAATGGCAAGCTATGGAGAGTGAGCGGTAAAACACAGACAGTCAAAAGCACAGAATTACTGACATAGGACATTTCTGTGTCCAGAGCCTCATTGAGTTTCAAACAATAACTATCCTTTATAATTGTATAGCACTTTATGTTTTCAGAGCACTTTGACATACCGAATAGTATTTGCCCTTGACAAAAATTTCTCTGTGCAATAGACAAGGGAGATACTATTATCCCGATTTAAATAGATGAGGGAATTGAGAAAGACAGAGGTTACATTAGTCCAAGGCTAGCCGGCTAGGCAGTGCCAAAGCAAAGGTGGGGCTACAGCCTTATATTTCAGCTTTGAAACTTTCTTGATTTTTGCCATGTAACCTTGCCCCCAATGCTACTGTTTCTTACACACACACACACACACATTTTATTGATTCACTTTAGCATAAATTGCTAGGCCAGGAATTGTCTTTGTAACTTTTTGATCTATTTGGATCTTGTTTATCTTTACACATGGCAAAGGATAAAAGTGATAATAGCCAGCCAGCATTTTTGAGTGCCTATAAACATTGCAACTAATACTCACAGTCTTCCAATGAAGACAGGCTCATGGAAACTGTCTGGTGTTAAAACAACCAGTCCAAGATCATACAACGAATGGGTATGTGGAAGAGCAGGAGTTCATGGCCAGCTTTTTTTCACTCCAAATGCCACACGGCATGGCCTCTGGAACTTGACTGGTGCAGTACTCCTGTAGCATCTGTCATCATTTGGGGGTTCACAAAGCCTCAGCATCAAGAGGCTACTGGATCCTCACCATCTATTCTGTTCCTTCATCCTGGGTTCCAAATTGGACTATGGGCCTGGAGCCTTCCTTCATTTTGATTCCATCTTGCCTCTCCTAAGGACCAGGTGGCTTTGGTAAATGTGTTCATAGAGCATAAAATTGTATCAGCTCAGCTCTCTGCCTTAGCAGACAAAGTACTAGAACAGAAATTTGGGGCTAGGCCAGTATGTGGCCATTGCCTATCCAAGGGCCACCTCTGCCAGCCCAGGAATGCCCTAAGTAGACAGTCTTATGAGATGCCTTCTGACAATCAAGGTAAAGTGTGAGAAGTGCATTACTACTGGGGTGCCATGATGGCCTGGCCTTAGGCAGCCATATTCTCTGGGCTCCAGGACAACCTGGAAGTCTTCAAGACCTGAGAACATGATCAATACACCTTCCCAGGGCAAGTGGGGTAGCAAAGCACAGGTTCCTTCAACAACCACTAGGTAAAATGCCTAATTCCCCTTTAGAAGTATTCTGCCAAGTAGGTAGTAGGTCTACTTGATTAAGGAAAAAACAGAAAGCTTAACCAAGAAGTTATTTTGTATGGAGAAGGCTGCAGCACTCATGAAAAATGCTGCTTAAGATTACAATCTTTTCCTGGTTTCCTCCTCACAGAATCTTCCCTGTCCCCACTAAAACAGGAGGAAAACCATCTTGCCCACATGAGCTGAAGAAGTGACACAGGTGGTCGCTGTGGGAATTTAGAACATGATCAGTCAGGGAGGGCTTGAACTTAAATCTACCATGTGAATTATACTTGTGAACCTCAAATAATGAGACCAGACTTGAATTCAGAGGTTAAGAAATTTCGGTCTTAGCACTGGGGAGGGTATGTGCTCTGGTAAGCACTGTGAATTGTGCAAGACTGTTGAATCTCAGATCTGTACCTCTGAAATAAATAATGCAATATATGTTAAGAAAAAGAAGAAGAAGAAGAAGAAGAAGGTAGCAGGAGGGGAAGAATGAAGTGGGGGAAATCGGAGGGGTAGACGAACCATGAGAGACGATGGACTCTGAAAAACAAACTGAGGGTTCTAGAGGGGAGGGGGGTGGGAGGATGGGTGAGCCTGGTGGTGGGTATTGAGGAGGGCACATTCTGCATGGAGCACTGGGTGTTATGCACAAACAATGAATCATGGAACACTACATCTAAAACTAATGATGTAATGTATGGGGATTAACATAAGAATAAAAAAAAGAAATTAAAAAAAAAAAGAAATTTCGGTCTTAGAAAGAGTGACTCCCATGTCCCCATTAGTTGTTTTAAGGATTTTAATACCTTAATCTTATCTCCCTGGCTTGTTAGTAAATTCCTTAATTGTCAGATAATTTCTCAAATTTCTTTTGTGTCCCCCAACTTCCTAGCAAAATGCAGGCCACGTACACAGAGGTAGCTCATATGGACACTTTTGAGGGTTGGAGGTAGAATAATGGCAATGACAGGAATGGCCTTGGGGAAGTCCCTCAGGGCCTTCTCTGGATCTTTGTTATCTCACTGCAAGATGGAAATCTCTCTTGAGGTTCCCTCTGGCTCTAGGCAGTTTGCCTCTATGGAGAAAAGACAGTGTGGCATCAAAAAAGAGCACTGGATTTGGAGTCAGAAGAGCCAGCTGAACTCTTGCAGTGTCACTTGGCAGTAAGCCTCTTTGCACCTCAGGCTCTTTACCCATAAGAGAGGAATGACAATACCACTCTTTTTTACTTCCTAGGGTTGTTGTGAAACACAATTCAGGCATCAACTATGAAAAAGCTATAAATCATAGAGCTAAACTCATAGGGAGGTAGCCACTGATAGTGAGATGAAATAGTTGGATGGAGTCCATATACAGAGGATCCCAGTTAAAGAACTGCCCTGAAAAAAACAACAACAAAAAAGGTGGCAAGTTCAGATGGTATGGCGTGGGAACGGGCAAGAGAAGAGCAAGAAACATCTTCCATGTAAACAATGCAAGCTTTAGACTTCTTGGCTGTTAGTTACACGAAGAGACCAAGAGACTTGTAAACCCATCTGCTGCATCGTGGATGATTCCATATGGTTGAAATCTGATTCTAGATCTTGGAGAGTGGGTTAAGTGGATGCAGTCAGGCAGGAGCACTGTGAATAAAACAATGGGAAAGCGCATTTGTATCGTTCTTTACCATTTTCAAAGCACTTATACATACATTACCCCATTTAATCCTTATACCCGTGTGAAGTAGGTATTAGGTTCTTATTTTTCAAATGAAGAAACTGATTCTCAGGGAGGTTAAGTACTTTGCTCAAAGTTGCACAATTAATAAACAAAGCACCTGAACTAAGGTTTTCTGATCCCAAATTCTTTGCTTCTTCCAAGTTTAAGGAAAATCTCATGTTATACACCTAACTGGATTTACTGGGGGGAAAAAATCAAGCTCTCTTAACTTCTTTTGCAAAGAAAGACTTTGGTCTTCCTATTGTACCAGTCTGCTTTACTATCTACACACAAAACCTCTGAAAATGTTTTAAATGTTAATGCAAGTAGATTGCAACACAGATAATAAAGATCCCTAGAATTAACCTATGAATTTAAAGTCATAGAAGCATTATTGCCTCTGATTCTAGGAGTGTATCACTAGGGCCAGCCAGACAAGAGATATGCATATAGTTTGACCAGAATCATAGAGTTTTAGAGGAATCCTGGAGCCTATGTACAAATGCAGTATCTTTTCCTCAGTATGGACATTGTCCCACAGCAGGCCCCCATCCACTGTTTAAAGTGCCTAACCAGGACATTGCCTGCTGGCATAACATGTCTCTCTACTTTGGATGTGTTTGAAAACAGGCCTTGCCTATGCTAGAGGAAGGCCCTCTGTGTTCTGGGAAACATATGGAGAAGTTAATTGGTAGTTGGCTGAATGTCAAATGCAAGTCGTGAGGACAAGCCCAACCTCAGGCCTCCACTCTCATGTGTCTCAGCACACACACCCATACCCTTCGTGGACTAATTCTGGGAAGAATTGGTTGTGGTTTGTCCCTTTGAGCAAGAGGAATGGCCTGAAATAGTGTTATGAGATTCTGTGATACCTGCTTCTCCTTAGATGTAGGGAACCCAGTTGGCATCAAGATGGACTTAGGCTCTCCCTTCTAGAAACTCCAACCATATGTTTCACTTAACTGTGTTCAGTGGATTTACCTACCACTAACAGATCCCTGTCCTATTCCTGTGAAGTTTTCTTTCCCACCTGGGGGCTTCTATCACTGGTTTATTTGTTGATGTCTGGAAAATCACTCAAGCTCTTTGGTCTTGATCCCAAACTCTTTTGATTCCAAAATATCTAGAGCATGACAATCATCCCTACTTCCTCACTGAGCTTCTGTGAGGACTAATAAAATATTGAGCAACTATTCTGAATTGGGTGTTTCAAATAATGGAAAAAATCAGTAAGGTATATAATCCAAGAAAATGTCTCATCCAGAAACAAAGAAACAAGTCAACAAGGTGTATGTGCTTATAATGTTTTCAGTTTGGGGCTAGGCATAGTGTGGGACACAAAAGACGTCTAACATAGTTTTTGTACCAAGGGATTGATAATCAAGCTGTGGAAGTAATCACTCAGGTGATATCTAAAAGTATTAGGACTAATTGTATTTCATTTTTTTTTAACCAAAAACGTGTACATCTAAATGAGATGCTACCTTGAAATAGCTGTCTTATAAAGTCATTTACTTACTTTACTACAATGTTCTTCTGTAGCTCCAAACATTTCTGGCATCCTCTTTAGTGTGCTGATGAGCAAGTTTGAAAGGGAGAGTTGGCACCCACCTCCCAGTGGAAAGAATCTCCGCCCTGAGTCTTCCACTACAAAGAACACAGACTGGGGGGTTAGATTAGTGAGTCCAGGTTATCAGCTTCTGGCTTCTGAAAGAAACACCTGGTTGCTTGGAGGTATCAGGTGATCTAAGAGGGAAAATACAAAATGGAAAGGATTGGTTTCAGGAGACAATAGAAGCCCAGGATCAAAGGGTCTGGGAGGCACCAGCAGGCCTGAGAGTAGGCGAAACTCAGCAACACACACCCGGTGTCATTTTCTAGTGGAGATTCCTGATTAGCGGAAGGAGTCGGAAAACAATTGGTAAATGGAGAGAGTGCTTTCATTCCATGCAACCTCTCGACCCATAAGCTTTGCAATTGGTGGTTCCGGAGGGTGTGGTGCCAGACTTTTTTTGTAGAAGAACAGATTCCTGGCTAAGATCTAAAAATGAGGTGGCTACCTACCACTTATTTTTCTGTTGACTTGAACCCCTCCTCCCTCCCTTTTATTTTTCCAAGAAAGGCTGCTCTTTAAAGATTTATCTGATCAAGTTTCAAGAAAGTCCAGTCAACTCTTGATTCCCACTTTGGATAATAGCCTGATTAAATTTTAATGTTAAGCTAACTCCTACCCTGTATTCAATTTAATGGCATACACGTTTATTGAGCAACTACTCTACAAAGGCACAGGTATACATGCACCGTGAAAGACATCACCAGTTATCACAAATAATGCAGGATTCACATTTTTAAAGATCTCATTCTCTAACTGTAGAGAAAAAAAAAAAACACAACTCTGCATTAACTATAATATACAACTGAATGTGTTAAATATAAATAGGAAGTTCAAAGAGCTATGGCATTTTATTTTATTTTATTTATTTAATTTTTTAAAAAGATTTTATTTATTTATTTGACAGAGACAGAGATAGCGAGAGCAGGAACACAAGCAGCGGGAGTGGGAGAGGGAGAGCAGGCTTCCCGCCGAGGAGGGAACCCGATGTGGGACTCGATCCCAGGACTCTGGGATCATGACCTGAGCCGAAGGCAGACGCTTAATGACTGAGCCACCCAGGCGCCCGAGCTATGGCATTTTAAACTAGGGGAGACCTTATATGCACAGGGACAACATGGAGCAGGAAAGCTACAAGGCAAGGTGATAATTTAAATGACCTACAGAATTTTTCCAATCAGAGAGGGCCATGGTGGCCTTTCAGGAAGTGGTGGGGATGTACGGGATATGGATGATGTAGGAAGTTTGAAAGTATGGGAAGAGGGATAGAGAAGGATGGGCTTGGAAGAGTAAAATGGGTGCAGATTTTGGAGGCTTTGAATGCCAGGTTAAGGTTTTCCATAAGGCAGTGGGGAATCTTGGAAAGCTTCTAGGCAAAGGAGTCATACGACCAGTGCTGGGTTTGGGGAGTGTACTCAGGTAGCAGTGAAGGGGATGGACTGGAGGGGAAGAAGTAGAAGAAGGCCTTTGCAATATCTTGGGGAAAGGAGGTCTGTTTGGGGTGGCCACATGCTTAGGAAGGAGATGGTGGTGATGAGGACTGTATGGCAGAAACTTCCTCTGAGTATTATCTCAGTGTAATCTCTTGGCTTTAATGACTCCTGATATGATGCTTTGTGGAGCCAAATAGAATGGACTCTGGAGCTGTCCTCTGTTTTTGATTTTCTGCCTCACTGACTGAGTTAATAAAAATCACCAAATGCCTGACTCCAGGAAGGCCTTATGTGCAGGGGTCCTCTCAATTCAGAGTCATCCACTTTCTAAAGGAGGTATATTGAAATCATGGGGGTCTTGTTTTCTGATATAGCTATTATGCCCTTTTCTCAAGAACATGGGACTAGATGACAAGAAAGATGTCAGAATTTTGAGTTGGGAGACTAAACTATAAATAGAGGTGGAAGGAAGAAAGGGAGAGTTTTGGAAAAGCAGGAAAGGATTTCTAGAAGAAAAAAATGTTGTTGGTTCAAAAGGATGTCTAAGTCATCCAAAAACTAGGTCCTGGACCATTCAGAAGTATGGAAACCAAGGACCCATAAAAGCCACGATACCTGGGCATGCCAATCAATCTTCTCAGTTAGATAATTTCCCAGGGATAGGCACACATTGCAAGATTATTCCACATGGGGAAAAGGGTGTGTGTGTGTGTGTCTGTGTCTGTGTGTGTGTGTGTATGTGTGCCTACATGCATGTACAAACCTGTGGGCATTATATTGTTTCCTAAGTTTGTTGCTACTTAGTTTAACATTTCTTTTTTTTTAATTTTTTATTAACATATAATGTATTATTTGTTTCAGAGGTACAGGTCTGTGATTCATCAGTCTTATACAATTCACAGCACTCACCATAGCACATACCCTCCACAATGTCTGTCACCCAGCCACCCTATCCCTCCCACCCCCCTCCACTCCAGCAACTCTGTTTGTTTCCTGAGATTAACAGTCTCTTATGGTTTGTCTCCCTCTCTGGTTTCATCTTGTTTCATTTTTTCCTTCCTTCCCCTATGATCCTGTCTTGTTTCTCAAATTCCTCATATCAGTGAGATCATATGATAATTGTCTTTCTCTGATTGACTTATTTTGCTTAACATAATACCCTCTAGTTTTATCCACGTCGTTGCAAATGGCAAGATCTCATTTTTTTGATGGCTGCATAATATTCCATTGTATATATATACACATCTTCTTTATCCATTCATCTGTTGATGGACATCTAGGTTCTTCCCATAGTTTGGCTATTGTGAACATTGTTGCTATAAACATTGGTGTGCAGGTGCCCCTTCGGATCATTCCATTTGTATCTTTGGGGTAAATACCCAGTAGTGCAATTGATGGGTCATAGGGTAGCTCTATTTTCAACTTTTCGAGGAACCTCCATACTGTTTTCCAGAGTGGCTGCACCAGCTTGCATTCCCACCAACAGTGTAGGAGGGTTCCCCTTTCTCTGCATCCTCGCCA
>NC_138373.1:71241431-71258791 GCF_054177405.1 Leptonychotes weddellii | reverse complement strand
GGAGAGATGAACCATGAGAGACTATGGACTCTGAGGAACAAACAGGGTTTTAGAGGGGAAGGGGGAGGGGGGATTGGTTAACCCGGTGATGGGTATTAAGGAGGGCACGTACTGCATGGAGCACTGGGTGTTATATGAAAGCAATGGATTATGGATCACCACATCAAAAACTAATGAGGTATTGTATGGTGACTAATATTACATAATAAAATTTAAAAAAATAAAGTAAGTCTCAATTTTTAAAGATAAAAAAATAAAAAATAAAAATCACATTCATAGGCAAGTTGTTTACTATCTCTAGGAACTGGTTAATGCTGAGAGGAACAGTCTGTTCAGGATCAACAAGGTCCCAGATGTCAAAGCATCAGAACAATGGATATGGTTAATACAGTATGGTTGGTAAAGAAAGAAACAAAGCTAATGATAGGAAGCCTTTTTGTCCTGTGTAAATATAATTCTGACCCAAGGGAACCTGAAGCAAGTAAACCATCTCCTTGAGGCTTGCCATTCTGGAGAAAAAGGAATATCATGCTGTAAGTCCAATGAAAGCCTTTGCAATTCACACAAACTTGTGAAAATTAAAGCATAATCCTTCTTACCAATACTTAGTGGTGGTTAATCTCCTTGGTCCAAGCAAAGAATTCTAGTTGTCAGGGATATTTTAACTAGAACTCTAAATAATGAATATGTGAATAGTGGTTCTTTGTTAGCATAAACTGGTTTTTATATATAACATTGAAAAAACCATGGGGGCAAGTATCAACACTAGCAGTATGATGTGAATAATTGTCTTTTTCAAAATAACAGATTTGTTCCCTTAAACTAAGCAGGCTGCTCACTCATGAGAACTGAGTGGATGCCAGATGACTCCACTTGATCCTTGTCCCCTGCTGTGCCCTGCACACAGGACTCATAGGGAAGGAGGCAAGACAGGGTACCACACATAACAATATGCAAATACACTATAAACACACAAAACTGTGTGTGTGCATCATATTTAAACAGTAGGCAGAAATAAGACTATATGAAATGTTATAGGGCCATCTTGTTCACATAGATGAATTCACATGATTGATGCATTGGCTTGTTCTCTGAATGCATACAGAACATAAGAGTGCCTAGCTTTTAGGGAAGCTGTACATTTGCTTTATTGAATCTCCACTTCTCAGGGTAGAAACCTCCTTGTTCCTGTTCCATGGCCAGGTAGTTGATCAGTTAATCAAGAGAGTTTGTTCAAATAGGCAATCAGTAAATATAGATCATACATTTGATAAACCTTTCATTTTAATTCAAAACATATTGGATGCTTACTATAAAACTTTATATGTAGAGCCAAGGCCACAGGCCTGGGGATATAGATCTAAAGATGACCATTCCAGTCTTTTTTGTATAAACCATATTCTTAAAGTATCCTTGACAATTTCCCTTTGCAATTTCTTCAAAGTAGAATAAGAGGTTACACGTGTGAGAAATCTCAGTTCAGAAATATAGATTGTTATTATAGATTTTAGTTATAGATTTGTTATACCTTTTGTTTTGATCTTTTATATTTGTTTCATCCAAATCTAATTGATATCAATTCTCTTTAATAATTCACCTTTATTGAGACATCTGAGAGCATTCAACTTAGTTTTCACAGAAACTTTTATTCTTTTCGTATTTGTTTTATTTAGGTAGTATTAAATTAAATTAATCACAGAAACAAGTAGAACCACATAGACCAGTATGATAGCAAGCACAAGTGACTCTTGGTAAACTTACCACCCTCCTGGAGGCAGCAGAAGTGTGCAGGTGTGTGAGCAAGCAGTGGGACATTCAATATTAGGAGGAAAAAATAGCATGGGACAGCCAGGGACTCCTGAAAGTGGAGATTTGCTAAGAGAGCTTTTCTTGTATTTCCTAATCTCATCCTCTCTTCTTGTTTTAATGTTAACAGTACTTTATTCAGGGATAGTCAACATACATTAAAATGTATGAATGTTAATTATATATCTCAATGCACTCATGTAACTAGTACCCAGACCAAAATAAAGAACATTTCCATCACTCTGTAAAGTTCCTTTTCAGACCTTCAAGACAATCCCTGATCCCCCAAAGATAACCACTGTTCTGATTCCTGTCACCATGGATTAATTTTGTCTATTTTTGACCTTCCGTAAAAGAAATAATCTCAACTCTTTGTGTCTGGTTCCTTTTTCTTAATATAATGTTTCTGAGATTAATCCATGTTATTCTAAGTGTCATAGTTTGTTCTTTTTATGAGTTGCTGAGATGTATTTGACTCCCATCTTCTTAACTGAGTTCACTAGCAACCACTTCTGCTGAGAAAGAGAGAGAAGGTAAAAGGAGAAAACTTTCAGCTATCATTCTAACTCTATAGACTTCACTAGGTGCTCTCAGCAATATTGTGTTCACCCAGAGGCCCGGGGCTTATCTCCTCCAACAATGTGTGCACTGACAGATCAAAACTTAAAGCTAGGGGCACTATCTGAGTGGTTGAGAATCTATAGACTTATTTAGCTATGCTTCTCTTTTCCTCCATCCTATCCACTCAGACATGGAAGAACCAGTTTAGGAAACTATCTTGGGCCCAGCCATCACAAGACTGGTGGTTCACTGTGGCTTACTCAGAAGTCATCAGCCCATTTTCAGTACCCATAAGTAACAGTGATGGCTACTTGCTCTTCAACATTTAAAAATCCTGTTGAGCCCTATGAGACTGGGTTTGCCTACATAGCCAAATGAGTCACTCATGGGTAGCATACTTGGGGTTATTTGAACATAAACTCTCTTTTGCAATTATCTTGTGATAATATACTTCAGTGAATCCACTTTGGGATAGGCTAAAGTATAAAAAGGGCCAATGCTCTTTCTCTCTTGAGTTCAGTGCTTTTGAGAATCTCATCTCCTCTGCATCAGGAAACATTGGTGGCTCAAAGCCAAGTCCATTTGGCAACTCTCGAGGCTCTGCTCAGCATGACTGACAAGGCCAGTGGTTGTTGAGAGGTTCAAGGAGCAAAAGGAGGGCGGAGCTCAGATTGTTCATGCTGGGCAGTTGGCAAAGACACACTCCCAAGCCTGGGACAATGCTTATTGATCAACAGAGACAGTGAGAAAGACAGGGGACAGTCTGCTGGCAGGTTTGGTCCATCCCTCACTGCTTGGGTTGGTTAGTACTAATTGTCCAAAAATCATTAGGCTGGTGTCTTGGTGATCAGAAGTACAGTTTGCCCTAAGATTTTGGTTATATGCCTTGGTGTCTTGATGGTAAAAGTAGGTAGGATAAGAAAGAAGAATGAAAAGGATAAAATAAACATTGGGGAGAAAGTTTTCCACCTTTCTTGTCAGGCTGTCTGGACATTTCATCCTCTCACTTCCATCAAAGAACTGAGATATTTGTCTGCTCTGATAGGTGGAGAACTGTGGATTTCATGCTTAAGAATATGTTGGCTGAGCACAACCACTGGATGTCAGCCTCTTGATTTGCAGCTCTATGAATTCTCCAAGAGGTGAAGACCATTCTCAGTTTGGTTCTACTTTTTTCTCAGTGGAGACCTGATTCCATAGATGAAGTCCAAGACAGAGATCTAGGACTCGTGTGTCTGATCCCTAACTGACACTCAACAAGGCAATCAGGGTTCTCAAATGCCAGGTCCTACTTCTGACCAGGAGGAAATGCCCTAACCTATGACAGAGGTGTACTTTCAAAAAGTGTGTTAGAAAAGTCCTTACAAAGTGCATAGAGATCTGGGAAAGATTATTAAAATACAAAGGAAGCATTCCCCTAATAGTCAAACTTATGATATATTCTTGAGCTTATTTAAAGGTAAAAACCATAATGTCTTAACAAGGGCCTAACAAGGAGCCTCAAGGGGCTCAATGTGCAGGCTGGGGGCCCAGAATGGCAAGATGGGGTCTCTCCAGGAGGCCATATGTGGGAGGAGGGCCTGAATGTGCTACTCAGCTCTGCCCAGCTGTCAGGTGTGGGGTAGCCAACAGGAGGTCCCTCCCTCTCATTCATTACTTACATTAAGCCAGCTGGTCAACCCCACTCTCTCGGAAAGAACTAGAGGGGGTTGATGACAGTTGAAGGAACCTGATTCTGGACAAGGACACCTTTAGATTTGTGCTTAGATTCACTTAAAGAAGAGGATCTGGAATGAGGTAAAAATGACTTTCAGGTGTGGGGAGAACTTTAAAATGGGGAATGTCCTCTCCACTTCCCCTCCCTGCCATCTCCTCTCTGTTTTCCCATCATTGAGCTTCTCTTTTGTACCTCCACTCCCTGGACCCACCTGCATCTTGCCACATCCATCCTCCAAACCACTATTTATGGCATTAATGTAGTCTTGCTCATCCTTTAAATCAATACTGAAGGCCCACTCTTCCAAGAAGCCTTTCTGGGTTGATGCTACTCTAGAGGGTTGTAAAATATAGAAACTCCTCACCTCTGTTCCAGGAGCTTTGCCTTCATATCTCTTCAGCTCTGAGATCTTGCTGTCAGTGTTGACACCTGGAATGACACATTTTTCCAAAGATAGACAGCTTAGCCAGGTATCTGGTTTCTGGTAAAGGATAGGGACCCCTAACATGGGGCTTTAAGAAATTTGGCTGCATCACTTCTATGACCCTTCCTGATGGGAAGCACCTGGAGACAAAGAAACTTTATGATACCTTGAGAAATAACTATTCTTGGTGGGGCTCTGTATCTAGACTGGAGACCAGTGACTCAGAAGCTTTTTTTCACTCTGTGACTTCCATGGAATCTCTAAAGACTCTGTCAGTCCTGTCTTCTTCACATACTCTGCTTATTTTCCCAGCCCCCTCTCCACCCGAGGTCACATGGAGGTGGTGGGCCAGTTGCCCTTTGGGCAGGCTAATAACTTGGTGCCCTTCACACTTCTCTTCTTCATTTGTTCAGCCTTCACTCAGAGCAGTCATTGTGAGCTGTGAGGGGTGAGGGCAGAGAAAGAAGACCCCTGATGGCAGGCTTGCCCCTCCTGTAATGCCCTAAGTTATCCAGTTCCAGCACCAAACTTGCTACCTGGTCAGAAAAACCAGAGCCTTGCAAGATAGGGGAGACTCTACTGGCAGGTGATCCATTCCTTACTGCTTGGATTGGTTGGTACTAGCTTTTCAAAAATCATTAGGCTGGTGTCTGGCAGGACATCCTTGATGAGACAAGGTAAGTTTACCCTGAGATTTTGGTTATATGCTTTGGCTTCTTGTTGACAGGGATGGGGTGATAATCAAGAAAATGAGATGAGAAAGGATAAAATAAACATTGGGAATTGGACAAACCCTCCTTAGAAAAGTGATTGTTGCTAGAACATGTCTCCTTGGGGTCTGAAGCTGTACCCCAAAAGCTTAGAAAGATATTCTTTGCAGTATACAGTATTTTCCCTGAAAAGAGTTATTGTAAATATAATTTTCTTCATCTTAGAACATTTCCAGGACATGTTTTATTACTCCTTATGATGTAAGGGGTAATAAATTGACCAAGCTGCCCCTGCCTCTTAATCAGGTTCTTCTGTCATGATTCCTCCTCCAGAAGAATAGCAAACACAACGGAGGTCTTCACTCTTCATCTCATTTTGGGATTAAGCAGGTTCTCCATGTCAACTCTGTTTTATCCAAGGATAGCATTGCCTGGAGGAGAAGAATAGGGCAGAGAATCCCAGGTGCTACAGAAGATGGAACAGGTCATGCTAGAGGGTGGGGCAGGGACAGGCTCTGAAGAGGAGGAAGAATAAACAAGAAGAAAGATTGGAGAATGGTTTGTCCTCCACGATTCCCTCGCAAACTTTTCAAAAGTCCTGAACTTGACTAAATCACCTTTGGGTTTTCCTCTAGGGTCTGGAGATGGCAAGCAGGAGTGTTTGTCAATGTCCATTTGCAATTGTTATTGAGTGTTCTGATGTGTCTTCCTTTCCTTCTCAACTGGGGTGTAAGAGAGGAAGTTGTACATTAGTCTGAATGCTCACACAGGTTCCCCATTTGACAACCAATCAAAATCCAGGAGGAAGGAGAATCAGTTCTCTCTTGACTTTTTCTCTGTCTCTCTCAATTTGTGCACATGTGCAGGTGCATGATGGAGAGGAGGTGAGGCATCCTGCCCAGGTTGGAGGGTCAGCATCACTGTTTCCTCTTGTCCATTATGTTTTCCTTAAGAAAAAAAAATCAACAGGACTATAGAAAATCACCAGCATCCTCTCCTTCAGGGCTGGTGATGTGAAGATCAAAGGAGAGAAGCTGATAAGAAGGCAGTAGACAAATGCAGTCAATGAATGACATAGGGCCTTCCCGATCTCCAGCCCTGGCGGCCCTCATCCTGCCAGCAGGGCCTGAGTCTGCACCTCCCACAGCTGCTCGATTTAGAGATCCTGCGGAGGAGTCCCCGCTGATCCCTTGAGACCCACAGGGCTATTTCCAGCTCTCCGGTTGTCTCCTCTCCTCCAGAACTTGTGTATCAAAGCAACCGAGGAGCCCTGGTGGTTGTTTTCCCTGGCCCCTTTAGAGGTTATGAGCCTGTGCCCACCCCCAAACCCTCTTCCCAGGAGCACAGAGCTCCATGGATAGTCAGAGGCATGGCCTCAGAGTCCACCTTGACCTCCTCAACACCAGCAGAGGAAATGGGGCTCCTTCAGCAACTTATCCAAGGTTGGCAGAGCTACACGGAACCCAGGTTTTTGACTCTGGTCCTGGGCTCTTCTATCTTAACCTTTACATTATTTTTACATTATTGATGAGTAAACAATAAAAATGGACTCTTATACCTAGGTCTAGTATTCATGCAGATGACCTAAACCAGCCCCAGGAATAACTGCAACAAGTGCTCTTGTGCCCTGGAGCTCTCATCTCTCTCCTCTGCCTCATCTTCTCAACATCCAGTGTTTGATGCTGGTCTCTAGACCCCAATTTTGGAGTCCTTCACGTACTGGCAACATGTTAAGAGGAAAGCTAGTCTCCTCATGGCTGTGTGATTAAGGACAGCTCACTTAACCTCTCTGAGACTCCATTTCTTCATCTATAAATGGAAGTAATGAAAACTTTGTCCTGACTATACCTCTAAGATAAAATATACAGTGGGGATTTGTAGACTACAAAATGTCATTGAATGCCAGTTGTATCTTTAAACTTTCTCTTAAGGCTTCTTTCATATACATGGTGGAATTTCTTGTAAGAACCATTAAGAATTATCTTGGTGATGTCTAAACCAAGACCCATCAGTTCAGCTATGTGTGGTGCTGCCCTGTTTATACTCAAGTGTAGATTTGGCACTGGGATAACAAAAGAAGAAAATCATTGTTGTTTTTTTTTTTCAAGTTGGTTACAGTTTATTCTTTTTTTTTTTTTTTTAAAGAGCAGAAGATCTAGGAATGAGAGAGTGAAGGAATGTGCATATGGGTGAAGGTTTGAAAAGAATAAAAACTAAAGCGTAGGAGTGGCTCCAGAAGACCCCTCAATATCTATCACAAGCCCTCTGCTGGTCACCCATCAAGGTCTTGTTTACTCTTTTTCTGGCTTCAGTCCTAGGTGTCTGGGTCAAGCCTACTCTGTTATTTTGGAGCAGGAAATTATTGACCCATAACACAAGCTTATAATAAATAGCCTCATGTCATAAAATGCAAGCCCTCCGCAGAACCCTGCATTTGGAAAACACTGAGGCATTTGCAAGTTGCTGCCCAGAATATATTTGGTATCTTGCTGCCCCCTCCCCTTCTTCTGTAGCACAGTCCAGGCAAGACAGCCCACAACCTGGCAGGAACCAGAATCAGACCCTCACACACAGACTGACCACTCAATAGGCATTTGCCCTGCCTTCCATTTCATGGAAGGTGCTGAAGTTAGCACATCTTAAAACATGCATAAAAGCAGAAGGGACAGATTGCAAAAAAGTAGCTCACCATTGTCACACCCAGGGTGGGCAAATACACCTGGAATGTCTGTGGCCTCTCTGTCTCAGGCTGGATAGCCATAGGCAGGGACTGAGGGGCAGGGTGGTGTGTGGAGGGACTGAGCTGGAGAGGAAGGTGGACACCTTAGGCAGAGCTGAGCTCAGTCCTAGGGATGGCCACTTCTGCCAGCCTAGTGCAGGCCTTGGGGAGGCTCTCTTTGGAACCTGGCTTTTGAGACAAGGAGACAGGGCCAAGAGCAGAATGGAACATGTGTGTTTCTGGACTGGATTTCTGGATTCAGGCCACAGCTGAAGGTTCCAGAAATCCCCTAGGAGCCATGGAGGAACCTACAGTTCCTCCTAAGATCTTGGTCAGTTTGACTGTGTAGCAATGGGACGTTTTTTTCCTGTCCAAACTTTTGGGCTCTGTTTTGGCAAACTTTTTGTTTGATCCCTGATGAGGTTGGAGAGGAGCTTCCCCCACTGTCCTTATAATCAGCCATGGGCCTGGCAGGGAAGCAATTGGCCTGGGTATGGTCTGGGAAGAATCAGAAGGCTTCATTCCCTCAAAAGCCATATTTTTAAAGCTTGAAATCCTCTCATTAGGGTTTCATCCTTTTCACATCAAGTTTTCTTCCTGCTAGTTAAAATGTAAATCCTTCCAAGCAGGGGAGCAGTGCCAAACCATCCACATCTTGGTAGAAAGGAGCTTCTGGTGGGTCCTGGGAGTAGCATGTAGCGGGGAGGGCAAAGAAAGCACGAGAGTCCTGGACTCTGAGGGTCGGGATATAAGTTTCAGGGAAGAAGGGGGCTGTGCAGGAAAGAATGGAAGGAACAGGACAGAGCATGATTATGAAGTGTAGCATAATGGAGCATGAACATTTGAGTCAGGAACTCAGTATTTAATTTCCAGCTCCACCTCTTATTTAGCTGAGGTCTCTTCAAGCCTCAAATTCACCATCTCTAAGTGAGATTAATTATGCCTACCTTGCTTGTCTGCCTTCCAGGGTTGCTATGGGGACATGATTAGATGTCTAACGTGGAAGTGCTTTGCAGAGTGCAAAAGGCTCACCAATGTCAGTGGTTGCTATTTGCAAACCTCCCCTCAGCCCCCCCAACCCACCTTCCGCCTCTCTGCTGGTTCTTGCATGTGGCTGCTGCTAGCCAAGCTACAGACCTGCTGACTGGGCTTCTGGTAGAGACCGCAAATAACACTCTGCCTCCTGCATCTCTCCAACCTTGTAACATCAGTATCCCCCTGAACACCACAGGCTGCCAGCCTCAAGCCTTCGTGAAAACTAATGGGTAGAGGCTCCAATGTCATATTTGGGAGGCTATGCCCACTGGCAGCAGGCGCTGATCGGTGCTATTGCTGTGCAAAACAGGAGGGGTGACAGAAGGGAGCCCTGGGGGGCATAAATGCCTTGGCCCTGAGCCCTCCTTCTCCAAAGGGCTTGATCTATGTCTCCTGGTGGCAACGGCTGGAGAACAAAGACAGGCTGCCAGAGCATGATGCTGGGAACAGGAGAGAATTTGCCAAACTCAACTCTGGAATCAGTCACATTTGCCGTCTTTGGGAAAAGAGAAGAAAAGTGTCTCAGATCTGTTCTAGGCCCAGCCTCAGGGCTGATCAGAGGGGCAGGGTATGAATGCAGTTTTTCCTCCCCTGGAGTTCTCTTCTGCAGGCAGATCTGTGAAGCTGGGAAACCCATTTCCAGCATTCCAAAGCCACACTAGACAGGCATCCATACTGAGTGCACACATACTGAGAGGTTTGGTTTGGTTTTATCCTATTATCTCTACCGTTATTCTCTGACCCAGAAATACCCACTGAACCTCTGCCCAAGTTCAGTACATTATCTCATACCTTGATGATACCTTCCTCCCTATACTGCTTCTAAACACACATACACAAACACGCACACCCTCAAAATGTCCTGGGTCCATGAGAGAACCCGCTGGCTCTCTCAGTACTCTAATTTGGGCATGTAGTAGGTTAAAAGAAGAATCCAGTTCAATGGGTTTATCTGAGGAATGCAATGTTTTAATTATTTAATCCATCTGGAATTTATTTTTGTATTCACTCTGCAGTAAAAATAGAAAAAAGATGGAAAGCCACTTAGTTTGTTGTATCACTTTTACCCGGATATAAAAACAACAACAAAAATACTACACAGACATATTTTCCCCATGGGCATAGGTTCAAAAACCTTTGTAAAATACTTGCAAAAAAAATTCAATATGACATCAGTGACACAACTTTGCTTTCTTTTAAGATGGTTGTATGTATTAACTTGACCACAAGGATAGAAGCTGGGAAAGAGGAAGGAGTTTGAAAATAACAAATATCTTCGAGCATCTGCTATGAAGCAGAAAGCCTAGAAGTCTTGGGGTCCTCCAAGGCCTCACTGAAGACCTCTACCAACTTCATACAGAAAATCCAAGAAGCTCTGCAGAGTTGGAGAACAGGGAACCAGAAGCAGATGCAGTACTGATTCTGATCATGCTAAATGAGCATAACTTTCAGGGGAGGTAAGCTCCAAAAAGATTGTTATAATGTGTAGTAGAGTCCAAATCACATCCTGTTGGTGTGAAACCCCAGGTGCTGGGCCAGGGAATGGTCAATCGTAGCTGTGGACAGGCAGCTGCCTCCACTCTCCCCCTCAATCCACTCCCCACCCCACCATCATGGGTTTTCTGGGGCAGAAATTTTGTCATGTCAAATGTCAGGATTCAAATGTTTCAAGGATGTCATATGGTTTTGTAGCACAAATCTCTGACTAGTGGGGACATCATGTCCTTCACACACTTTACACCCTTATCTATCTGAGACTGGCCAAACTCCTTAATGCAGCACAATAGGCCTTCAGGATCTGGCCTCTGCTCATCCTTCTACAAACGTCTTTACCACCCCTCTCCTACACCTGTTCTCTAATTGTACTAAACAATTTTCAGTTTCATGAACATGTCCTCCCTCTTATCTCTATGCTTTGTCCTTTGCAATTCCTTTGGCCTGGAATTCTCAGCCTGAGTTACGTATTTCTTCTCTGTGCTGCTGGTAGCAGCAATTGTCTGGTCTTGACACCCATCAGAATACTTACTGCAGTATAATTGCATGTTTATCTATGCTCCCTACTAGAATGGGGACTGCCAAGGGCCAGGGACATGTTTTATCCAGTTTTTATTCCTGGTTCCAGCACAGTGGCCGAAACAGGGTAGATGCTCAACATATTTGATATAAGTTATTACGTCCAGCATTTAGCCCTTTCTCTGAAAGGCTGTATAGTATAGTTAGGGAAGACAGAATGCTGCTAACTTCCAATAGGCACAGACTCAAAGAACAAAGACCTTGACAGGAAAAAATAAATTTTAAGCTATGGACAGTGAAGAGGTTTATCCAAAAAGAAATACCATCAGTAGCCCTAATATTATCATTCATCAGCCATTTCATTCATTAATTCATTTTATTTAATTAAAAAAAATTTTTTTTGAGGGAGATGGTGGGGAGGGGTTGAAGGAGAGGAGAAGAGAGGATCTTAAGCAGGCTCCATGCCTGGCACGGAGCCCACCGTGGGGCTCGATCTCATGACCCTGAGATCATGACCTGAGCTGAAATCAAGAGGTGGACACTTAACTGACTGAGCCACCCAGGTCCCCCTCATTAATTCATTTTTAAATAAAATTTATTGAATACTCTATTGGTCAGGATGAGTTAGGTGGTGGTGCGCTAACAAATAGCTCTAAAAATCTCAAGAGTTAAACACAAGAAAAGTGTATGTGTCTCTTGGGCAACATCTCCCATATGGGTTAGTGGGTGGGGGCAATATTCCACACTACCTGGGAGAGATACCACCATCTTGTAGCTTCACCATCTCAAGCTCATGGCCTTCTTGGTTTGGGGGGAGGAGCTATCTGGGGGCCACAGAGTAATTATTCTGTGCTTAAACCCAGAAGGGACACACATCACTTCTGCTCCCAGGTTCTGTTCAGATTAGTCCCTGCCTAACAACAAGGAGGCGGGGCCATGTAGGAAGCTGAGAGTAAATGTTTGGTAAGTGGCACTCATACTGCTATAAGCACCAACTATGTTTGATATATCGAACTAAACACTGAGGATAACATAAATGAATATGTACTCCCACTTCTCCTCCACAGAGTTCATAGTCAAATGGATGATAAGAAGTTTAAGTATGGACATAAAAATTATAAGGTAGAATGTGCTGCAAGGCTTCTTAGCTGCAGTGATCTTCTTGGTAATGAGCTCACTATAGTGAGCCAAGTTTCCGAGTCAAGTTCATAGGAGCCCTGAATTAATCCAGCATCTTCAATACAATGCCTATATCTGTGCAATAATCCTGAAAGCATGCTACTGTGGGGGGGTTTTCTTTCCCCTGTGTGAGCCTAGATACTGAAAAGTACTCAACTTCATTTTAATTTTTCCCTTTTGGGTACAAGATTCTGTTCTGGTTCTGTTCTGATTCCTCATCTTCTCCTCTCCTCCCTTCTTCTTTAGGCAGGCTTTCCTATTCCCTCTTTCCTTTCCTCAGGAATTACATCCTGCCTCTTTCTCTGATCAAGGGAGCTGGCAGCTTCGTATGAAATTCTGGTTTCATCTTGAGAGGCTGAGAATAAAGCCAAACCCTCCTCTAATATCAGGGAATCTTGATCTTTGGAGACTCAGAGAAAGTCAAAAGTGCCACAAGACAATGTATAAATGAACCTTTACTGACTTTGCATCCTGTTATCTGTGTTGAGGTACATAATACAATGGCAAAGTGCAGAGGCTCGTTTTCTGTCTTTCTCCTCTTTATTCTCACCCTCTGCCAATTGTCTGGTGACCTTCTGTCAACACAAGTTATTCAAGCTCTCCATCTACGTCTGCACCTTCCAGACAGTCTCTGGTTTCACATCCAGCCTAACCCTTCCTTTCCTTCCACCCATTAAAAACTACCCGTCCTGAGTCCCTTTTCTCCTCAGATGACCTGTGCACAAAAGGCACCAAGAGCACTGGCCTGGCCAACTGGTCGAACACCGAGAGGTACAAGATTATTTGTGGGATCCCAGGGCCCAGGGCTGCTCCAGGTTAGGAGAGGGAGGTCTGGCCCAGCCAAGTAGCCAGCTGGCTCTCTTGGCTGTATGTTACTGTCAGCTCTCTATCATGTGCTGGTCTGGAATATGAATGTACTTGGAAGGCATAGAGGGAGGAGAATAAAGACTGTAGAGGGGCCACCTTGTGCTTTTCTCATATATTAGCAGCAGACACAAAGAGGGCTATGTGATCACGAGCCATAAATAAAGTACATTTTTTTCACTGTCAATTTCCTCCGTAAAAATTCTCGCCTCCCATGTGCTTCTTCTACACATTTAATTGTTACCTGTCAATGAATGATTGCATTTTTAGAAAGAACTGCTCAGAAAGGACCATGGGCAATTCAAAGGAATGAACACTAATGGCTGAATCTCAGGCATCTGTGATTGTGTCACTGGGAAAATGTGTTTTCATGAATGAGGACCTCCCAGCAAGTCTAAAAGCATGCCACGTGGTCAAGACAGCTAGCCTTGACCTGCAGAGTGGCATACCTCAGCTTCTACCCAATACAAAGCAATGAAACTCATGTTTTGTTATAGTGCACAGGAGAAAAACAATTTGTGGCTAGTGGATGATTCATTCAGGGAGAAAGTTGAAGCTGGTTGTTGGGGATTTTCAAAGAGCAGATAGTAAGAGCTGATAAATATTTAAAGTGCACTACCCAAGTGAACAGCGGGGTGAAGTGAAAACAATTCACATAGCACTTAAAAAGCTACTTAACTTTCCTGATTCAAACCTTTTCTTGGAGAATATTAATGTTAGTTGAGACCTTAGATGTTATCTCATCAAATGCCCAGTCCGCACAGGAATCCCCTTTCCAAAGTTCATGAGACCTGGTGATTCAGTCTCTCCTGATCACACAGGGAACTGGCTGTTCATTGCCTTGTAAGACACCTAGTTCCCTGGAGAATCACTCCAACTGAAGAATGAAACTGTTACTAGTACCAGCACCTCTTGAGACGCTCTGTTAAAACACGGACGCCCTTGTAATCATTTTGCTTTAAAACACTGTAGGAGGGGTTGTGGTTGTTAGGGAAGGACTGAGAGTACCTGCCCAGAAACCAACTCCTCCCATCAGTCAGGGCTCCATGTTACCACCTCACTTTCTCTACTTCTCCATTGCTGTATTTGTAGTGTCGTCCTTTCTATCCACAGTTGCTCAGTTTTCCCCTCACTCTTCCTTGCCTTCTTTACAGACTGGAGCTCCATGTGCTACAACAGAGAGACGCTAACATACAATGACCTGAAATACAATCATTTGTTTCTTTCTCAGGTAGCTGTCTAGCCCTCCAGGCAGCTCTCTCCCTCCACCAGCTCACTCAGGGACTCAGGTTCTTTCCCCTCTATAGCTCTGCATGGCCAAAGCTGAGCAGAGAAGACAGAATCCAAGGGCAGCAATTGCAGTGTAGGCAGATGAGGCAGAAATTGCACATATTAATTCCACTCACATTCTAGTGAGGAGAATTTAGTCCTGAGGTCCTGCCTCACTGCTGGAAGCTGAGAAATGTGGTTTCTAGCAGGACAGACATGTGCCCAGGAAGACAGAATAAAGAGACTTGGGAGTTTGGGAAGGACAATTACCAGTCTACCACACATTTTATATCTTCCTTTCTTCTGTCTTTCCTTTTCTACTTTTATTTTATTTTATTTTTTTATTATGTTCAATTAGCCACTATATGTACATCATTAGTTTTTGATGTAGTGTTCAATGATTCATTAGTCGAGTTCCTTTTCTACCTCTTCCTGCATTCCCCTATCTGCTTCTCCTTTCTATCTGAACCAGCCATAATGTGCAAAGTGTATAATTGTGTGTGTATAGAGTGCATGTGTGTATATATACATGTATATTCATATGCACATATATCCACACACATATGTGTGTATATGGAATATATTTACACATATATATGTGTGTATGTGTGCATATTCCATATATTCATATATATGTAAAGAATCTATCTATCTATCTATCATCTATCATCTATCTATCTAATCTTTCTGTATACATACACACACATAGGTTGGGTTGAATTTGAGAGGTCACAGCCTGTGTAGAGACATACCACCAGCACAGCACCATCCTGGGTTCATCTTTGTCTGGTTCCCTTCCTATGGTTTTGACTTTCCAGCCAGCCTCCCTTCCTCAAAGATCCCAGGTGCAAGGAAGGTGGGGCTTCTGATAGCTCTGAGCAGTGTGCTTAGCTTGTAATTGAATGGGCTCAGACTTCACTGCAAATAGAGGAAGTGCATGCACAGGGAAGCACTTTCTCTCCCTCTGCCATCACTCTTTCCTTTGTCATCAGCTGGGCTTGACCTCCCAGGTGTTCACCCCAACAACAACCAGACTCAACCAACTAACAGAATCTGTTTATGCACTTAGGAGCCTAACCCCTCAGGTCAAACAGGCAGTACCTACCACTGAAATATCAGAAAAGAAATAGACAGAGGATTGCCAAAGAGAGGGATTATAGAATCCAACTTGGAAATTCAGGCGGTAGGAAATAAGTTAGTCATGTTCCAGCTATTATGCATGCAACAAATGTCTAAAATATTTTTTGAAATTGTTTTGGAGGGTGGTAGGGAATGAAGTACAAAGATGACTTCTTTTTAAATACTCCAAAATGCTACCTGCATAAAGAATGAACAAATGTCAGGGACAGGCACATCTTGGACTGAACTTCAAGTGAACTGATGGCAGGCCTTTCCATTCTGAAAATATAAAAATTGAAAGCTGCCAGGGCTCAGAGCAGACCATGCATTTGCATCCTATTTAAATAATGTGCAAGAATCTTTGGTTGGATGGGAGTTTTTAGCCTTGTCAGAGAACTTTGGAAGTACTCAGAGTGGAACTGCCAAGGATACCCATGGGCCATGTCACCTGACAGCTTGAAACCAGTTCAAATGCCCACAGTGAGTCACTTCCACACCTGCAGAGAAGGGTCTTCTATATTCGAGTGGCAAACCAGGTACGCCTGTCAGAAACCTCTCTAGGTGCACCTGGTCTAGAGAGCGGTACTTTCTGATGCTTGAATTATGAGACAGAATCTCCTCCTACCATCTGCCAGCAGTTCAGCTGCTCACATGCACATTTTACCAAACAGTTCCTGAAGTCTAGAGCCCAGGGCTCTGCCACAGGATCTTCCCTCCCTGCACTGGTTTTCTAGGCCTCCCTATAGTAACCCAAAGGCTGAAGCCCCAAGAGATATCAGGCTAATGCTGGGAAACATCGCAGTCAGTGAAAGGAAAATCACATGCCGTAACCATCACACAGTGTATGCTCAGTCAACATCTGCTGAGTGAGTTAACAGAAAATATAGAATCCACTCTTGGAAAAACAGCCTATGGATCAGTGGCCAGGCCATGTGGAATTCTCCAGAGGGGGATCCTACATACTAAGTATGAGAAGCAAACAACATTTATTATTACCAAATCAAATTTATTATTTGGTAGGAATAACTGAGATACGCTTATCTAAATAATTCAGGAGAAAAGGACAGGAGTATTACTCTTATTTCTGATGTGTATTAAGGACGTTGTTGTTTTGTTTTGTTTATACTTTGATCATTATAGAACATGAACCTCCTTTTGCCCCACAGTTGTTCTGAAGGATTGGAGAAAAGAGGTAGCTGTTAGGAGTGTGCCTGGAACAAGACAAATCCCCCTCATCCCTAGAGATAAATTATTTCTATCCATAAATTGACTCTGGTGACAGATTAAAGGTGCTGCAAATTATGCCATATGCCTCCTCTTAAGTGATGGCTCCTATTTCCCCTCCCCTTGAATCTGCATGGCTTGTGACTACTTTGACCAATGGAGTATGGGAGAAGTGAGGCTGCTGTGAGGACTAGCAGCTTCTGCCTTGGTCTATGGGACCTGAGCCACCATGTGAATGGTCCAGCTATAATGACAGAGAGATGATGTGGAGATGCCCTAAGATACATGAAAAGGGAGAGAGTCCAGGTGACATCAGCCATCCCCACCAAGGCACCATGTGTGTGCGTAAAGTTGTTGGATGCTCCAGGTCATTCCAGCTCCCAGCTGAATACCACTGAGTGACTCCAACCACTGCCACGAGGAACAGAACAATTGCTCAGCTGAATTCTGCTCAAAGTCTTGACTTACAAAATAGTTTTAGGGCGCCTGGGTGGCTCAGTTGGTTAGGCGACTGCCTTCGGCTCAGGTCATGATCCTGGAGTCACAGGATCGAGTCCCGCATCGGGCTCCCTGCTCGGCAGGGAGTCTGCTTCTCCCTCTGATCCTCCTCCCTCTCATGCTCTCTGTCTCTCATTCTCTCTCTCTCAAATAAATAAATAAAATCTTAAAAAAAATAGTTTTAAAATCTGGTCATTGCAAACTGAGGGTTGCTGGAGTGGG
>NC_138373.1:71202133-71240931 GCF_054177405.1 Leptonychotes weddellii | reverse complement strand
GAGACGATGGACTCTGAAAAACAAACTGAGGGTTCTAGAGGGGAGGGGGTGGGAGGATGGGTTAGCCTGGTGGTGGGTATTGAGGAGGGCACATTCTGCATGGAGCACTGGGTGTTATGCACAAACAATGAATCATGGAACACTACATCTAAAACTAATGATGTAATGTATGGGGATTAACATAAGAATAAAAAAAATATTTCATGAAAAAAAATAAAATCAAATCTGGTTATTGTTTCAAATCCACTGGATTTGAATAGCTTTTTGGAGTAGCTACTCCACTTGGAATCGCTTTTTATATAGCAATAGATAGCCTGAAAAATCATACACATGATTATGAGATCAAATTAGCAAAAAGTGATCAATTATGAATTCCCTGCATAAGGACTATATATATATATTTTTTTTTTACTTTCAGAGCACAGGAATGATCTGGGGAGTTTGGGAGAGCCAGAGAAAATGGTCTCCCCAAATCAGGGATAATGACTCACCAAAGCTAAAGTAAATAGCATTAAGTTTAGGTACTCAACAAGGAAATACAAATCCATGAACAGTGAGCTCTCCAAATGAGAGCTCTGTGACCGCAGGCAGCACAGCCCCTGACCCACACTCACTGGGACTTGCACCACCTGGAACTCCCCAGAGCATCAGGTATCTGCCCTCCTTCTTTAAGACCCAGTGAGCCAGGATCTCCTCCCTTGCTTCTGGGGGGAGGGGCCATCACAGCGGGCCTTGCTGGTCTTCGGAGTGACAAGCCAGCAGCCATACTAGCATGAACCAGGACCCGGTTGTGGAAGGCTGTTTGATCAGAGTGGAATTAAAGTAGTTCATTTTCTAAAGTGCTGGGAGACCTGGCGATGAACCTTCGTGAAGTGAAAACCTTAACTACACCACCCTCACAGAGATGCCATTCATCATGGGCCCGACAGGTCTGTCAACAAAAAGGGCTCTCTTTCTCCTGCTGATACACAAAAGCAATCTCGTTACCTCTGTGCTTTAGTGGGAGGACCACTGGACTCCGTCAGACACTGTGGCTGTCTGCAGGGGGTCCTACCCCCCGGGGTCAGAGTGACACATGCGTAATCAGGGGAGTGCAGAGCAGAGACGGGATGGGGACTCCCATGTCTATACCCCTCATATTTCCTCAAATCATGAATGGAGGTAGTTTGAAGTGAGGGTAGTTGGGATGGTTTGGGATGGTTTGGGATGGGAGTGAGACCCAGTTTTGTTTCTTGTTATTTTCTAATTGAGATGGAATGTAGAAGTGATCTCAGGAATAAGAGGGATATTTTTACTTCCTGGTGACCTGAGGCCAGCAGTCAGCCGATAGCCTAGGTAAGAAACAGGCAAGTTAGCTGGCACCATCCAGAGCACTGACGCACTCCCATCCTCATGGCTCCTCCCATCCTCATGACCCCATAGAGCCCACAGAAGGGCACCAGCTTAGATTCATCCCTACTTTCACTCCTCCTTACCAGCCGTTAGCTGTATCTCTGAACACATTCTCTCCCTTCTCAGACTCAGTTATCCAGGTGGGGGCTTTCAGACCCCTCTTCCCAGCTTCTAAATTCTAACCAGGTGAGTCAAGGATAACCAGATTCCCTGTTGGGCCACAGGAAGCTGTTCCACAGAGCTGACTGTATCACATCTGATCTGTCTCACAGTTATTCTGGAACGGTCCATTAAAGAGCAACCCACAAGTTCTTCTTCAGGTTTTCCTGAAGTGTAAAACTCTGGGATTCTGGGAAATTTCTGACGAGCACAGTGCTTCACTTGCAAGTTTTCCTGAGGCATCTGAAGTTTGTTGGTTGTCTTTCTCTCTCACCGACCCTTCCCAACCCTGGCCATAAATGCACTGTTTGTGGTTTATGATACCCTGTTCAGAAAGCCTTTGATAGGACTATCTCTTCAATGTTCCCCTGTATCACCTTTGGACACTCTGACCACCCCCACACCCTCCCACAAAAGGTCCGTGTGGAGTGGAGGCAGCACCCCCTCTAGTGGCCAGCGCCTTTGGGCCTCCAACTCTTGCCCAAGGCTGCTGGGGAGACCAGGCAAATAGTTTTCAGGGGTTAACCCAGAAGGAAACAAAACAAAACAAAACAAAACACTTCCTTTGGTTTTTTGAACAGAAATCCTTTCTCAGTGCAATGCAAAGGGTCACTCATGTGAATGACCTTCTGTTTCCCCTGCCCTCTGCTCTGCCCCCCTCCCCCCTAGTTAAGTCAGCATAGGAGCATAGAGGGCTGGCTAATTGCATTCTCTGGAACTCAGTATCTCTGTCTTTCATATGGGAAAAGCAATCCTTTCTGCTGCCAACATGTGGAGTACCCTACCCACAGGGAACTCTTCTCTAATTCTTCATGGACATTTCCCAACATCAATGACCCTTCTTCACTGACATCACAGTGGTCTGTATAACATAAATCTCATTCTCTACTTAGAGCTCTTCTATGACAGGGCTAAAATCAAAACATTGCAAGTATTCATCCATTCCTTGACCCACTCCATACCAGAACAAGTGGGCTTCAGGGACGGAGAGTCTTAAGGGACTTACAAGGCAGTTTTCTGGGTGTTGGACAACAAAAGTGACACTGCTCCCACCCCTCATTCCTACTCCAGCTCGCAGGTTCTCACCAGGTGGGTAAAGAGTGATCTGAATTTCTGCTGGGTGTGAGGAGTCAAAAGCAGGCCCAGATTTATTTGGGTTTGCTCTTCAGGGGTTTCCCACTGCCTCTAGAGTGAAGCTAGAGACTTCAGTGTGCCCCTGCCCCCAGGGCTCCTCTCCCTCCACTGCCTTCTCTTCCCTGCATGCACAGAGCTGCAAGAAGATTCCCAAAGAGAGAGATGGCTCTCTAGTCCTACTGGTTCCACACCTGTGGTTTCTCAAACTCATACCCAGGCTCCCTGGTTCCTCACTGAGTGCTCTCATGGTGCCATCCTTAACCCCATGTCTTCCCTGCACCCTCATGATGGCCAAAGCCCCTCTAATGTACACACACACTACCATAGCCCCGTCTCTCAAGTTGTGTGTGGAAAAGATCATGGATTCCCAGGGAAGATAGGAGCTCCACAAACTCAGCCCAGCCCACTCATTTCCAGGTAGATTCACTCATGTTCTTTGAAGAACTTACAGAGAAATCAAGTTGACAATGTCTTATCATAACACACTGTCCACCTCATAATCTTCTCTTCCCAAGTCTCCTTAATGTTCAGCATCAAGTCATATCATCTCAAAAGACCAGGATTTAGGAAGAGAGGTATTTTGTAGCCTTGAAGATTATGATTCAGTTCTACTCTTTCTACCCCCAGGCCTTCTGTTATTCAGACAAAATTATCTTAATTCCTTGAAACCCACTTTTTGGAGATATAAAACTTGGAGACATCTTCATAGATTTTTTTTTTAATTGTAGATTTTTGCCTAAGAATATTCTGCCCTCAAAATTTCTTTTCTCTTGGCATTTTCCTACACGATTCATCTGGAGACTATAACTGTTTAATAAATGTGAGCAGTGAGGATAATTCTCAGACCCAACTCTTTGGTGTGGATGGAGGAATTAAGAGGGAGAGCAGGATCCTTTCTTCTTGGTGAACACAAGACAGGAAAAGTCAGCAAGATAAAGGCATTTCACTGACACATTTCTGGGAGTGATCTGCCATCCTTTGTGCTGACTTTTTGGGTCCTCCTTACTCTGATTTTCAATTATTAAGGCAAGGGCTGAACTTTGCACTGGATTGTGGCAATCAGGAAATGGGTCTGATCTGGTTAGTCCTCAATCCAGGTGAGTGGACCCACACTGAAGAGCATTCAGTTCTCTTTATAGAGGTATATGTAAGCCATGGATACAATTGAAAGCGACTATGTTAATTGACTCACTAGATTCATCAAAAAGCTGCTTTGTGATTGAAAAAGTCACAAACCTGAGATGTCGCCTTGGCCCTGTTGAGAGGGAGGCCTCTCTAAGGAAGACCTTGTCATAGATTTCTTTCTTTCTTTTTTTTTTTTTATCAATTTCTTTATAGCAGCTTTGAGATGCTATAAGGAGGGGCTAGATATTGATGAAAATAACTTGATCTTCATCCTTGGGAGAAACCTTCTTGAATGTTGCTTCTCACAGAACCTGGTAAATATTTTCAGTTGGCAGAGTTTGTGGTTGGCAAGGTCAAGAAGCCAAGATTCCCTATTCTGGCCCATTGAAGAATAAGTAAAACATGAAATAGGTGGGCGGTCTTATCACATGTACTTTCCATAACAGAGATTTTGGAGTTGAAAACGAGACAATATGACTTGGTGACAACATCATAAAAGTTACCTCAGTGGAATGTAAATACACTTCCTTGGTCCATACACATGTGTGCATGCACACAATCACAGACAGAGCTGCAATGAGTCAAAAGGTTTGTTTTCAAAACCAAGGGAGTGTGTGGTGCTCAGTGCAGTCAAGCAAATACAAAGCAGAACAGACACCATCCTGAAGAACACCCTGGAAACTGAAGGTGGGAGGAGTGGGGTCTGGGGATGAGGAGTGTGTCCCTCAGAAACAGAAGACAAGCTCTAGAGCCTGCTGTTTGGGGTTTATTGAGCTATTTGCCTGGAGGAAGACTTGCATTCTTGTGGCATGTGCTTTCTTGCATCTTTCATCACTTAAACAGTCTCTTATCCCTAGAGGGATGGATAAGACTTCACAGGAGGAGACTCCGACAATTCCAAGGGGTCCCATGAGCAGATTTTCCATGGGTTGTGAATGCACAGAAATGAGCCAGCATCCCCCAGCTAAAGGAGGGATTTTTTCTGACCCTTTGTCTTCCTTTACATAGATATTTAAACTAGTCATTACAGACGGCAAATATTTATGTAGATTTTTTTCTCTTGGTTTATACAGTGACCCTTGTTAGTTATTCTAGGATTTTACAAAATGTTTTTCCCACTAAAGAAAAATCAATGCCATATATGTAAATGAAAAGCTCATATTCTCTCTCTCACAAACACACACACACACACACACACAGTGGCACTCAGTTTTGGTTCATTTTGGCCAGCTGAAGAAGTTGCCATGTGCTTTTTTCTTTGGACATCCCCAAATGAGTTGGAGTGGAATGGATTGTCTACTAGGCAATATTTTATACAGGTCAATTTAGCCATTAATTGCTCTGTGGTTTCTAACTAATTCCTTCCTTCCCTTTGGTGCAGTGCATCCTTTCAAGCAGAAAAAAGTTTGAGGGTTACTTGGCACCTTCACAACTTCCATTTGCTTAAAAATGTTGAGACACCACCTAGATTGGGAAAAAAAATGAAAGAGAGTTACCAAGTCTGTCGCTCCAGGGAAGTACAGTCATCCAAGCCCACACATTCCATCCAAGAACATTCCTGGCTGAGCCAATTCTCCAAGTCAGATACAGGAACAAAGCCTTTCATTTGGGCATCCAGATGCTTGACTTAAAGGACTCATGAGAGAATACATCAGAGTGGGAACAAAGGAGGTCTACAGAAATGATGACAACCAAGTACCTGATGCTGAGCTCTACTTTCACATGTATTAGGGCCCCTTATGTAAGTATAAGTTCTAAATAAATTCTGAACTGAACCTAAGATAGTTGAGATTGACAGCAGCCATATGTAGTAGCTAATTTCCACCATGGGATGGGATGATCACATTTACCTTTGGTTGGTTAATACCAACATTAGCTGCTCATATTAATGATACCTGACTCTATGGATTTGCAAGTCATTTGTGTTAACATGAAAGTGATTAACTACTAATAATACTATTTATATGCAGTATTATAAGACTATATATTTTGCTTGCATTACCTCATTTAGTTCCCCCAACATCTTTGTAAGGTAAGCACTAATATCATTTCCATTTCCCATCTGAGACTTCAAGAGGTTAAGTAATTTGCCGGGGTCATCAGCACAGTTTATTTCAAACTCCACTGCAGAGCCTGATTCCTAGACTTTAAGGTATACTGACATTTGTTATTTAGAAACTATACCAGCAACTCTTAGGGTAAATATGCCTATGTCTCTGATTAGAATGCTAGCTTAAAAAATAAAAGAAGAATGCTAATTTTCATAAGAGTAGAAGTCAACTTCTCATTTTCTTTCATTTCCTTTAAAATACGCAACACAGAACTGTGCACAGAATGAACTAAATAATGTTGACTCACTCACTCAGGGAATTTAGCCAATAATTAACTCTTATTTCCTTCCATCTTGCTAAGTGTTGGCAGTTCTGCTTCACCCTCAATTGCCGCTTAAGTCTGTTAAGATACTAAAGAAAGGTTTGGAAACAGGATTGTGTGTTGATAATTATTTTTCCTGGATTCATGATAATATTTAAGGGGAAAAGGCTAGGGGTGAGTTTCTCAATGAGAAAAGTAATGAATAGAAGCTAGAAATAGAGAAGAGGGAACAGAGAAAGTGGAAAGTAGAAGGTAGGAGAATTAAGGAAAACCATTGATAGACAAGGATAGTTCCAAAAGAATTGTCTAACTATGTTTATATTGACGACAATTTGAGCATTTGATACACAGCCTTATGAATTTTTATTTGGATAACTTGAGCGTACAACAACTTGGCTCTGAATCTAGGCAAAGGAATAAAAATGTAGCAAACAATTTCAAGAAATCTGCAGAGAGAGAGCTATGAAGTCAGTGAGTAGTTCATATAAGCCTGCAATAGAGGGTAGTGAGATGAGTTTCTATCCAACCCCTTCCCTCTCTCACAGAAGGAACTCCTTTCTCCATGGAGACAGAATAGTCTGGCAAAGTACTTTGCTGTCACTAGGCTTGGCCATATTTTCTTGAAGACATTAAATGACAGTGGTCACAAACATATAAATGTCAACCAGACAGTAGTAAATAAGTATTTGAGTACCTGGTTTCCCTTAGTATGGGAAGATCCAAGAGACATGTGTTATGATGCCTTCTATATAATTTAGTTGGAATGACCCCAAAACACGGATGGCAAATACATGGCACACATACTGCCCTTATCTCTGCTTGTCCTTGGGCAGATGTCTTAAATCAGTCATGATGCACATTCTGACCAAATTAAGATACTGCTTCAGAATCCTTCTTATCACTGCATACATAGGTGCAACCTCTACTAACCATTCAGAGTTGTCCTAAGAAAGGAGACCTAGTTCCCATCCTTGCCCTGGACCATCACAAGTAGAAAAACAGCAGTCTAAAATGGTGAATTATTCTATGATATATTATGATACAGTATAATGAGGAGTTCAGAGGACATGGACATGCCTCGGGGCCATGGTACATGGACATTTTTACAACAAAGCAGGTCTTGAGCTCCATGTAGGAGGAAGGCTGTGGTTGAGATTGGCATAAGCAAAGGAGGGGCCTACCCATGACAAGAACATGGAAGTAGGCCCTGTATGGACAAAGCAGGTCCAACATTCACGGAAGACAAGCAGAACTTGAGGAAAACTCACTCATTCACCACCATCTGATGGAGGACTGAGAGTCCAGCCTTGGTGGGTGCTAAAAGGGGAGAGGGCTGACTGCTTAGCAAATGTTGTTAAATACTATAAACAAAGAGGGGCAGGGGGAAAGGCTAATGGCCAGAAAATGTAGTCAGATATCCAAGCAGAGCTGAGAGTCACCAACCTAGAGGACTATTAGAAGGGCCACATGGAGATTCTGAACTTCCAAAACTAATATATGGGAAATTTCTTCACAGTGCTCAATTTTCAGTAAAAAATGTACAAAGAAGTGTAAGAGATCACAGAAAAATTAAAATGCCTTATGGTTTTCCATCATGAAGAAGATAAAGCAGCTGAGGGTAAGGTGAGAGGTATTTACAACTGCCTCTTCTCAAGAAAGTGGTCTGTAACAAGCTGTTTTAATTTCCAGTGAGGGCAGAATAGAAAGGGTTGTCTTGTAGCAAGTGATATTTAGGAAAGACACAAGAAGTGCTCTATTTAGAGTTGTTGGAGACTGGTTTGGATCAAGAATGATATGATGTCTCTTTTACTGGGTGCCTTTAAGAACAAGAGAAATGCCCATAAACTTGAGTTATATTACATGCAGTTCTACCTGGAGGCAAAGAACAAACTAAACGGCCCCTGAAAGTCCATTCCAGGCAGGATGCTAAAGCTGTAAACAGTATGTAATCCCAGACTAGCTAAGCAAGGCAGTGTCTTGGAGAAGCTCCTTCCATGCACTATTTGATGTCTTGCATTCTGTCCCTCCTGCCTCCCTTGACTGTAACCACACCAGTGCTCATATAAGTTAACAAGAACAGAATGTAACCAACTCACTGACATTGGGTATTTCCCAAACATCTCTTCCTTGGCTTGCTTTGCTAACCACCTCTTACAGGCATCGCCATTCCCTTGTGTGAGTCAGGCTGCTTTGCTGGAAATGAAATTAACTAAATGGAGATGAAACCAATTTGTCCCATTTCAAAAGAGATAGAAGGTGCCATGGTAATCTACATGTTTGTGGAACTCACTACAGAAATGGTACAGGGGATATGGCTTGAAAGCCTTCAACAGGGTTGGTGATACTGTCAGATCTAAACATTTTAGGCAAAATTATATTTAACTAAGACTTTAAACCCTGGTGTTCCTAGCAGAAGATACCAATGAGGAATATTGCAGCCAGAACTCAAATTCTTAAAATTTGATTTTTATTAAATGAAGTCTAACAAAGAATTTTAACTTGCTTGTGCCTTTCATTTTCATTCTCTAAAGTGGAGTTCAGGCCACACATCTACTTAAGTATCCAAACAGAATGTTTTGGAAGGAAAGGACAGTAGCCTTAAAGGTCTAAGAGCCAACCAGAGAAATCTGCTGCACTTGTATCGGGCACCAGAAAAAAAAAATATATTAGTAGTTGGCCTACTCAAGGTCTGCGCATATTGTCAAAGTGTGTAGGGCAGGATCGCTTAGCAAATTCAAGGAAGCAACATAAACCAGAAGGAGAACTGCCAAAAAATATACTCATAAGATATTTTAGCATGAAATGATTGTACTTAAGAAGAAGCCAATTCTAAAATTATAGGGAGACTCTCCCATTCCCTAGGAAGACATAGAAGGATGTAGGTTTCTGTATTTCTCCACAAATTCTGATTGCTTTCTTTTCTTAACAAGGGACATGAAATGGTATAGACCAAGGGGTATATATATATATATATACACACACAAGGATGGTACAATCAAGTTGACCTGGAAAAATTCCGTTGCAATTTTCAAGGAAAGGTAAAGGGAGTCTTGAAATCAGTAGAAGAATACTTTCCATTATTGAGATATAGAAAAGGAAATTTGTTCAAAAGGAATGTAATGAAGAAGGAGTGGATACAACAATGAAGGAATTAAAAATATTGATCTTGAAGGTTCAAAAAAATCCATAGACAGATATCCAGTACACTGTGTTCTAAATTTTATACTGACTTCACAGTACTCGTCAGTGAACGGGCAAATGTGTCATCCCCCAAAAATGAATCTATTTTCCACCTTGAATTGGCAGTTGGGTCTGTGTCCTGCCCTCCTAGACTTATTTCTCTTGAGCTAAGAAGTGGGATTCCTTCCCCAATATCCACCATCCCTCCCACCCTATCTCTGCCCAACCCCCATTATAGAAGCAGGTAAAAGTCCCAAATAGTGTCCTCTGTGATTTCCTATTTAATCCATTAGTATTAAACTTCAAGGGATTCCAGCCATTCTTTTGATAGCTGTACAAAATTTATGGTGGATGTTTATCTCAGCCTTTTCTTCTGTGGGGCAACTGGGTATATTCATCCAACAGCATTCATCCTGTTGTTGATATTTGGCCCTGAGGACAAATCCTCTGAGGCCCAGGTACGAGTATGCATGACATTTGGGGTGGTCCTTAATGTAGTGCACATCCTTCTCTTCCTGCCTCCTCTTCTTAAAGGCATGAAGACCTGTGCTGAACATTGACTGCCAGTCATTGTGTTTGGAAGTTAGTCTCGGAGACTGTAGCAGCCCCCACATTCAGGGGAAAGAGACAGAGCTCCAAGACAGCAGTGAGAAGAAAGGACTTCAGGGGAGTTTAACTAACACTCCTGTTTAGTCAGTGTATTAGTTTCCTGAGGCTACTGTAGAGAAGTGCCACAAACTTGGTGGCTGAAAATAATAGAAACTTATTCTCTCACAGTTATGGAGCCTAGAAGTCCAAAATCTGGCAAGACTGTGCTCCCTCCAGGTGCTCTGGGGAGAATCCTTCCTGTCTCTTCCAGCTTTGGTAGCTACTCCAGCCTTTCTGACTTATGATGGCATTACTCCCATCTCTGCTTCTACCTTCACATCCTCTTTTCTTCCATGTGCCTGTCTTTGCTCTGTCTGTCTATTAAGTATACATGTGAATTATATTTAAGGACCACCTGATAATCCAGGATAAGCTCCTTTTTTCAAAATCCTTAACTCAATCACATTCATGGGTTCTGGAGATTTGACATGGAAATCTGTTGTGGGCCATTTTTCAGCCCACCACAGTAGGGAAGAAAACTAAAATTAATTTTGCATACAGTATCTCATTTAAATTCTACACCAGTATGTCAGACATTCTTATTCACATTCTACAGATGAGGAAATTTGAACTTGGTGAAACTTTCCCAGATCATGGAGTTAACAAGCAGAGGACTTGGGTTCTGTCTGACTTCTCATTCACTCTGTTCTACAGGCTGTGATGAGCTGGGGGTATTGTGCTATTAGTAGCTGTGTGCCCACCAGTGAGCCACTTGACCTTTCTGAGGCTCACTTTATTCACTGGTTGATAAGTTGGTTATCTCAATGTCCCTTGCATCTTTATGATTCTTGTATCAAGAAACATCCAATGCCCAAATGAAATTACAATATGGTTTGGATAGAGTTAGTGTTAGAGGAACTGTTTTGACCTTGCTGTCACCAAGAAATTCTTCACAGAGAAGACTGAGCCTCTTGAGGGTAGGGACTAACTTATCCAGTTCCTACTTTCATTCTCCAGTAAGTACTACAGTAAGAGTTCACTCATATGGTCAGTCATTCTTTTTTCATATATTTATTAAACACCTTCATTTTTTTCCAGGGACTTTAGGCACTAAGAATACAACGAATTTTTGAAAACACAACATAGTTCCTGATGGAATTTAAAATGATCAGATTGAAGAAGTCAGCTCACTTTCTCTGTAGCAAAATGGATTAGTTAATTCTAGGAACCTTTGGAGCAGTGGTTGCCAAATTTTAGCCTGCATCAAAATCCCCCAGAGAACTTACTATAATAGTCTCTTATTCAATTGGTCTTGACTGGGGCCTTAGAATTTCCATTTTTAATAAGTTCCCAGGTGCTGATGCTGGTGGTCTGAGAACTACATTATGAGGATCACTGCTCTAGAGCAATAATTCCCAACCAGCAGAGCTAGGTTTCCTAGGTCCATAGACCTCCATACGGACCCCTATCACCATAGGCTACTATGGCATTTTATGAGCCGTAAGTATAGTCTGAATAAATAAAAGCAAAACTACCATTATGTGGGCTTGTTTAAACATTTTGAAGTTAAAAAGAAATTTTCGCTCTTAAAAACTTTAGTAACCCTTGAACAAAAGCCAGAAAATCAATCAGGTTTTATCTTTTTTGCCAGCACTAATCTTTTGGCAGAGGTTTCTATAGTGTTGTGTTGAGAACAAATTGAATTCTGCATTTTGGCTCAGTAGGAAAGAAGGCCATAATTGATTATAAATATTTGTCTAGATGAGGGAGAGGGAATAAAATAATCTATACCCTGTATTTGTCTTTTTTTAAAATTTAAATATTGGAGTTGTTACAATTTAGACTTAGATCCTCTTCTCACTTTGCACTCTTACCCTTGGGCCATCCATGGCCTTAAAGATCATCTACATGCTGACAGTGCCCTTCTGCCCAGCTCTCTCTCTGACTTCCAGAGCTATATTTCCAACTGCCTCCTTGACATCTCTACTTTGATACTACACATGCATCTCACAGTTAATAACAAATGTTCAACAACAAATTCCTGATTTTCCTCCTCAAACTGTTCTAATCTCATCTTAATGAATGGTACCATCAACTATCCCTTTATCCTGAGAAAAGTTTTTGATTTTTCTCTTTCTCTCTCATTTGTGATATCTAATTAATCCCTGAGTTCTGTTGATTCTACATCCAGAGCATACCTTAAATTCATTCGCTTCTTTCCATATTCAGCCTCACTCATAGCAATTTACCAGCATCTCTCATCTGTACTGTGTCAGCCGCATCATGACTGGTCTCCCCACTGCCATCCTGTCTTCTGTTTAACGCAAAGTCTAAGTGATATTCTTCCCACCCTAGAACCATCAGGGTAAAATTTCAACATTCATTACTTGCCGCCAAAGGCTCTGCATAAACCAGCTCCTGCCCACCCCTCCAACCTCAGTCCTACCACTGCCCTTATTGGTTGTGCTCTGGTCACATTGGTCTTTCCTCGGTTTCTAAAGCACTTCCCCACCTAAGGGCTTCATTGTTCCCTTGTCTGCCTGGAATGTGCCTTTCCCACTCTGCCTCACACACACACCCATTCTTCTGGTCACAACTGAAAATATCACTTTCTCAAAGAGGCCTCCCTGGATCCCCCAATACTCTCTTAGAATATCCTATTTTCATTTCACTTAGCCAAATTTGTAAATCTCTTGTGCGATGTCTGTGTTTCTACTACACCATAAGCTTCAAGAGGTGAAGGGATATGTCTGTATGATCTCACCACTGTATCTCAGCATCTAGTTCAGTGCCTACAAGTGCTCAATTACTATTTTTTAAATGAAGAGATTAATAAAGACAGAAGGTTTGAAACACTTTGCTGTTTATCTCAGGCCATCCTCTCTTCTGCTTGTCTGTACAGTTTCTCTAATTCCTTGCTTCCTCCCTTATGGAAACTTGACTTTACAAGCTAGAATGTTTGTCTGATTCTGGGACAAAGACGGCTAATGACAGACAAGGTGGCAAATGTTCTCATTTATGACAACTTTTTGGTCTGAGTTCCCAGTCTGGGAACTCTAAACCATTCCTCCACCCTCTGGTTCCTAGAGATAGTTCTTTGGCTGAGTTGGTGAGCTCTGTGGCATGTCAGGATGAAATTTCTTTGCCTTTCACTCCTAACTACAATATACCACAATATGCACTTTGGGAGAAGGGAGATTGTTTGAGGCAGAAGATTTGGGGCTGTCTCCACTCCATAGATTTGTTTTGGTTTTGCACTTACAAATATTTATAACTCTCTTGGCATTTCTAACATCATCCATAGTTTTATTTCAGATTCCATAGCCCAGCTTTGAGAGAGAGGGTAAAGTACATTTTATTTTGAAGAACAGCCCTGAAGAAAGAGCAGGTGGGATATGGTCATTACTAGGATTGATTGGTGGGAGAGGCTGGAGTAGAAGTAGGCTGTTGACCAAGAGCCACCTCTCCAGACTTTCACCACACAGGAACAGAGGAACCGAGCTGCAGCCAGGTGGTCCCCTGCTGAAGTAAAATCTGGCTCTTCCCTGTGCTGGCCTCTCAGGAGCAAGACCTCTGGGCTTCTGCACTTCCAGCAACAGGAATGGGAATGGTCATTTCAGTCCTGGGAATTCCGTGCATTCAAGGGCATGCAGAAGAGCTAAGACACTCAGGGAAGAAAGTTAGTCATTATTCCTAAAATCTTACATATCATCTATTCCTTTTTTCTAATTCTTTTTTAAAATTTTATTTGAATGTAGTTGACATACCATGTTACATTTGTTTCAGGTATACAACCTAGTGATTTCTAATTCTTTACTGGGTTTCCAAAGGCATTGATGACTGAAGAAGTTGAACTTCCCAGACAAAATTACAAATTGAAAAATGTCTACACTCCTTACCGCTTCTTCCTTTTCTGTAAACACCTCATCCTCATCACCAAATGCCTAGAGTTCAGGAGTGCTATGAACTGAATGTGTCCCCACCTTACCCTGCACCCCCATGTTGAAAGCCTAACACCCATTATGGTTGTGTTTGGAAAGGAGGCCTCTATGGAAATACTAAGGTTAAATGAGATCATGAGGGTAGAGGCCTGATATGTCTCCTTATATAAGAGACACTAGAGAGCTTGCTCTCTCTGTCTCTCTCTCTCTCTTTGCATGTATACACCAAGGCAAGGCCTCATGAAGACATACCACCTACAAGCCAGAAGAGCCCTTGCCAAGAACTAAATCAGCCAACACCTTGATCTGGGACTTCTAGCCTCCAGAACCGGGAGAAAACACATTTATGCCACCCCACCTGTGGCATTTGGTTGTGGCAGCCTGAGCAGGTATATACGAAGGGCTAACAGATCTTCCTTTCACCTTCATTACAAAACTTACCTGCCTTGGGTCCTATTCCATTAGCGTGAGTGTGACAAGTTAATCCATGTTAATATGATAATGGTTGATATGGTATCCCAAGAATCCTAACAGTGAGTGAGACTTTTGACACCTATCAAATAATCTAGTGGCTACTTATTTGTCCTTGTCCCTTCCCTCCTTTGTACCATTGGCTGGCTTGGGTTATCAAGTAAGGAGAAAGAAGAGGAGGTGATGGGAAGTTTTAAAAAAATTATTTATTTACGCATCTTTTATGAGCCCAGTACTTTGCTAGATTCCAGGGAAGCAAAAAAGAGTAAGATGCTTCCTTCACCCCTAAACTCATTGTTTAAAGAAATTAAGGTCTAGTAAACAGTGAAAACATACTAATTCATTATTATATTTTAAGTTTTTCTGTTATCTGTGAAGTGTGACCTATAGTGAATCTGGTTTTATAATTTTTTTCTAAAAAATTTCATTAATGTTCAATTTTTTAAAATGTCCAAAGGACAAAAGGGAGTGATCTCTTTAAGAAATACCACCTGGCAAGGAGCCAGAACCAGCTAATAAGAAATCTTCAGAATTCTGAATATGATAGGCTATATATTTTTATGTACATCAGGGTAGGCTGAGCAAGCAATATGAGAGTTCAACCACCAGGGAAATGAATTGTGATTGAAAGGATATCATTCCAGGGTTTGGATCCTGGGAGTCAGTCTATTGTGTAGGTTTTATTCTTCCTCCCTTCTTGACCCTCCTTCCCTCTCTCCCCCACCTCTTTCTTTCTTTTCTTTCTTTCTTTCTTTCTTTCTTTCTTTCTTTCTTTCTTTCTTTCTTTCTTTCTTTCTTTCTTTCTTCTTCTTCTTCTTTCTTTCTTTCCTCTTTCTTTCTTCTTTCTTTCTTTCTTTCTTTCTTTCTTTCTTTCTTTCTTTCTTTCTTTCTTTCTTCCTTTCTTTCTTCTTTCTTTCTCTCCTTTCCTTTCATCCTCTTCCCTTCCCTTTCTTTTTTTGGACACTTAAAACAGGAAATCCTGGGATGATTTTCTTTTGTTAATGAGGTGAGCCCAGTTCTGCAAAATGGGAAGGTGCAGGAATTGTAGATTTTAGGATCAGGTAAGAGAAATACAATCATAGTGCTAGCTACAGTAATCAGAGTAGGGATGTTTGGCACCTAAAGGAGAAAGGGGAAGAAAGGTAAAGCAGCCTTACTCTGTAGGAGTAATTTGTACTCCAAGGCACTCCCAGGGCCACAAGTGGGAGCAACATTGCTCCAGAGCTCCAGCACAGTAGTTCCTCACTCTGACTGTTTCATGAAGGTTACCTTATTTCTGATCCCTGATAGGAAGCCATGGAGTTTAGTCAGAAAGATACTCCATTATCACTAGGTGTTTGTACTTCTTTACATAGTATTAAAATTTTGTGAAGTTGATATAAATACATTGTGCAATTGTTTGTAACCAGAGATGAATTGTTATTTATGTTTTATGTTAACAAAAAGTTACTGTTTGTAGGAATAGCATGAGGAGCTGGACCATATGGAAATCTGGGGGAAACTTGAAGAGTTGGGATATTTAGTCATATCCCCAGGCATTACTTCAGAAATGATACAGATCTTGGTAGAAAAGAGCCAGCTATAATAAGGAAGGTGAGATCTGTCTCCTGAGCTTGGACTGATAGATATTAAGTGGTGGTAAGTGTCCCATTTGCATTGCCTACCAGGCAAGGAGGTGCTGATATCTTGATGCAGAACCTCAGGGCCTGAAAGAGTTAACTGTTTCCTCAACTGATTCTCCCATCCCCTGTTCCAGGGATGTCTTACAGGATATGGACTGACTTTTCAGGAGATCAAGAACTTATAGTACAACTAGGAACTTGGACTCCTCACACAGCAGGGGAAAAAAAAGACATGCAGGAAGCAAGAAACCTAAAAATTCTCTGAAGGAATAAAGAACAAAACAAAACAGAACACAAATCAGGGTTCATATCAGTTCTTTAGACGCCTACATACAAATTTGTTTGGAGATAAAGTGGATTAGAGGATATGTGGAAATGCAGAAACAGAGTGAAATAAAGCCAGTGGGTTGGGCACATTGTCACATATGTTTCCATCAGACTTGGGGAGGGGAATGTCTGGGGCCAGGGAAGAGGAGGGGTTCTGAGAGGCACTCTGAGCTGCAGTCCCCACCCTCATACTTTAAGATGTCCTGTGTCTGGGGAGATATTTCCTTTGGGGTCCTGAGGAGAAACTCCTCCTGGGTGTTTGTTCAAAGCCTGAAATACAAGTTTGAGAAGGGAGGGAAAGGTTGTGAGGTGGTAGAACATGATTGGACTTTATGTTCAGAAGTGTGTGGTGCCCCGGGGCACAGATGGATCTAGTTTAGCTTCCATGTGGCATGAAACAATGTTTCTCCAGATTGGATTAACTCATGCTACCAGAAGGATTAAGCACTCAGCATGCATTCACTGGTCATTCATTTAATACATGTGAGCCAAGGCTCCAAGCCTATGGCACCTGCTCCATTGTCCCATTAGACTTCACTTACAAAACACAAATTAAAAGATAAAATTAAGAATTTCAAGATGGTGGCTGCAGAGCATTAAACCTCAAGTCTCTGAGCATGGAGCCTGGTATGGTTGCATTTGTCACACACACGTGAAGCCAGCCTTGTCTGCAATGTTATTTCTAAAAACGCTGTATTAAGTAAACTTCATTGGATTTTGTTATTTATAACCAAAACCCTAAACAATACAAAAATTGGTGCCAGACAGTGGTATCCAGGAATCGGAAGTAAAACTGGAGAACCAGGTCCAGTTGAAACAAAGAGCAGTGAAAATCTACATAATATTAAGTCATAATAATTTGGCAATTCATGGCTTGCAGCATTGAAATACCCAATTGAATTGTTGTCTATGGTTACGTAAAATATGGTGCTCATTGAAATCAAGGCTTTGGGAGATGGGGTAGACACTGCTTTGAAAAATGTAGATGATATGAGAAAATCAAGGAATATGTAGTAGAGTGGCCCCTTCTAGATAGCACAAAGAGCAAGAATAATAAGATCAAATTCCTAAATTTTCTGCTCAAGGCTCATAATGAAGCTCAAGGACTTTCTATGACCTTGTGAAAAGAATCTCTTATGTCTTATGTCTCTTATGTCTTGCAGGCACAGGGCTCAGATAAAAACAATTTCACAGTTCGAACCTATGGGCTGTCAATTTACAACAGTTGAATTCACAACCTTATGAGCTGCCATATGTGAAAGTTAAGGCACTGATTAGGAATGACTAGGAAGCTGAGAACTGGAATGGGGATATATAGGAGCATTAAAAGCATTTGGAATAATTCTTATATACCTGAGCAGAAGCTGACTTTCTTCCTTCCTTGTCTGATAAAGCTGTTAAGCTCTGCTTGAAAGTCATGCAACTCTTTTGATGAGTTGATTCTCCTCAAGTCTCATTCCAATTACTCATAATTATCTCCTGACCTATAACTACAAACACATCCCAAAGAGCCAATAGCAAAGTCAAAATATATTAGTGAGGAGAGCTCCAGTATCTTTAATCAAAGCTTTAAAGGTTGTTGTCTTTAGGCAGTGATTTGATGAGACACACTATTATTGAAGTATGCTTTTCAATTTTAATGGTTTTAGAAAGATTCCAAGCCAAGTGGTAGCTCTTTATCACCACAAATAAGGAAAATATGGTTACTATAATAGTTTGGTCTACATAGTTATTAGAATGCTCTCAAGTATAGGGATTTTAAGTAATGACTAATTCATCATGAGAGCACCAGTCTCAAAAGAGATAGGTGGCCCAAGGTCTTAGACTTCGTAATAAAAGTCATGACCCCTTACCCAAGCTCCAGACATGAAACAGTTTACCAACCTAAAGCTTATAAAATGAGGAAGTTGGTTGCCTTTAAAGAAGGGCCTTGCAGTAATATACTATATACCATGGGTCTTTTTCTTAGCCTTCTCCAAAGAATGTTATATCCATCAAGCAGGGTGAAAGTGTCCTAAGGAAAGGGAAATACTCTGATGTGTGGGTAACTGGTCTTCGTACCTAAGCTAAACTACTTCTTGGGAACCTGGAACACTATTGCGACCGAATAGTTATAATGAGGGCCTAAGAGGATCAGGAGCAACTCATTAGCATGGCTTATAAAAACAGAAAATAACAAGTGTTAGCAAAGACATGGGGACATTGGAATCCTTGTGCATTGCTGGTGGGACTGTAAAGTGGTGCAACCACTTTGGAAAACAATATGGCCGTTCCTACAAAAATTACAAATAGTATTACCATATGATCCAGCAATCCACTTCTGGGCATATACACAAAAGAGCTGCAAGTAAGGACTTAAGCAGATATTTGTGCACCCATATTCACAGCAGCATTATTCACAAAAACAAAAAGGTAGAAGCAACCCCAAGTGTCCATCAACAAATGAATGGATAAACAAAATATGATCTATACATACAATGAAATACTATTCAACATTAAAAAGGAAGGAAACTCTGACACATACCACAACATGTATGACTGTTAAGGACATTGTACTAAGTGAAATAAGCCAGTCTCGAAAGAACAAATACTATATGATCCCACTTGTATATGATAACTAGTGCAGTCAAATTCACAGGCAGAAAGTAAAATGGTTACTGCCTGGGCCAAGAGGGAGTGGGGAATGGGGATTTATTGTTTAAGGAGTTTCAGTTTGGGAAGATTAAAAAACAGTTCTGGAGAGGGATGGTGCTGATGGCTGTACAATAATGTAAATGTACTCAATGCCACTGAACTAACTATACACTTAAAATTAATCAAAATGCTTAATTTCATGGGTGTTTCTAGGAAGTTCAGGAGATTGGGTTATGTCAGAAAATTTATTTCAAAATGAAGGAGACACTGAAACTTCTATCATCTACTGTTAAGGAGATTTGATGATTGTTTTGATTTTGGAGGCCACAAAAATAAATTTGGTTTGATGGTCCATCCATTTACCAAGTGATCTGAAAAGCTACCAGCCCACACTGAAGACCTTTCTTCAAATGGCCCAGGACACAGTCAAGCACCCCTGCCTTGTGTCCCAAAGTTGCTCAGAATTCTATAGCAGAAAACAAAATATCTATGGCAAATGGGGATGGTGGTGTCTGGGGCAAGCCCCAAAAGAGCATTACTGAGGACAACCCTAGGGTTTTGAGTAAAGCTAGTAAGTTATAGCTTGCAACTAGATCTTAATAGAGATGAATGATATTCATGTGTGCCCAGGAGACTGTGACATTAAGATAAACACATACACACACACGCACACCCACACACACAAACCAGGGTCAAAGCAAGTACTGAGTGCACCTTTTAATTGCACAGCAGGTTATTCACATTCCTGAGCACTTAATCCTGCCTTGCTGCCATCCCTCACTCTGTCCTTGATTCTGTGGGAGATTCTCTGTGATCACATGGCCAAGGATGAAAAAAATTGGAGTCTGGTTTGGATAAGGCTCTGCAGAATTGCTGACTCAAGCCAGAAGGGGATAGCTGGAGTACCACAGTCTTAACCAAGGATGGTTTGATTTGACAGAAAAGAAAATTCTCCCAGGAAGAAAACTATCAAATTTTATTTTTTAAAGTAAGAAAAGATAAAGAGGTAAATCCCTGGGGCCTACTGCTGGAGCTGCTCAGGCCTTAGGAGTGGTCAGTCCATGTACTTCCTTAAAGCTGTCATCTCAAACTTCTATATGGCCTTAATAGATGTACACAGGTTTATTCTAATGCTTCCTCTGTAATGAACCCCTGTGATGTGACAATCCCCAACATAAGATGAGGAAACAAATAACCCCTCAAAAAGACAGATGCAGAACTTCCTCTCTCTCTCTCCCTTTCTCTTTCTTTTTCTCTAATCCCCAATTCTGCAGTGAAGCCTTAAGGGAATGACAGAAAGCAAAGCAGAGGTAGGGGTATTGCCGATCGCAACTCTCCAAATCCTACTATTGTACCTCTACAGGGCCTTAAACATATCTTCTTTTACATATAAAAGAAGATTAGATTTCATAGCATTCTGGCATATGAGCTGATGATCCCAAAAGCCCTTGGAAAATTAGAAAATGTTTCAAGTATGAGATGTGGTCATTGTTGATATTCTCAAAGTAGGTTACCTGTCAATAGATGAGGGCAATTATTAATGAACCCATTGATTGGGCCTAGTTTATAGTTCTGAAATAAAAGATGACTGAAGACTAAAACAAATATTTAAGGGAAACTTCCCTTATATTAAAACCGAGTGGCAGGCTGGGTTCCTGCTGGAATTATGTAGGCTCACATATGGATTCCTCATTCATAACTGTAAAACTCCAGCCAAGCAATAATGATCGTAATAAACCAAGGAGACCCTGGGTTAAACAAATGATTACAGTTGACAATAAAGGTGTAAACATGATCCTAATTAATGAATCTATAATCTCTCTTCTGAGTGTCTGGTTATTAGCCATGCTTCCAATTAAACCGAGTGCAGGAGTAGCATTCCATCACCCAAGAATGCAGCAGCATTCTGAATTTCTCAACAGACTGACCACCCCAGTCTTGATTTTTCAGCCTCTGTTTCTTTATCTGTTGAAAATCAAACAAGACTTTAATTGTTAATAAGACTCTCCTCCAAAACATCTTTAGTCTTTGGTCAATCTTTATCTTTACTCTGCAAGAATGGAGAGAAGCTGGGGTGGAAAGCTAAAGATAAACATTTTATATTTATGGATAGCCCTGCCATGGGTCACAAAGGCCAAGAGATGGAGCAGGTCCTTATTCTTGAGGAGCTAACGAATGACTATAGCTAAAAATAAAAATAAAACAGTAACAGTGTGTTCATCTACCTCAGATTGTCAAAGGATAGAAGAGACTTTTGGAGGTTAATAAGTCCATTCCCCTGTCTCAGAGCTTGGTTGTCTACTAAGGACTATAGACTAGCACCTTCTGCTGAGGTCCACCATGACCTAAGTCCATCTTTGGGCTATCAACCTACATTCCATGTGCTTTTAGGCTCTGTGAACCATGTGTGATCAAAATAGTCTAAGGAATTGGTGGGTTTCTCACATATTCTCCATGACATCTGTTCTTTAGCCTGCCAGCCACATTTGATGCTAAGGCAGAGAGAGCTGTCTCCCAAACAGAATCTTTTGCCATACATCTATCGCGTGGCGTTGACAGTCCTTCATGCAGTGTGGTGCGGGGGCAATGATAGCTCAGTAAAAATTCTTGCTAGGATCCAATGATTTATTTAGCTAACAGCTTAGTTAATTATGTCAGTTTGACAATTTCGAGAGGGAAGGAAAAACACACACGGGCTGGATGAGGAGATTGTCTTAGTAGTATTTTATGCCAAGATATGGTTAGGAAACCCACTGATTTCTTGGTAAAATCTCTAAGCTATCATACATTCTATAATCAAGACCACCACTATATTTTGAAAAACATATTTTCTCTCCACACTTAAACAAGGCAAAGTAAGACAAAAATAGAAAAAAATAAAAACACAGAAAACCCAAAAACAAACAAAAAGGAATCCCAGAAACCAAATAAACATTTATTTTTCAAATAATGGAACATTTCCTTTGGAAGGAGAAGGGGTCCTTTGCTAGGAATTGGAAGACCCAGACTCCAGTTTCTGTTCTGCTTTTGGGTGGCTCTCTCTTGACTTTAGCTCTCTTGTCATCTAAGAAAAAATAAGCCAGGTAGAAGCCCAAAGCCCTCACAGTCCTTGCACACCAGAATGCTGCCAGATCATGAATGCTCAGGTCACAGAAGAGACCTAGAAGAGGGCAGGATGTTGAGTGGACACCGACTGTCATTAAGCAGATATCAAGGTTCTCTGCTTTACAGCCAAAGCCATTTTACCCGCCCTTGCTGAAGAAGGCTTTCCTTGTTTCCTATAGCACTAGTCTCAACACCTTCACCTCATTCAAAGGCACAACTGCAACATTTTCTTTATACAAAATTCTTCCTGATCTCTTTCTCCCATAGGCCTTGAGGCTAGTCATGATTTATTCATCCTTTCCATACATATTTTTGAGTGCCTGCTATAAGAAAGACACTGTTCCCAGTGCTAGGGATACAGAAAAAACAAAACAACCTCTGTTGTCATGGAGATACCTGCTAGAGCTTTAATACCTTCCTGCATGAGAAATGCACCTGGTGTCATTCTCACATTAGGGATAGGAAAAGGAGGAACCACAGGCGAACAATTTCAGCATTCTAGAGGTGGAAAACAAAAATAAAGTCTGTAAACAGACTGTAATAAAATAGTCTACAAGTTTGTAGCATGACCTTATTCTCTTCCACAACTAGCAATAGTAAGTATAACACCAATCACTAACATTTACATGGCACCCTATGGTTGAGAAGTCCTTTTTTTCCCTAGGCTTTTATTTATTTATTTGAGAGAGCGTGTGCATGAGTGGGGGGAGGGGCAGAGAGAGAGAGCCAAGCAGACTCCTCACTGTGCACAGAGCCCAACGTGGGTACAGGACTGGATCCCAGGACCCTGAGACCATGACCTGAGCTGAAGTCAGATGCTTAACCGACTGAGCCACCCAGGTGCCCCAAAAAATCCTTTTGACAAATATTATCATTTCCTTTAATAAAAATCCTTCAAGGGATTATTAGTTTTGCCTCTTAATAAATGAAATTGATGAATGCACAGAGTTTAAATGACCAGCCCAAGATAACTAGTAAACAGCAGAGCTGAGACTAACTCTGGTTTTCACTTCAGATCTCATACTCTTTCTATTATGATGAAATTACTCTGAACATTTCTTATTCCACTTTCTTTTTTTAAAAGACTGTTTTAGTGGGCTGGAGCTTGCCAAAACCTCATTCTAACTACAAATCATGGAGCCTCCCCCATGAACTTACCAACTGCTCCCAGAGTTACTTCTTAAATCTTGTTTTAGCCATTAAATTTTGGTCTGATAAGTAAAGTAGTCATTTTAACTATATAACATAGAGGAACTAAAATAGGGGGGAAAAGACTAACCCCTTGCTACATTTTGCTTGTCAACTAAAACAAAACAATTCAGGATTGGATTTAGAAGTCTGTCAGTTGTTCTAGAGATGAGGAGCTTTGGGGATAGTCTTCAGGTTCATAAAAGATTCCTCATTTCACTTCCACTGAGAATGGAGGGAAATGGAAAATATTGAGCCTGTAGCACAAAGAATTTAAATTAAAGATACAACAGAACTTCAAGAAAATGAGAGCCATCATTCACTGGAATGGATAGGTGCCTCAGGACCAGGCAGAATCAGCTTCTCCTGACATAAGCTTCCTCTAAGAGGCTTAGATGAAGGATAGGAAGGAGAGGGTGATGACTGAAATGATTTCACAAGGCCCCATCCAGTCTTTATTCCAAAGATTCAAGGCAGAATGGTACAGCAGAAAGATGGACAGGGATTCTAGTGGCCTGGGCTCTCCAGGGCTCTGCCACTATCTAGCTCAGGAAGGACATCAAACTCCTGAGCCTTAGTTTCTTCATCTTAATCATAAATGAGACTAATGGATTGTGGTCTAACTTCCTTGACAGATCATCATGAGCAGCACTTGAGATAACCTCCTATATATCTAAATTCATAAGGGCAAACATCTTTTGTTTTATTTTTATTACTACTGTATCCTAAGCATATGCCTTGGGATATATACTGGACCTGGTACACAATAGACATTCAATAAATGTTTGGTGAATAGATTTATAAATAGCACATGTAAAAAAATACTTTGAATGTAGGGAAAAATGGAAATGGGAAGTATTATAGCTATGTCAACTATCTGTGGAGACTATTCCAGTGTATATCCCATTACCTCTCTCACCTCTACACTATCCCATGCCCATTCCTGTCAGTCAGGATGAGCTCAATAGAGACAAACCAACAACACTGATCTCTACAGGTTAAAATTGAGCTGGTGGCTGTGGGAAGCACAATACGGAAAGAGTTGATGTGAAGGATGCTGCTACAGCTACTCTCTTGGATTACTCTCCCTATATCTCATAAGTCTTGTTGAAACAAGTGTGAAGGAACCTACCTTGCCATTTTCCATCCCAGCTGACTGCAGGCAGTTATGATCAGATAATTGAATAGGCATATATCCTATGTAATCAAAAGAAGCTGGTACCCATCTCTCAACTTGACATTAAGTTAGTATTTTTCCAGACAACCTCCGTGCCCCATCACAGAGTTGCTTCTCAAATGTAAATGTCAAGTGAGGCAGCAGAAATTAATTTAATATGCTTTATGGGCACTGGGTAATACCCAGAAGGCTAACAATGGCAGAACAGAATTATAAAAGAATTGAGAGTGAGTGTGCTTTATAGACCCTGGCGCATTGCCCAGGGCAGTAGAGTAAGTGGGAGAAGGAAACACTGGTAATTGGGGTCAGTGGTCAGCTTTCTTTTCAGCATGAGTGGTTTTTAGAACCACCAGAATTTTTCCTTACAAAGACAGCACACAGGCTTTTTGTTCTGAGGCCCACCTCAAAGACAGGATGCTCAAGTTTTCTGATGTATAGGTACCAGGTGGTTGGAGGTGGCAGTAAATTTGGTTCTAACGACTGTGGAATTCTTTGTGTGAGGAATTAGGACAGGAGCACCTAATTGGCATTCTGTCTGCATTGAAACACTTTAGCATATGGTGAAGTGGTTGGCTCTGAAATTAGATCACATAGATTTAAATTCCACTTTTGCCATTTATTGACTATGAAACCTTAGGCAGCTTATTTAACCTCCCTGTGCCTTAGTTTTCATATTTATAGACTAGAATAATAATGGCACCTATTTCAGAGGGTTTTTGAGAGAAATAAATTAGTTGGTACATGTCAAGCATGTAGAACAGTGACTGGAACAAAGTAAGTACTCAGTTGATATTGGTTATAATTATCTGTCAATAGTATGCAATTTGGACTTTCCAACTTTAGATTGGAAATGGCTGTCTTTTCCAACTTTCTCATTTCTCCATTGGTGTCCAGATGTCATAATGCTTCTGTGATCCATGATCATGTTGCTACTTTTGGAGCTCAATTTCCATCAACATGAGGTAGAGATGAAAAACACTTCTGGTAGTCAAAGTCCTCAATCTGAGCGTCAATTCATCTATTAACTAGCTAGGTGACTCTAATAAATTCTCAATTTACTAATTTTTTAAATAAGGAGGTTGGACCAGTTGATCTCTAGGGATGCTTCTAGTCCCCAAATTCAAGAAATCTACTGCCCCCACGGAGGCTCAGAGACTCTCATATCTAAACCTTTAAGTGACTAAGCTTGGCTTCTACTTTGTGTTGAATACCAGGGATGTATCAGCAATACTTCTTTTCCAAGTTACATTTTCACTGTATTTTCTACCTCACTCTCCTCCCACTTCTCCCTCACTTGGCAACTTGGAGTCTTTGTGTCAGCAAGTGAGAGGAACTGGAATTTCCAAAGTCTAACTAGCCTGAAAACTTTCTTCTCTTCTTCCCCATCTACCCTCACATTTCTAGCACTTTCTCAAGATACTTGGTCTTTTTTCTTCTAGAGCATTGTCTCAACTACAGACACTCTGTCAGAAGAGAGGAAGCATGAATGGGTCTGTCTCATGTAGTCAAGGTGCCATCATTCTTCCCTTATTTATCATCAAGTCAGCCAGGAGTTGAAGTCCTAATATCATGTGCAGCCAGTGTAAGTGAAACCCCCTGACCTATACATGGTCTTAAAAGTTAGGATGGATATGAATTATAATATGACATGATTCTTAGCTTAAGACTCTGATGTAGAGAAATGATATAGGACCATAAAAGGGTCCACCAGAGCTCTCTCCTGTTAATATTTATATGTCTATTGGATTAACATTTGATTCCCCTACCAAACTATAAGTTCCATGAAGGTGGGGACTATATTTTTACTTTCTACAGCATCCCTGGCATTGAACAGAGTGTCTGATATATAATAGGCTCTCAAAAATATTTGTTGAATAAATAAATGAAAGAGTATATTATATTAGATTAGTCATTTGGAACCAAACTCACACCAAGTGCTTGTCTTAGGAATGAGATGAGGAAGAGAAAATTCTATCAAGAATGAATGGGAATTATACAGGAGCCATGAAATGGTCAAGATCTTCTGGTCCCTCATTTAGAAGATTCCTGTTATACTACAGGAACCCCTTGGTTTGGCCCATGTGCACATCACACCATCCTCTTTCTCTAAAAAGGGACTTTAGGGAAATCTCTGTCCAATCATCTCAGAAACTGATGCTTAGAAAAACAAGAGACACCTTTAGGAGCTAACCTTCTGGGCGGGCCACAGAGTTATATCAGTCAAAATAAGGTTAAAAATGAGCATGAGTATAAAAACAATAATTTACCATGACAAAATATGGCTTATTCCAATAATGCAATATTTAAAATCAATCAATCGAATACATCATATTAATGACTAAAGGAAAAAAAAACAGGATGGTATCAATTGATGTAGAAAGAACATATGACAAAATTCAATGTCTATGCATAATCCAAAATTTCAGGAAGCTAGAAATAGCAGGGAACCTCCTCATATGGTAAAGGGCATCTATAAAAAAAGCCTATATCTAACATTATACCTAATGTTGAAAGACAGAATGCTTCCCATCTAAGATTAGGAACAAGGCAAGGATGTCCATTCTCATCACTCCTATTCAACACTGTACTAGAATTCTTAGTGTAATAAAGTAAGAAAAAGAAATAAAAGTCATATAGATTGGAAACAAAGAAAGTTGTCACTATTTCACAGATAACATGATTGTCTACATAGAACATCCTAAGGAATCTACAAAAAATTCCTAGGACTAATAAAAAACTAAGAAAGGTCACAGGATACAAGGTCAATACACAAAAAATCAGTCATATTTCTAGATACCAGCAATAAACAACTGGAATCTGAAATTTTATGTACATTTTATCTACAATAGATCCAAAAACCAAAATATTTGGGTGTAAATCTAACAACATGTGTAGGATCTGCATGCTGCAAAATGCTGATGGCAGAAAGCAAAGAAAACTTCAATAAATGTAAAGACATACTCAGATAGCAAAGATGACAATCCAAATCCCAATCCAAATTTCAGCAGGCCATACTTTTTTTGGTAGAAACTGACAAGATAATTCCAAAATTCATATAGAAAGGTAAAGGGACTAGGATAGTCAAAACTACCTGGAAAAAGAAGAACCAAGTTGGAGGGCTTATACTCCCTGATTTCAAGATTTATTATAAAGCTACAGTTATTAAGACAACAAGGTATTTATGGTAAGATAGATGAATAGATGAATGAAATAGAATAGAGAACCTAGAAGTGGACCCATGCACATATGATCAATTGATTTTTTTCAAGGTGCAAAGTGGATCATGGACCTAAAACTTTAAAAACTCTAGAAGAAAATGTAAGAGAAAATCTTTGTGATCTTGGGTTAGATGTAGATTTCTTAGATATAACCCCAAAACAAGACCCCTAAAATAAACATTGAGAAATTGGACTTTATCAAAATTAGGTACTTTTGCTCTTTAAAAGACATTCTTAAAGAAATTAAAAAAAAAACAGATCAGGAGAAAAATCTTGCCAGTCATAAATCTGAAAAAGGTTTTGTATCCAGAATATAGAGAGAACTCTCAAAATTCAGTAATAAGAAAACAACCAAACCAATTAAAAATGGGCATAAGGCTTGAATAAACACTTCACCAAAGGGATATATAAATGGAAAGGAGACACAGAAGATGTCCACAAACATCTATTAAGGGAAATGTGAATTCAAAATGTAATATGATACCACTACTCGCTTATTAGAATGGCTCAATAAAAAATACTGACAGTATCAAGTGCTGATGGGAATGCAAAGCAACTGATGAGAATGCAAACTGGAAAAACAGTTTGAGAGTTTCCCATAAAGTTAAACATATACTTATCATGTGATTTAGCAATCTCACTCCTGGGTATTCAGCCAAGAGAAATGAAAACTTACATTGACACAAAAACCTGTACATAAATATTTATAGCAGCTCCATTCATAATTACCAAAAACTGAAAACAACCCAAAGCCCTTTCACAGGTGAATGCATAAACAAGTGGTGGTAAGTTCATACGGTAGGATGCTACCCAGTAATAAAAATAATAAGGAAGTACTGATACACACAACAACTTGGATGAATCTCAAAGAAATTATGCTGAGTGAAAGAAGCTAGCTTCAGAAGGTTACATCCTGTATGATTCCATTTATATGACATTCTCAGAAAGACAACATGATAGCAATAGAGAAAAGATCAGTGGTTGCCAAGAGTTAAGATCATGGAGAACATGTGAAAAAAAAAGGGTAGTGTGAGAGAGTTTTTTGGAATTAACGGAGCTGTGCTGTATTCTGATTATAGTGATAGTTATAAGATTCTGTATATACGTCAAAGCTTGTAGCACTGTAAACCCCTACAAAAGGCAGTTTTGCCACATTTTAATTTTTGAAAATTAACACAGAGCTATTTCAAAGGAAATGAATAGGTAAAAGGGCAGCCCAAGAGCGTCAGATGGAAGAGGAAGAGGCAGAAGCAGAATTTTCCTTGGCTCTTGGTTTATGGAGTATCTTGAATATGATGAGTCTTGGGTTTTGTTCAGCGTCAACCTGAAGAAGCTCTCTGGTTTCTTCTTTGGGTCCATATTTCCCTCCATGGCATTTGATTAGGTACTCCATCACAGGTCGGGGTATCAGTGCAAGACTTAAGCATGGGGCTTTCCCAATGACTGGGCTCTCACAAAGTGTCACTCTCACTATCAACCACCAACAGTAATACCCCTCTTGCCCAAGCCTCTCCCTTCCCTGTACTCTGGTTGCCCTCTAAATGGCATGAGCCCAAAACAGGGACAGTCACTTGTCTACTCACTTCGCAAATATTTACAGAGTCCCTATTGGGTACCAGGCAAATCCAGGGACCCTCCTGCCAGGCTGAGGCCCACGGCATATTCTGGAGGGCACGGCTGTCAAAGCAGCTGTCCTCACGAGGCCAGCAGTGGTATGTCCTGTCCCAAAGGTCCTAGGCTGTTATCTGATTTCCCATCTTTGTTGATTTTAAATGCTTTCCAACACTTCACCCCTTTCTCAGATGAAGATTTAAACATAGGCAGATGTACATCCAATATGGCAATATTTTTCTGTTGACTCATCAACCTCCATTAGCACGTGCTTCGTTAACTCTCTGATGGTATTCAGTTTGTACTTGGAATGACTTATCTCAGTCTACTGTCAGAAAAATCCATTCCTTTTCTGTTTCCAGAAATACAATATGAGGCTAGTGAGATTAGGTGTTGAAGCACAGCAGTGACTTATCCAAAGTCACCCAACAGATTGGAAGTAGAGCTTATCTCACAAGAGTGCCAAGTTCTTTCCCACAGTCAGACTAGGGAGCTGAAATCCTACATACAGAACAATCGTTAAAAATCCCTCTCTAGAAACTGGACGGAAATGAGAGAAGCTCTCTCCCCAATAGCTGCTCAAGCATCGTAGAACAGAAATGCTTTCAAAACACAGTCAATGTCCTGGGGGCAAGAGATGTTTTTGGTATAAGTTGCGATGACAGCAGTTTGCAACAGACCCACATTCGGGGAACTGTTCCAGCATGCCAGAGGTTTGGAGGCTTTTAACGCTCATAATTCATCCTCACACACAGGCCAACTAAGCTAAAGCAATGTTAAGGGGCTGACAAACCACAAAGACCAGGAAATGCAGAGTGAACACTGATCGGAAGAACAATGTATATCAAAAGGCAATCTGGGAGCACAGGCTGGTCCTGTGAGGCTTGAAAGCAACTGTGATGATTTCCCAGCACACGCAGAGGCCTCCAGCCAGAAGGTGCACAGAGAGGGAAGGGGAGGAGAAGTCCACCATGGCCCACCGTACTACCCAGAAGTAGTATGCAGGAAGGCTGGCCTAATGCTGAACTTAGGTCAAAGCTTTACTGAGTGAGAACACTTAATGTGATGCTTTCTTAAATTAGTCCCATTTCCCTGGGAGCAAAGCAGAGTTAAGGAATCTGGGTTAGCTCAAGAGGGCATCACTGAGTGGGACCATTCAGTCAGGGGGGACAATTCCACCCACCCCCTTCTCTACCCTCATCCCCTGCCCCCTACATCCCATGCAGGTCTCATTTAGGTAATTTTCCTCATCTTCTCTCTTCCTGGTGCCTCTCCTCCAACTTCAGGTTCTTTGCATAAGAACAACAGAGCACAAACATGCAGATACCTCCAGCACCTGCTCTTTCATTTACAGTAAATATGCTACCTTGCAGATAAGACATTCGGAACAGACAGAGTTAGAGAAAAAACAGAGTTCAGAAGGACAGCACCAGGAACCCATCCCAGGTGTCCATCCCGTGCCTGCTCTCCTCCCTGCCTCAGTGACCCATTTCCTATTTGACCCAGAACTTTAGGCACCTGTCCACCAGCATTGATTTCTATCCATGAGATTGCCCCCATCTGCCCTTCCTGGCTGTTTAACTGAAAGATAAGGACAAGTCAATAGCCTGAGACCCTATAAGATCTCTAATCGGTGAGAACCAGAACATACGTTGGGGCTGAGATTGTTGGAAATGAAATTTGGATACTACTGTTGACCTTAGCAGTCCTGAGCGGTGGGGGAGCATTTGATGGCCATTAGCAGATCTCCGTGATGGTCCTGGCTCTGACTAGCTGAGTGGCCAACAGCACGTCATCCATCCGCCCTCTCAGGTCCTGCCTCAGATGCAACTGTGGGCTCGCTCAGTGCCCCAACAGATGAGGGGGAGGGCACGGCAGAACTTTCCACCCAGACAGCCCTTTCTGTACAGCCCTTGACTCTTGTCTAGTGACTCTCAGACTCCAGGACATAAGAGCTCTGCTGGTGTCCCAAACACCAAGGACCTGAGCCCTCTGATGCCTTCTGATGGGACCATGTTCTCAGGCCACTGAGGACAAATGACATTCTGAAAACAAACAAACAAACACAAAAACAAACAAAACACCCTTTCTCTCCAACATGCAAGCCACCTTTTCCCCAACCTCCTCTCCTCATGAATCCAGATGACAGAGACTGAGCACAATTCTCTCTGCCTGCCACTGAAGCTGCGAATTCCTTTTAAGATTGCTGGGTAGGCTGTACAGCCTGAGGAAAGAATCCTTAGGGAGGTGCTGCCCTCTGCTGGGAGACGCACAAAAGCAAGACCCCGAAATGCAGGGGCTCCTTGTCTGCAATTCTCCTCTCTGTGGAGGAAAGGCACTGCTCTGTGTTCGGGAGCTAGCCAGAAAAGGACATCATATATGGAAGCAGAGAAACGGTGGATGAAATTCGGGATTCAAGAATCAGGGGGATGGTCCCCGAAAGATGGGCAGAGTCCCAAGAGGGCAGGACGGGATGTGAGAGGTTATTGCGGTCATTCCCTTGTCTGAGCAAGCCCTCAGGCATGGCTCAGTCTCCTAGCACCTTGGCATTAATAATAATAATAATAATTAATAATAATAATTTTTAGAAACCTCTCTGCCTATCAAGTTCTCACTTCCTTTAGGTCAGTGACTAACTGAGTGAACAAACCAAATTTGAGTACCAACCATGCCCATAGCATACAAACATGAGTTAGTCCCAGCCTTGCCCACAGTGAACTCACAGCATAATCAGAAAGGCAGAAAAGTGGCCAAAGAAAAAACATAACATGTGGGAATGTACCCAATGTTAAAAGAGCAGATGGGAGTGACCAGAAATGCAAGCAGGGCGGTGGCATCTGGATCTTAAAGCAGGTGTCCTCTAGCAGAAGGCACCTGACTGAGCCTGACATAATGCAGAGGATTTAAGGAGTGGTGGGCAAGAAGAACAGGAATAGAGACATGAGAATGTATATAGAGGGGGATGCATGTGGAAAAGGAAAAACAGGACTTGTTCTTTCTCCCCTGTTTTCTTCCCTGCAGGGCTGAGAAAACAATAGGCCACTTCAGTTTGAGTTGAACAGCCCACCATTACAAGCTGCATGGTCGGGTCAGAGTTTACATACAACCTTCTGTCTATAAATAGCACCTTGCTTGTGCTTACACACCCCCCTCTGAAAATAGCATTGGCTGTTCTCACAGTGACTTTGAACGGAGAGTTTATATATAGTTTACTCTCTCTCATCTATTTATATTTCTTTTGTTTACATAAATATTCTTCTCCATTTATTGCTGTCATGTCTGGGCACCTGATGTCATTAGAAGAACACATAGCAACTTCATTCCAAACGAACTGGGCAGCTAAATGCATTCCCCCTTATCCCCTGTCTGTTCTCAAATGTGTTTCTTAGAATTCCACAATTCCAAGCTCGAGGCTTGTAAAGAGACTTAAAAGGGCACTTTTTTTTTTTTTTTTTTTAAATCTGTACTCTGCCTCCAGCTAGATTCCCTGGAACTGGCCTGTTTAAATTTCCCAGGCCTCCCAGGAAGGGAGCACACCCCCGCCCTCCTTGTCCTAAATTGGCACTTTACAACCTTTGGTTCACTTCGGCTGGAGCAACCACAACCCGTTCACTCTGCTCAGAGGGCCCTGCAAATGCTCTCAGGCTCGGTATCTACGGCCGGTCCCTTTTCCCAAGCAGAACTCCCACCCTGCTTCCCTTTGGCCCCCAGTTATCATTTGTATCAATCTTTTCATGGCGTTCCTGAATTCTTCTTAGATCTTCCTTTCAGATTCTGAGCTTTCCTTAAGGCTGAGGGTTCAGAATCCTAAGGAGACCCTGGATTTCCTTAAGGTTGAGGGTTCAGAATCCTAAGGAGACCCTGGATTTGGTTTCAAAACCATTTGAAAAGTGCTTCTGAGTCCCTGGGATGACACCAAGTCCAGTCACGGAAGTCCTGGTGTCACCTCAGGATATCATAAATGGCCGGGGGCTGACTGTGAACTCTTTTCTACCTTTCTTCCAGGAGAGTAGCAAGCACATAAGCTCTAGAAGCAGATAGTCCTAGAAGCACAACTCTGCTGCATACGGCTGTGTAGTCTTAGGCAAGTCTATAAACCTCCCAGAGCCTCAGTTCACTCACCTATAAAATGGAGCTGACACTAACTTTTCAAAGTTGTGAGAAAATATAAAGAATAAGAGAAGTATGTGTCTACTAGTTACTAACGTCTAATCCCTTACCTTCTCTTTCCACATATCCCTTCTTGCATTTTTTGAAACCCCTTTCTAATGAAGACTTCCCATAACTCCTGTAGGATCTAAGGAGGTCTAAATCTGCCCCCTGAAGTGAGAACCAGTGTCCTAAGCAGGTGCAAGCCATTCTGAATATATAGCACAAGTTTTGAGTCATTTCCTGGATCCCCGGAAAGAGATGAACTTGCTGCATGGTCTTGGTAGCTTCACTGGACGGCCTGGGAACAGCAATGAACAGAATTCTGTTCTGTGGTGCACAGCATCCTATGGGAAGTACACATCCTCCATCTCTTATGAGGAATGAGCAGGAAAAGTAGTAGATAGGGAAACAAGATAGAGAGTGAGGCGTTGAAGGGGGAGCACCCAGGTGTGCAAGGGTTCGGACCCCTGAGGAGAGACGAGACCCACAGATACCTCATTCTCCCACCTGGGCTCTCATTCTTGGCTCTTAACCTCACCCTTTTCTGCCTTTCACTGAGCACGCAGCCAGTCTGGTGTTTATTTCAAGTAATCTTGTATTTTATTGTAAAATTGGATTCAATGTTAAAGCTCTTCTCTAATATGCCTGCTAAGTAACATGAGCCACCCGCTCAAACTAGGACTCTAAGTGCCTCCTCATTACAATCCCCCTCCTGGTCAGGGTCAGCATTATCGCTTCTGGAAGGTGGGTGGGGATGAAAGGCCAGGGTCCCCTAGAGAGCTGGTGGCCAAAGCAAGCAGTCATCAAGGAAAGCAGCGGATTCCCTGTTGGACTGAGGCCACTCACTCAGACCAACAGTCCCTGAAGCATCCAGTTTCTTCACGAAATGGAGAGTCAAAGGGGCGACCACATTCACCCTTCCCCTCCCTCACCTGGATAACTTCTACCTTCTTTCAGCCCCAAAGTGGGCATCAGTTCCTCCCCCAGCAAACCCTATGGGTGTGTTCTGGGGAGATGGTACTTCCACATTCTTCCATGGTCTTCCATTGACCTCCCCATTAGTCTGGTGCTGTCTACTATTTCTTGTCTAACTGCCTGCCTCACGACTCCCCATAGCCTCGTTCTGTTTCCAATGGAGTGGCTGCTCACGCTAGCGTCTCAGCGTTAGTCAGGACTGGAAGTCACTCGAGCCACTCTTTGTCTCTCAGTCAAGAACTATTTGTAGAGTCTCCGTCATGAGCCCTGCATTGTTCTGAGCATTCGGCATCCATTCATAAACCAACCAGGACAAAATCCTCTATGATCATGAAGCTAACATTGACTTTCCTGATCCTGGGCTAATTATAACCCCTGACATTAACATGGCCTTTCATTCCTGACCAATATCTTCACTTTCACCCCTGCATTTGAACCCTGCCACAGCCTTGGAGCTTGCGTTGGCTTGTCCCACAGGCACCACTGGTAGTAGGTAAGAGGGGAGGCACATGCAGAGCTGACATCACCTGTTTGTCAAAGAGTGATTCAGAGGTGGGGTCAGGACTAGAATCTGGGGCTCTTGCTTCTCAGTGTAGGCTCTGTAGTTTTCTACTTCCTGCCTTTATGTTACCGAGATCCAAGCCTGCCATTTCTGAGCCAGCGTCAACCCTGGAGGAGGCCTCCCAGCTCCTTTCACCACACTGTTATCCCCCATCCCTGAGTTACTGCAGCCCTCGGGTCTAGCTACCGTGCAGCACTTATTCAAGTGCCATATGAAGCTGTTCGATATTGTTTTGAGTGTCACATATTCCCGGCAAGACTGTAAACTCCCAGATGACCTGGGGCCCCATAGAGAGTCTCTGGATCATAGTAGCTCCTCCTGACTGGTATGCTGCAATGGTTTAGGAGAGATCCTAAGATGGTCTCAGAATATGACCTCTGGCTGCAGGTAGCCTCATTTGTTTATCCTGGTGAGCTGTACAAATCACTTATCTGTGTGCCATTCTATAAAAATATGATGCAAAGCTCTGCTTATATTCCCTAGCAGAGAACTGGACACATGGCTGGTGGTTAATAGATAATCTGGCAATGCTCTAAATACCAAAAAGACAAACTTTACATTATTTCAAAGCTGGGAGGGATGGGGAAGTATCTGGTTATTGCAAATGGGGACTGAGGTCACTGAGGAGAAGTTAATGACTAGTTGAAGGTCACACAGCTAATAAGTATCAGAGCTGGGAAATGTTTCCCTGGAAAATGGCTTTAGGTTTGCCTATAAATCTGCAGACCACAGAGAGTTTGGAACAAGGAGAGAGAGCACACAGGAGGCTGGGTGAAGTCAGACACAAGGCCTTTTACATTAGCCCCAGATGCCTGGCGTCTCAGAGGACAGCTGGAACCACTTGATAGAGATATCTACTTCCGTGCAAGGCAGCCTCTCTGAGGGCATGGGGGACACCTGCAAGCCAGATGTGATGGTTGGAGGTTAGATTTTGTTGGTACTAGGTACAGTGCACCCCCCTTAGCCCCCACTCCTGCCAATGTGATTAGTGAGTAGAATTTTGTAACAAGGAAATAAGGCTGAGCAGAAACATATCTGGCATGCAATGTACCATGCAAGACGCCAAGACGATATGTGGCTATCAACGACTCAGTCCCTGTGGCACTCTATCCAGGCTATTGGTTAGAAAAAGCAGGAACATTTATGAAAAGACATTGGGAGATACCCAGAAACCATAGATTTGAGTCCTGACTCTCTGGGTAACTGGCTGTGGGGCACTGTGAAGTCATTTAGCATCTTCCAGCTCCATTTTCTCATCTGTGAGGACATGAAAAGTTCGGACAAGACCACACCTAAGATTCTTGTGTTTCTGACATTCTGGCTAATTCATCCCTCTTGATGTCTTCAGATGTTAGCAAAAGAGCTGCTAGTGTTTGCATAGGCACACTAACCCTGTCTGTCATTAGCAGGAAAGAACAGGTAATACTAGGTTTAGAATATAATGAAATCAAATCATGTACCTAGCATAATGTCTCTCATGTAGTAGACTTACAATGAATGTTGATTGAGAGAAAAAAAGAAGAAGAAAAAAGGACAAAAGGAAGGAAGGGAGGGAGAACTAATTAAGGCATACTGTTTTTTCCACCTAAGTAATGAAAGCTAAAATTATTTTAGAATTTTTATTCCAAGTATTATTCTAAGTACTTAAACCTATTAATTCTTTCATCTTTACACCCTAACTGTAAGAGAGATGGCCCCATTTTACAGATGAAGTGAAGGAGGCACAGAGAAATTTACTAATGTGCCCCCAAGTCACCCAGCTGCTAAGTGGTAGAGTCAAGATTTGACTTTCTGTCTTTTATTCCTCACCTGTGTCTCCCACATAGTGCCTACCAGTGTGTGTGAGTAAAAGAATGAGGTGGTTGGATATGGCTGAGGAGCCAAAAGATAATAACACCCGAAAGAGGTTCAGCCTTGGGAGACCCATACAAGTCCTGCCTTCTTCACCTGGATCAGGAGGTACTTAGATTCCAGAAAGACCACAATGGTCAAGGTAATTGGCTGGTCACTGTCTGATGTACATAGTTTATACTCCTAAATATCCCCACCTCCTGCAGCAGCTATTTCCATAGTAATATGGTCAATGGAAAAGAATGTTGGAGCCAAAACATGTTGGTGTGGGTACTAGCTCTACCATTTAATGTGTGACCTTGGGTCAGTCATACCTTTGTGCCTCAGTTTCCTCATTTGGGTCATAAAGATTTTGGATTTTCTTTAAAGCACCTAGTCCAGAACCTGACAAATAGTCAGCTTTTAGTGATATAACTTCCCTTTGCTTCTGTTTGTTTCTCAAATTCTAGAAACTTAAGCTCAGATTATATCATTTATTCTAAGATGGGATGGAGAGACCCCAAGTGTGCTGTATGTCTAAACTCAGTCCTGAGAAAGATCCACAAGCTCTCAGATGGTGGTAGGCATGCAGGAAGCCAGGGCACTCATGCGCTAAGCTAGAGCTTGTCACCTTAGGTCTGAGCTAAGGCCCATCCTCTACTCTTGGGCAGGGATCCAATTAAGCCACAGATAATTCACCCTCATCAAAGATTTCCTTAGGTGTAGCACTCCACAAGCTTCCTTGGCAATAAGTTCCTTCTTTTGTCTAACTGGCATCCTTTCTATTATAATTTGATCTCACTTCCTTTGCTCTGACTCTAAGGGGAAAGAAGAACAGCTGGTTACCACCACCCACATACTAGCCCTTCCAATAAAGGATGCTAGTGCCAAAACATGGGGTTCCAAAAGCCTGTGCTTTCATCCTGTCGTAAAACCCGATCCAACTGAGTTGGGAGCTTTGTGGTTTAGATATCAGTTGAGTCAACCTCAGTGGGTACCAGGCAGTCTGTGGGCAGCAGAAGATATTTCCTATGCCATGGGAGTGGGCCTCGTGGTCTTACTGTGGTGGCAGGTGGAGCAGAGTCCACCTGTTATTCCATTAGCCTTCTATCCAAGGTGTGAGCAAAGAGGAAGGGTTTCTGGGTAGTCTGCTGGGCAGAATATCAGACAGGAGGTGATGGGAAGGAAGACGTGCAATGCTCCCCTAGAATAATGTGGATGATCCAAAGAGGAAATTTAAATAGCCTACAAATATGTGAAAAGTTACCGACTCACTAGTTGTCAAAAGATGTATCTCAATTTCAAAAGATGTCATTTTCTGCCTATTGGTAAATTTTGGATTTTATTTTTTATGGTAAGACAGTTTTAGTGGAAATGCAGGGATTAAACTCTCTCATACATGGCTGGTAGGAGTGTAAACTGGATTACAATTTTTGGATAGCAATTGCTGGTATCAAACCAAAGACCTCAAAACATTCTTTCAAAAAACATCTTTACATATTCTATAAAAATACTGATTAGTGTATGTAAAATTAATTAAGCTGCATTCACTATAGTATTTTTTAACAACTGCAAAAACTATGGAACAAATTACATGTCCAATGATAAGGATTTAGCTAGATAAATTAAAGCTCATCGTGATTGTGGAAAAGTGTATAGTCATTAAATAAGAAAAATATAAAGACAGAAAAATAGGATATATTAGGTGAAAAAATAGATATCAAAACAACATATGCAACAACTATCTCTACATTGACATTAATATCTATATCTATCCATCTATCTATCATCTATCTAACCATGGAAGGATATATACCAAAATATTAATTGTGATTATGTCTGGGTGGTGACACTTTAGGTCATTTTACTTTTCTTAGTTTTTCTTTAAATTTAGATTGTGGAATCTAATATTTATACAAAAAAACCCATATATTCCATTTGTGTTAAGGAAAAATAATAATGTGATTTTAAGGGTAGAACAGTATAGGAAAACTCGCCCCCACCCCAGTGCCCCATTAAAAAAAAAAAAAAAAA
>NC_138373.1:71179910-71201633 GCF_054177405.1 Leptonychotes weddellii | reverse complement strand
AGCGGGAGAGGAAGAATGAAGCGGGGGAAATCGGAGGGGTAGACGAACCATGGGAGACGATGGACTCTGAAAAACAAACAGGGTTCTAGAGGGGAAGGGCGTGGGAGGATGGGTTAGCCTGGTGATGGGTATTGAGGAGGGCACATTCTGCATGGAGCACTGGGTGTTATGCACAAACAATGAATCATGGAACACTTCATCTAAAACTAATGATGTAATGTATGGGGATTAACATAAGAATAAAAAAAAATTAAAAAAAAGAAAGTAAGTTGGGCCATTTACCTCTGCTCCATGCTCTGGCTGTGTTCCTGGAGCCCAGGTCAGGGCTTCGAAGTAAGAGTGCCTGACCTTCTGCCCTGATTCTGATGCTAATGGGCATGTGTCCCAGCCTCAGGTGCGTGCATTACCAATGGCTAAGAGAATGTCTACTCTTCCTGGAAAGGGAAAGGCAGTGGATGGGCTGGTCTAGCACAAGTAGAAGTCCACCTGCCTTGCGGGCATCACCTTTCACAAGGCTCCTGTTGTTTCCCAGCTACCACTTTCATGTTCACATCAAGCAACTCATGGGGCTTAAGTGGAATTGCGGAGTGAAAACCATCCATAGCAAATACCTCTTTTCCAAAACCATATGCTGGGCCCCAGGCCAAACAGCAGGACTCGTGTCTGCCTCTGATTTCCTTGAATCAGCTGCCAGTGGCTTTGCAGCTCTGCTCCCCAGGTTTCTGGTAAAACAGCTTATGTCTTCAAAAAAACTGTGACTGCACAGATACAAAGGAATGGCAGATTTGCCAAAATACTTCCAGGTACTGTGTCTTTGAATGAGACATGAGAGGGCTAGGAGGGTGATTATCCCTTCACACACAGGAGTTTGAAGATACAGATACAGATGCTTTAGAGCAGAGGGTGTCAGGTGGAAAGAGAGGGAAGAGCAGTTATTCTTTTTTAAAAACTTGTTTTTCTAATTTCAAAGTAATGCTTATTTAATGGAGAAAACTTAAATGCCATGCTTTAGTCAAGGCAAGTAAAATCAGCTCCTTTAATGAACAACCTCAAAATCACAGTAGATTAACAGAATAAAAATGTATTTCTCACACAAAGTTGAACAACAATGTTCCTAGGTGGGTGGCTTTCTTTGGTGGCTCCCCTCCAAGCAGTGACTTAGAGATCTAGGAGTCTTCATTCATGCTGCACTGTAGTCCCCAGGACCTCAGAGTCTTCGGCTAGACCCTCTGTATCATTTGACCAGTGAACAAGCAGAGAGAGAGAGAGAGAGAGTATTTCTCTGGATTTTCTAAAGTGAGGACTATAAGTACTTTACTTTTCCTATATCCCACTGGCCAGAGTTGATCCCATGGCCAAATGACATGCAAGGAGTCTGGGAAACATCATTTTCCTGTGTGCCTAGAAGGAAAATGGCATTGGTGAATGGGATTGATGAATTGGAAAATGGCAGAGCTCCCCCTCTGCCCCACCACCTAACAGCAATAGGGCACAACAGATCACCTATAACCCAATGACCCTGAGACAGTTCACTGTTAACAATATGGCTCACATCTTTTGTGACTTTCTCCATGCATATAAATATAGACAAATATACTTGCAAAATGGTATCATATGACAATATACTGTTTTATAGCATATTTTTTTAAACTCTGCAACTTAACTATAAACATTTCTCAATAACCCAATCTAAAGAGACTGCATAGTATTGCTATCTATATGGATCACCATGACTGATTTTATCAACCTGCAGTGAGATTGGTTCCAATCCAGTTACTAGATAGTCTTGGTTTTCCTTCATAAACTACAATGTAATATAAACATACATAATGTTTCTGTTTATTTACTTAGGATAAATTCCTAGAAATGAAGTAAATCAAAGGGAAGTACATTCTTCAAGGCTGATAAAGTGGCTTCAAAATGCTTCCTTTCCTAGGGTTTTATTTTGGGAAGTTTAACCACAATGAAAATAATTTTTGCAAATATTCACTGAGTTATAGGCAGACAATTCTCTTTCTAAAGGTGTCCTGGCTAAAGTGTTTTCCTCAGCTCCTATTTTCTGAGGAAATAAACTTAATTTTGGCAAGTTAGGAGGGAAGGAAATATGCAGTTGTGGGGACTAAAGTTGGATGAGACCATGCTGCACACCAGGCAAAGTGCAAATGCCTTACAAAGAATTATATTTAATATTTATGACAAGCTTGAGAGGTATGTATTACCCTAGTATTGTGAAGAGCACTAAGATTCCAGGAATCTTTGTTATTTGCCCAAGACTGTTAATGGTGTAGTCAGAACTCAAATAGGACCCGCCTCAGGCAAAATTGTAAGACTGATGAATTAAACTTGTTCTCTGTTCTTTCCCCTTCCTCATTTTTGGGTCCCCATGATTCTCTTATCTCTAACCCTGTCACTCTAACAAAGCAGAACAAGCTCCATAGACTTTGACAAAGGGGACTGGTCAGAGAATCAGAAGAACTAAGCTGAGATCCTATCTGTATTTTTTTTTCAACCAATATGTTACATTTACCTTGGTGAATCTGTTTTCTCATCATTAGAAAGAGGAGTGCATATCAAATAACCTCTACATCTCTTTAATGTTCAAAAATTATAGACAAACATCACTTGACTTAATGTCCGGAAACCAAGACTTGAGGTTCAGCTTTGTCACCTACATGTTGAGTAAACCTGGCAAGTCACTATTACCTTGAGCTTCAGTTTCCCTGTCCATAAATGAGGAATGTAGCCCCAATGAATCTCAGATTCTTTTCAGACCTGATTCCAGAACCGTTTTGCAGAGCCTAGCTGAATACTTGACACATAGTTGGAGTACAATAAATGTTTGTTGACTGTTGGCTCTTCAAGCCTCTCCATTCTGACACCCCAAAATGCCCTGAATATAAACCTAATTGTATTGAATTGGGATCCTGCTTGCCCTGATTAGCCTATAAGACAGACAGACTTTTGATGCAGAACCTTAGCTATGATACCATGCCCATGTCCATTTCCCATTAATCCAGACATATAATTTTTCTGTAGCTGTAGGGGGCTTCACTTAGATGTAAATAAATGTTTACTAGGAAAATATGATCAAATATGCTTCATTAGTAATCTGGGGCTATTTATGCTCCCCCAACAGTTCCAGTGGGAAAAGACCATAAGAATAATAATTTATGGTACCACCTATTTTTGACCTCTTGGCTTGCTCAATCCTTTTTCTTTTTATGTTATGTTAATCACCATACATTACATCATTAGTTTTTTTTTATTATGTTATGTTAATCACCATACATCATTAGTTTTTGATGTAGTTCCATGATTCATTGTTTGCGTATAACACCCGGTGCTCCATGCAGAACGTGCCCTCTTTAATACCCATCACCAGGCTAACCCATCTTCCCACCCCCCTCCCCTCTAGAACCGTCAGTTTGTTTTTCAGAGTCCATCATCTCTCATGGTTCATCTCCCCCTCCGATTTTCCCCCCTTCATTCTTCCCCTCTATCTTCTTCTTCTTCTTTTTTTTTTTTTTTAACATATAATGTATTATTTGTTTTGGAGGTACAGATCTGTGATTCAACAGTCTTGCACAATTCACAGTGCTCACCTTAGCACGTACCCTCCCCAATTTTGAAAATTTTGGCAAGACACTCTACATGTAAATCCAGACCTTAGTCTACTACTAGGCATTGTGGATAGAGCTAAATGTCATAGTGGAATTATAGTCCTGGCACCATGGTCCCCAATCATTTTGGGTCCAACGATCTCTTGAACAACCTAACTAAAGCCTATATAAGGTCTGTCTCCAAAATAGTGCATATATGCACTTTCTCACACACACACACACACACACACGCACATAAGTTTTGAAACATCAAACATTGAGTATAGTCCTGGAGGTCCCCTGCCAGATGCTGGCTCTTTACTTGCTGGATTCCAGGGACATCTGGAGGGTTCCTAGAGGGAGGTCAAAACACCTGGGATTGTGGGTCACTAGGAGGATTTGGAACCAGTATGGAGGTATTCGGATGTTTTAATACCCAATACAGATATACTGGTGTAAACCACTGAGTAGCAGACTTGCAGATACACACAACATTCTGTATGCAAATTCAAGGGATTCAGGAACCTCTTAGGTGTTCATGGTCACCAAATAAAGAATCTCCATATTATTGGGCTTTTTTTCCTGAAAATAAGATAAAATAATGTGATTTAGGTGTGGTTACTTTATCTCTTGAAGTGTTTTTGCACCTATAAAATAAATAAGACTTACTTACTATCTAAATCTCCTGCCATGATATCATGTCTATGGTCAATGATTTAGTGAGTGACTGCATCTCTTGTGATATTTGTTGTTTAAGAGTCCAAAAGCTGCTTCCTCAAACCCTTTTATGGAGCTAGGTAGGGTATAAATAAATTAGCATGGGGTCAACCATGCAGAATAGCTTTCTAAAATGAGTTCTGAATTGCCATGTGTTAAAAACTTGTTTTGCAGCCATGGGAGTTAGAGGACAGTTGGTCATCAGAATCTGTAAAATGACCTTTCCTAGATTTGAATGCTTTGTGGAGTTATCCTTTGGGCTCTATTACTCCAAGCAAAGCACTTCCAACTTCTTTACCTTCTTTTTAGTCTTATTTTCAGGCAGAAATAGGAAGGAAAGGCTCTGGAAATGTTCTGACCAAGGTGAGTTGCAAGAAGGTATTTTTCACCAAAAGACAATCTTCCCTCATTCATGTGTAAGTTACCTCCACAGCTTTACTTTGGATAATCTCTCCTTTTTCTCCCCCTTTCCATTTTTCCATCATTCAAGTTGCTTTCTCGAAATCCCACTCCACTGTGAAGCAAAGGCCACCATGTTGTACAACTCTCATTTTATTCTCTGTGCATCATGCCCCTGGAGCTTCTCGATGCAGTGGTACTCCCTGAAGCTTTCTTGATGAACCCAAAAGATTATTAAGGACTTTCCCTGCTTGTCCAACCTGGAAGCTCCCAAGTTTCCCATCTTCTTCCAAAATGCACATAGCTAGTTTTAGCTATTTCTGAGCCTATCTGTTCCTCAGTATAGCCTGAGTCTTCTCCCAGATATATGCCAAGGCATATATCTCACCAACTCTTAAGATCATCCATAGGCCTTGAATGGGAATGAGTATAACTCACATAAAGGCAGTAAAGAGAAATCCTGCAAGAGCAGAGGGTAGATGCTGGATAACAAAGGAAGTAAGGTAGTATAGGTGGGAAGGCCAGGTGCTGCATCACTAGGAAGACCAGGTCAATTCAGATCTTTTATGGTGACAAGTAAGAAAGTGTTTGAGCATAATTATATTAAAACAGACTTTGTGGGGCACCTGGGTGGCTCAGTCATTAAGCATCTGCCTTCGGCTTAGGTCATGATCCCGGGGTCCTGGGATCGAGCCCCATATCAGGTTCCATGCTCGGTGGGAAGCCTGCTTCTCCCTCTTCACTCCCCCTGCTTGTGTTCCCTCTCTTGCCGTCTCTCTCTGTCAAATAAATAAATAAAATCTTTAAAAATAAATAAATATAACAGACTTTGTGATGCTATCTAGGCTGATACTCAGGTTTTTAGATATTGTTTTTGCTCTGGTCATCTTGTACTAGTTTCCCATCCTTTTACTCACAGGAGCATAGCTAAGTTTGCCAGGGATTTGTAAATGACCTGGGTGAAAAGATACATATGAACAAGGTTATGAATTCCTCTATGACCATATCACTCATGAATTCAGAGACTTTCATGTACTCTACTTTTTGTGCACAGTGAAAAATTTAAGCCGAGCATTAACATTATTTTTCTTAGAATCTTAGGTGAAACCAGAATGACCTAAGACAAAGGGTATCAGACTTTCCCATCAGTTGGCCTTCAAATGTGACCAGCTACATACCAGCTCTTTGCTTCAGGTCCTAAGTAAACAACTCTACAAACCCAGGAGGAGGGGACAAGTTTTTTTTTTCCCAGCAGAATGAATGTGGCTAAGATCAGCAGCCGCAGCCCTGAATGTTTGAAAACAAACCCCTCTTGGGGCAGTTTCCAGGGTGACATTGGAGCCGGAAAGGGATCAATGACCATTAGGAGAATGTGTGAAATTCTTTCATGGATGGAATCAGAGCCACTTGCCAGGTGAAGGGCAAGCCCAGCATGGGTGGGATGCTGTCACTTCTCCATGGTACTTGGGGAATATTCCAGGACATATTGAAAGGAGAAAGAGCCCTCCAACAGAAGGCAGAGTGAGCAGATAAAAGAACAAAGTAATGTGGTTTGCTCATGTTGATGTTTTTCACTAAAATTCCAGAAAGAGAATATTTCAAAGGAACAAAAGGCCAGAATATGGGACAGGTTCTGATTGAATTAACACTGAAAGCTTACTATGTACTAAGCATCAGGTCAGGTGTTTTGTAGGTGTTATTTTATCAAAAACCTTATAAGAGTTAGGCTGTTATTGTTCTCCTGTTCAGTTGAAATGCTGGAATGGAAATGGATTTAAATGTTTTCCTATTTAAATTTATGTATAATTTATATACAATAAGTTGCACCTATATCAAGAATACAGTTTAATGAACTTTGACAATTATACACACAAATAACCACCTCTTTAACCGAGATGTAGAGCATTTTCATAACCCAAAAAGTTTCCTGATGTCCCTTTCAAATCAAAATCCTTCCCCAAAAGTCAACCACTCTTCGGATTTCTATTATTTGTTATTTTTGCCTATTATACTAATTTGCTAGGGCTGCCATAACATAGTATGGATGTCTTAAACTGACTGGATGTCTTAAACAACAGAAATTTATTTTCTCACAATTTTGGAAGCTAAAGTCCAAAATCATGGTGTTAGCAGGGTTGATTTTTTCTGAAGCCCCTGTCCTTGGCTTACAGATGACCGTCTTTGCGTCTTCATTTGGTCTTCCCTCTTTGTGTGTGCTTCCTAATCTCTTCTTATAAGGACACCAGTCAGATTGGACTGGGGCCTGGGGCGCCTGGGTGGCTCAGCTGGTTAAGCAGCTGCCTTCGGCTCAGGTCATGATCCTGGAGTCCCAAGATCAAGTCCCGCATCGGGCTCCCTGCTCGGCGGGGAGCCTGCTTCTCCCTCTCCCTCCACTGCTCCCCCTGCTTGTGCTCTCTCTCTCTCTCTCTGTCAGATGAATAAAATCTTTGAAAAAAAAAAAAAAGATTGGACTGGGGCCCACCCTAATAACCTCATTTTAACTTAATCACTTTCTTAAAGTCCCTATCTCCAAATACAGTCATGTTCTGAGGGACTGGGTTAAGGACTTCATCATATGGATTTGGAAAGACACAATTGAGCGCATAGCACCTATTCTTGAACTTCATATAAATCTAACCACACAGATTATACTCTTGCATTTCACCTCTTCTACCTGAAGGGAAGGAAAAATTCTTCTCTACCCTCAAGGTCTTCTAGCTGAACTAAGAATTAAATTTGCAGGAGACAGATTAATAGGAGAAAAAAAAACACAAAGTTTTATTACATGTGTACAGAGGCCCAGTTATGAAATTGAGACCTAAAGAGATGACCAAGGCAGGGAGTTTTTATACTTTTTAGATAAAGAAACAGTAAATCTGTGAGGAATTGACAAGACAAAGAAAATTTAACTTTGGAAGCTTCAGTTAGTAAGGAATTCTAAACAGAATTTTGGCTAGGGTAGTAAATTAGTACTTTCTGGGCTCTAAATTTCCTATCACTGGTGAAGGATGTCTCCTCATCTCCTGGTACAGGGATGCTATCTTTCACATGGGAGATTTATTTCCTGCTTTCAGGGGACAGAGGAGGATCTGAGTGTTCTTCTTACATAGGCTGTCTTATTTGTCTTTTTGTGCATATGTGTTAATTTCTTTTGGGTAAATATCTGGAATTACAGGGGCACAGGGAAGGTGCAGGATTAATTTCAAAAGAGCCTATCAACCAGTTTGAACAAAGTGGCTGTACCATTTTCCAAGTCCACCAACCTTATTAGAGATCTCCAGTTCCTGCACGTCTTTGTCAATACTTGGTATTGTCAGTCTTCTTAGATTTAATCACTCTTATATGTGAAATAGTATCTTTTTGAGGTTTTCTTTTTTTTATTTTCTTTTTTAAAAATTTTATTTTATTATGTTATGTTAGTCACCATACAATACATCATTAGTTTTTGAGGTAGTGATTCACAATTCATTGTTTTGGTATAATACCCAGTGCTCCATACTAGTGATGTTGAGCCCCGTTGCACATTTTTATGGATGTTTTATACATTTTACTGAAGTGTATAGTCAAGGTTTTTTTTTTTCTGGCCATTTTAAAAACAATTGAATTGTCTTTCTTACTACTGATTTGTGGGACTTCTTCAACATTCTCTATAAAAAGTTATTTGTCAGAAATACGTATTGGGAATATTTCCTTCCAGTCTGTGGCTTACTTTTCCATTTTTTTAGTGTTATTTTTTGATAAGAAGAAATTTTTAATGTTATAAAGTCCAACTTGCCTTTTTTTTCTTTTATGGTTTAATGTTTTTGATGTCCTATTCTGAGAAATTTTTGCCTAAGCCATAGTAGTAAATATACTCCCCTATGTTTTCTTCTAGAAGCTTTATAGTTTTATTTTTTACATTTTGTTCTATGATCTATGTTAAACTAATTTCTGAGTTTGGTGAAAGCTAGTGTTTGTAGTTCATTTTTCCCTCCATGTGGAATCTAGTTGTCCTAACACCATTTATTTAAAGACTTTCTGTTCTCCAGTGAATTGTCTTGTCAAAAATGTAATTGACTATATATGGGTAGGTTTATTCCTGGGCTTTTTATTGTGTTCCATTGATCTATTTGTCAATTCTTATGTCAATATCACCCTCTCCTGATTATTGTACTCTTATAACAAATCTTGAAATCAGGTGGTATAACTCCTCCAACTCTTATTGTTTTTTTCCAGATTGTACTGGAAAATTTAGTTTTATTGTATTTATATACAAATTTTATAATAAATTTGTCAGTTACTACAAAAAGAAGTCTCCTGGGATTTTTGCTAATATTTCATTGATTCTTTTAAGCAAGTTGGGAAGAATTGCCATCTTACTGATACTGAGTCTTCTAGTTCATGAATGTGGGATATCTCTCCATTTATTTAGGTTTTCTTCAAATTCTTTCAGCAATGTTTCCTAGTTTTCAATGAAGCGTTTTTTTTTTTTTAAGATTTATTTATTTTAGAGAGAGAGAGAGAGCATGAGCATGTGGGGGTAGGAGAGGGACAGGGAGAGAGAAACAGAGAAACTTTAGCAGACTCCATGCTCAGCACAGAGCCCAATGATGGCCTTGATCTCACAACCCTGAGATCATGACTTGAGCCAAAACCAAGAGTTGGATGCTTAACTGACTGTGCCACCCAGGTGCACCAATACAGAGGTTTTATACATTGCCATGAAATTTGTTCCTAAGTATTTTATATTTTTTTATCTTTTATAAATCATATTTATTTATTTTTTTACTTTCCAGGGGTTTTTTTGGTGGGTATACAGAAATAAAATTATTTTTACATATTCCCCCATCTTTTACAGTTACTTATTATTTCTAGCATTTTATTGACTTCTTAAAATTGTCTTTAGATATAATCATACTATGTGTAAATTAAGAGAGTTTGATTTCTTTCCTTTCCACTCTTTATGCTTTTTATTACTTTATCTTGGCTTATCACACAGGCTGGGACTTCTAGTACAATGTTGAATAAAAGTAGTGGAAGGAAACATCCTTGTTTTTGTCCTTATCTTATGGGAAAGGCATTCAATATTTCACTGTAAAATATGCTGCTAGCTACAGGTTTTTCATAGATTTTATTTATCAGATTGCAGAAGTTCCCGTCTATCCTTTGTTTATGTGAATAAGTGTTAAATTTTGTGAAATGCTTTTTCTGCATCTATGGAGATGCTTGAGGATTAATGCAATAAATAACATTAATTGGATTTTAATGTTAAATAAATTTTGCCTTCCAGATTAGTTCCACTTGGTTGTAAATATTATATATACATTATATATATCTAGATAAAATTTCTAACATTTTATTAAGAATTTGTATATAGAGATTTTTATGTAGTCACCAAATTAGTAAGTGGGGAGCCAAAATTTGAACTCATGTCTATTTGATTTTGCATCCAGTGTTCTTTCTAATATAACATCTTACTATATTCCACTGAAGCATGTCTGGAAGAATGTGTTCTTTTATTATTTTTAATTTTTTTAAGATTTTATTTATTTATTTGAGAGAGAGAGAGCATGAGCAGAGGGAGAGGAAGAAGCAGGGGCTCAATTCCAGGGTCCCAGGATCATGACTTGAGTCGAAGGCAGCCGCTTAACAGACTGAGTCACCCAGGTGCCCCAGGATGTGTTTTTTTTAGACATCTATGGAGATCCTAGAAGGTCTACCAAGTGGTTTCTATCACTGAGATGTTCCTGTTTGCTCTGTGATGGGGAGCCACTGAGAATTGATAAAGTGGGCTGGGGAGATAGGACCTGAGGGCATATCTCCCTCAGGGGGTATTGGGAGAAATTAGAATCTTCATTATCAGTTAAGCCCCCTCTAATACCAGCAGAAAATGGTTACTCAAACTGAAGTATATTGTAAAGTTAATGAAATTTGAGTAGAGATACGCAGGTTCTGTTCTCAGTTCTGCTGTAAGTTAGATGTACATGTGTATAACATTTTAATCTCTCTATGTTAGCAAATACTTATTGAAGATTACATAAAGTGCAAGATAAGTGCATCAATTATTAACAATTAAATCCTAAGTTGACCTTAATAATGGGTCATCAATATTTACTTGCACTTTTGTCTATGTGGATTTTGGTTATATTCTTCTAAAAAACCAAGTGTCCTATGTACATTCCCTTATTAGAGGAAGTACCTTTCAAAACACTTTGTAAAAATAAGTGAAAATAGACAGAAAAAGGCAATATGGAGAACAAGCAGAAAATTGGGCCCAATTCTCCCACTTCATTTATGTCATGTGCAGTGGTCAGCCTTCAAGGTCACAAAGGAGAGCAAATTCCATTGAAATAGAAGTAGAATTCTCCAAAAGCAAATTTACACTCAAGGTAGGAATAGCACCCAAGGCTCAAAAGCCAACTTTCTATTCATAAAGTAGGTATTTTAAATCAATAATATTTGAAACAATGGGTAAAATAGTGCCTTTGCACATCATGCCATGAACATAAAGCTATCTATAAATTCATAAGGGGAATTATATTTATATATTTCATTAATAACAGAAATGATGAAACATCATCTTGGCCAGAACTCAGCTTCAGATACTGAGTCCATCTGTCCATTAAAGGTCAAGAAAAGCCCATAGTCCTTTGTCTCAGGGTAAATCCATGCAGCTTCTAAATGGAGCTGAAGTGCATCCAAGACTTAAGCTCCACAAACCCTACTCAGAAGGGCAATCAGATGTCAGGCTGATAACCTCTACTCCCTCATGCTAAATTAAGTCCTGTAGAGCTTCAAGAGTCCCTGGTCAGAGTTCCTGGAGATGTGACCTGGGGGAGGAAGGTCCTCACAACCCTGCCAGTGGCTCACAATGAGAAATGCCTGTTTCCCCTGTCTATTTGGATCTGGATCACCAACACTTTTTCAGCTTGGCAGGCTTTTCCCCTCTTTTTTGTAAATGAGTAGCTGACAGCTGGGAAACCCCTTTTTTGTTTCTCCCTGAAGTGATGATGAATACATGGGTTCGCTAAGAAAAATAAACCCAGGACTTCCGGCTGCTGGATTCTGTACTTTGTTCCCCAGATTAGATAAAAAGCTTATTCCTCTTTCAAACACAAAGAATTATCCCCAGATCAAAGTCAAAGCCCTTGAAACAAGTGATAAATGATTAAGACATACTGGCCTTTGGTTATCCCTAAAAGGGAATCTGCAGTGAGGAAGCAAATCTGGTTCCAATAGTAGTAGCAGAAGTTAAGTACTTTATAATCCTATTATAATGGGAAAAGGATCAGACCCTCAGGGCTTGAGCAGGCTTTTACTTGACTGGTCATTATGTTTGGGAGGCCTGGTTGGTCATGGAGTATACCTAAATATAGGTATTCAGTCCTGAGGTTATTTTTTTAGCTTTACTGTGAACATCTAAGATATTTAAAAAATGTTAAAACAGTATAATTTTGAATAAGTTGAATAATTAAGAATGAGACATTCTGGAGAGTTTTTTTTCTTAATAGTCAGAAAATTATTTTCCTTTTAATTCATTTTGAAAATTTTTCTATGATTATGAGCTAATATCACTGTGCCGCAGAAAGAACATCCAGCTAAGAGGCGGAGGAAGAGGGTCTGCTTTACTGATTCTTCCACTAACCAGCTGGGTGACCTGAGCCAACTGGTTTTCCCTCCCAGAACTTCAGTTTTCAACTCTAAGGGAGAGGATTGGACTGAGTGATCTCTGAAGCTCCTCCCTGCACTGCTATTCCATTTCTTTGCCTTAGGGACAGTGCACCCTGCTGAATCATTCCTTGATTGTGAAGGATCTCCAAGGAGGATCACTATGTTGAGCACCAATTCTCATCCTGTGGAGGTGGGGAAGGAATAGATTGGGCTGGGTGTGCCCTTCCCACAGAAGATATGTGTTGTTTTGTTTTAAGCCAAAACCTAATATTAATTCTACAATTGAGTTGAATAAGCATTTGTTTTAAGACATTTATTAGATGCAAGTGGCTGGTCTAGGTGCTTGTAGGTGCCATAAGGAAAAACAAAACATGAATGTGGCCTTCAGAACCTCACTAGGAAAGATAGGGCAAATGTAGACAGCAACATTTGTTGACTAGTGCTGACCTAGAGATAAGAAGGACCACAGGATAATTGGGAGGGAGACTTAACAACTAAAGGAACCTAGCTGAAAATATTGAGCAGATAGTTGAAGAAAACTTGTTTAGTGTTCTGTAGACTTTTTAACAGAGTAGTTTAAAGGGGGAAAAAAAATCTCCATTGAATGAGGACTCTGGCCATTTACTTTTGGGGTTCATTGCTTTGCAATTACTAGCCCAGACCAGGATAGCGCTGCCAAATGGGCTACAGGGGAATTTATTTTCCTTGAAGATTTCCTGATCCTGTATTTGATAGGTTACATGAATGCCCAGGCTTTAAAACCACATGACTTCTTTTTTTTTTTTTTTAAAGATTTTATTTATTTATTTGACAGAGAGAGACACAGCGAGAACAGGAACACAAGCAGGGGGAGTGGGAGAGGGAGAAGCAGGCTTTCCCGCAGAGCAGGGAGCCCGATGTGGGACTCGATCCCAGGACCCTGGGATCATGACCTGAGCCGAAGGCAGACGCTTAACGACTGAGCCACCCAGGCGCCCAAAACCACATGACTTCTAAAAACAGTTTGGCATTGAAAATAATTTCTTAATGGAAATGACAAAATGTGTTAAGAGAGTAGGGTTTTAAACATCTCCTCAGAAGGTCAAAGAGAACAAGAGACACCTACCCCTCTGAGGGGAGGAATGAAGAGGCAGATGACCTTGGGGACCCCTTCTAAGTACCAGATTTCAAGGATTGCAGGCACATTCCTAGGGGTGTTGTTAGCAGTCCCTCTGAAGGTGAGATTTCTTGTTATCACTGAGCCTTCTAGTCAGTAACACCCTGCTGCTGGTTTCCTGCAGAGGTAATGGCTCCCTTCAGAAAATGGTTTGTAAAGTCATTTCCAAGGGGCTTCACAATCCTTATAAACTGGAAGAACTCTCCTGCTCCAGAGAGTGGGAACCAGGGCTTCAGAATAGAAAAATACAATCCAGAAGAGCTTGTGCTAATATGGTTTAATAGAGTTCAGAGTACTACTAGGCTGATATTTTTCTTTTCTGAATGAGGATATTGGTAAATGAAATCCAGGATGCTTTTACTGGCAGAGACTGCTGTTGTGAAGGAAAAGACCACAACATAAGTTAGAGATAGCTTTGCCAAAAGATGAAAATCTGCATTTTGGAACAAAATGAGGTGTGCATGGGGGGCGGGGCTGGTTTTTACTTACAGACTTGTTTTTATAGAGAGTTAAAACCTAAGACACCCTTCTTGGCTTCAAGGGGTGGGAATTAGTCTTTAACAGTCAAGTGAAGGTGAAGGTCCTCATGATACACAGAGAGGAGAGAAATAAATGTTGTAAGTTAGTGAAATGTATTGGCTATTTATAAGCTATGCTGATTTAAGAGGATCCGAATATAAGCATCAGTAAAACATTAAAGGATTTTTTAAATTTGCAAACAGGACCCTGTTATTATAATTATTCATTTATTTTATCTATAATGCATAACCTAGTGGTGGGTACAGATTGGCAGATAGAAACAGCTTAATTCATTGCACCTTGGTGGGGGTGGGGAGGTGAAAGGGGTGACATTCCAGATTTTGTCTGTGTTGACATAGCTTGCTTTGTTGAATACCTTCTCCACACTGGCAGCACATAGTTCTCACCAAAGTCCCTATGCCAAGAGAATATTATAAAGGAAGTATCAACATCTCCTGAAGCACATCTTCTGGGGATAGTGAAGTCTCTTCTCTGAGGATAGAACTGTCTTAGAATGGAGCTCTGGAGCTTCCCTGGCTTGTCAGCTTTCTCTGGTTAAAGAGAGGAAGCAAAGGTTTAAGAAGCTGAACTTCCCAAGAAAGGGATGCACCCATACTAAGACTAAATGACTGATGATCATTCTTTGCTGAACTGAAGCCTGAGATTCTACCTGAGGATTTTGACCCAAAGATGGGGGCTGAATAAAACCCTCAGTAGTTCAGGCACAAGCCACCTATTCCAGGTGATTCGGGAGAAATCACATGAGCTGCCCTAATCTGATCCCCTCCCAAAATGGATGGGCAAGGCCACACAACAAAGATGTCCTCAAACAAGGTGGATTTGGACCCTGATTCAGTCACTTACTAGCTATGAGAACTTGGGAAAGTTATTTTACTTCCTTGATCCTTGATTTCCCATCTGTAAATGGAGATTAAAAATAGCTACCTTTTTGTGTTATTTTGTAAAAATAATGATACTATGAATTTATGGAAAGCATCTAGAATAATTCTTGGTATATAGTAAATAAATGGTACCCGAGGTTAGACAGTCTTTCTTCATTTTTCAGGCTAAATTTCAGGCTAAAACCATATTTAAGTCATTTTGGCATCCAGTCACACACCAAGACTCCTAGAAATATACAGATGCACAACATTCTTATACATGTCTACATTTGTGAACACTTTTAATTCCCTGGAAGATGAATTACCTGGAAGATCAGCTCTTCTGGAAGATGTTCAACACACATGAGTGACTGAGTAAAGATGATCAGAACACTGAGCTGCCAGTGGCCAGAATCACATACTGTGATTCAGGAGCTCCCATTTTCAGGTGATGCCTAAAAAAGGGAAATGATAAGGGAGAAATGGTTATCCAGAATGGCAATTGGAAGGCTGGTAAGAAGCGTAGGAAGGTAGGACTGACATAACTGAATCATCTGGAGAAGATGGGTGGCCAGGGAGAGTTGGAAGAGAGCACCCTCTAAACATCTTAAAAATGGAAAAACAACATTTTCTAGAGCCAATCTATTAGAGAGTGAACCTTGAAAGTAGATCAAAGTCAAGCTGAGAGGAAAGGAGAAAGGACAACAGCAGGGGTGGTTTTATATGGGGTATATCCATGGAAGAGGCTGAGAATGTGGGGAGCCAAAGTCTGATGACAGAAAGCTCACTTTGGAGCAAGCAGCAGAAACAGATTATGGGGGAGTCAGTTTAGAAACCAATACCCAGAGCATTTCCAATCTGGACTGCATGCATCTGTGTTAAGGACTTATGGCAAAGTTAGAGTCGCAAGGTGGTAACTTAGAGATAATCCAGTCCTACATGTTCAGTTAAAGGTTGTAGGAGGCAGAGGATACACTCTTGTACAGGAAAGTGTGCAGTATAAACAAAGGCATGGAAGAGTTAAAAAAAATAAATAGGGCCAGTGGAATTGCAGAATGCAATTTATATATTGTGACATGATAGGATTACAATGAAAATAAAAAAAGACATCAAGGAGCACCTGGGTGGCTCAGTCAGTTAAGCGTCTGCCTTTGGTTCAGGTCATGATCTCAGGGTCCCCCCACATCGGGCTCCCTGCTTAGCAGGGAGGCTGCTTCTCCCTCTCCCCCTGCCCCTCCCCCCACCCCGCTCCAGCTCTCTCTCTCTCAAATAAGTAAACAAAATCTTTTTTAAAAAAGACAAAAAGAGACATGGAAGTGGAACTTTCCAATTTTCCTTTTTATTTACAGAATCAGTCATTTTTATCTGTTGGGCCACCTTAGATCCTTCCAGGCTCACCTGTTTCTCTCTAGCTCTTGATCACTCATTCTGTGGAAAATACATATGATCCCATCAGACACAACCCAAGAACCCTCATCTCATGCCCCTGCTGTGTCCTCTCTGGTCCCACCTTGGGGTTTCCCACTGCCAGCTGGGGTATGAATCACCAGGGATCTACTAGATAACCCTACATATTTAACCTGAAATTCTAAGGGAGTTGATGTACATTCAGCAAAACTTTTACAGTTGGGACCTAAGAGTTGGTGGGTACATTTCCTCCTTCCTCCTCCTGGATGGACTGGCCTAGGTATCAAGCATGGACATCATGAGAGTATACCCTCACATTTGTTCATCCCTCATCTCTGTCTCACAACTCTTTCTCCTCACTCATGCTTCCCAAATAATTTTGCTCATTTGATTTACTTTCAGATTCAGACTCAGCTCTTGGTGGGATTTGCGCTAAGATGTTGTCTATGGTGCTTCTCAACTGGAAAACCCTTCAGAACAAGTATTATATACTTGAATTGAGTATCAAGCTGCCTACTGAGATGACTGAGTTGAATAGAATTAAAGGCCTGAAGAAGGTATAAATAGACAACAAGCTCAATACTTGTCCTCTATGGGAGGACAATAAGCTAGGAAAATAAGATGATGCTTTGGAAATGCTAAATAATCTTAAGAGGCAGAGATCCCTAACACAGGGCTTTTATCTCCGACCTTCACCTCCTTCACACTCCTGTCTCCAGGACTGCACAGCCACAACCCACGTGGAGATAGTCTTCTTCAGCTATCTCCAAGGAAGTAAATGTCTCAGTCCCCATCACAGTCCAGATAGTGAAATCAGTGAAGCTTGAGAGTGTCTGTTATCCCACCAGCAGGGCCCATCTGACTGTCCTCAGAGCCCAAGACCCTCCTGCCATTTCTACCTTGTCCTCTCAGGAAGTCAGCTTTAACTGATTTGCACTAAGGAGTAAGTCTATGGTTCTTATCTCCATTACACCCAACATCTGCTTTATTTATTTATTTTTAAATTAACCTCTTAATGATTTTTTGTTTTACCTCTTAACCATTTTACAGTTCAGGAGTGCTGTGTGACACACTCCTTTGTTTACATTGTTGTACAATCAGTCTCCAGAACTTTTTTCATCTTGTGACAGTGATGATGAGTTCTCCCTTCCCCTAGCCCCTAGCAACCCCATTCTACTTTCCGTTTCTGTGAATTTGGCTATTCTAGGAGACAAATGTAAGTGGGATCACATAGTATTTATCTTTTTGTGACTGATTTATTTCACTTAGCACAATGTCTTCAATGTTCATCAATATTGTGGCACGTGTCAGAATTTCCTTCCTTTTTAAGACTGAATAATATTCCATTCTATGTTTATGACACATTTTGCTTATCCGTTCATCGGTTGATGGACACTTGGATTGCTTCCATTGTTTGGCTATTGTGAATAATGCTGCTATGAATATTGGTATATAAATATCTTTTCAAGAATTTACCTTCAATTATTTTGATTATATATCTTAAAATGGAATTGCTGGATCAGATGGTAATTCTATTTTTAATTTTTTTTTAGAAATTGTCATACTATTTTCTATAGCAGCCACCCCATTTTGCATTCCCACTATAACAATATGCAAGGTTATAATTTCTCCATATCCAACCCTTGTCATTTTCTGGGCTTTTAAAATAGTTAATCTTAATGGGTGTGAGGTGATCCAACACTTGCTTTTATAACAAGGTTATCTGCCTATACCTTCCTATACTCATAATATGCAAACAATGAAAGGCTCTACTGAATATAAGAGAAACAAAATGTATAAAAACGTATGTATTTCAATAGGCCAATGCTCAGGTACAACTGTACTTAAAAAAAAAAAAAGCTGTTCCCACAAATTTCCCAAGAACCTCCTTGGAAATGTCATTGCCTCAACTGAGGGGCACTGGTGTTGGTGACTGATGAGAGCCATGTGTTCTCCCTCCCAGGATACTTGGACTTTGGTAAGAGTCAAACCTTAAGCCTAGGGAGCTTTAGTGTCATCCAATGTTCAGGAGTCATTTTGCAGAGACAGACTTCAGAAACACCTCTGAGACATGCTATGAATAGAGCCAACTCACTCACTCTCCCATCCACACAGCATCCACCACAACCCTCTGTGTCAACAACTCCTTGAGCAAATCCAACCATCACAACCCTGCTTTGAACTGCATGGTGTCTTCTCACTGACCTTAGGGAAAAGGCCAAAACCTGGTCTCTCACTCCAGAGCTGAGAAATAGGAGGGTCAGAGGGGGAAGTGACTGCTCCTGGGCTACCAGCAGGTGGGTGAGAGTGATGGGACCAGAACCCAGTCTTGTAGTCTTGGTCTTGTGCTTTTCTGAATACACACACAAGGATATCCACTGTCCTTACACCTGAAGAGATGGTGATGCAGAGAAGCAGCTCCTTCTCTGAAGTGGTTTGAATGCCCTCTTTTCTGAAGGCAGAGGGATGACCAGCAAAGGGATCAATGGGTTAGGCTAGACTGTAAAAGAAGAGATGAGTATAGACCAACGCCAAGAACAATGGACGTCATAACCAGTCAGAAAAAAAAAAGTCCTATAAATCTCTGGGCCATGAATTCCTCCCAGAGTTAACAAATTAACTGATATCCCTTCTGCTCTAATTCAGAGGCATTTGAGCAATGTAGAGCAGTGAATTTTCCACGTTTAAGTCCAATATCATAAGGAATTTCAATTCCCCAAATCCCTTCTCTCTTTTCAGCCAGCTGTTTCCTTTCTTCATAGTGCTCTTTGTGTGGAGGCCTCTCTGGACCAGTCAGCTCCTATCATAGAAATAATTCTGTTTTCCACTAGAAGGGAAAAGAAAATTGACCCATTGAACCACAGCAAATTGCAGTGACAGCATGGAGACCCTGGAGAAGCATCATATTGGTTAAAATGTTCAAGTTAGTAAAGAAGGGAGAAAGAGTAGCAAGGGGAGGAGGAAAAAAAGGCAGGGAAAAGAGCATCCACCTTCTGGCTATTTGTCCCCATGGATATCATCCAAAGCAATTTGGTTGGGGCAACAAGGAGGAAAGGCATTAGACTGGAGAGGGCCCAGCAGGAAATGTTGCACATCCCTTCACTTGCTCCTTTCAGATGGTACAGCACTCCACTATCTCCCCCTTGTGAGGGTCAGCACAACCAGGGGCAGCCAAGAATTCTGCAGAGCAGACCCTAATGGTATAATGTACAATAGGCAGATGGGCACTGCCTGGACCTGCAGGTGCAGCCATAGCCTGAGAGTATTTTCTGGGAAGCATTGAATCTTTCCAAAAGACCCTGGAAAAAAATGGGTCTATCAAAAGTATCAGCTTAAATGGTTCTATTTGCATTGACAGTCATCCTTAAATAGAGTAATAATGGCTCACATTGTCACTGCACTTGACAATTTACAAAGTGCATTTAATCCTCAGTGCCTCCCAATAAGGGAGAAATTATTGTCATTGCTTTACAGATGAAGAAACTGAGGCTCAATGAGATTAAGTGATTTTCCCAGAAGGAAATAGAAACTCCCCTCTTGGAATCCAGGGCTCAGCAACCATAAAGCACCCTCCAGACCCCCAAAGGGAAGAGGACTAAATGTTCCTTCCCTCTCCTCTTGAATGCTGCAGTGATATGCACTCTCCCACCCTGACATCTGTTCTCAAAAGATCAAGCTCTAGAGTCAAAGAATTGGTCTGACTCTAACTCTCCATGTGCTTTCTTGGGGGCATGTGAACTCAATCAGAACATTTTCAAGCAGACAGGATTCATTTAACATTTTTTGAGTTCCTATTAGAAACTGAAGTATTCCTACTAGACACTGAGGGACTCAGTGATTTTTTTTTTTAAAAATCTCAGATACAGTGGGTTACAAATTATTCTCCCCACTCAACAGAGAAACAACAAAAAACTCAGAAACAGCCAGCTGCCTCAGTCATGGTGCAAGCCAACCAGTCCAAGTCTGAGACCCTTTGCACCTAACATGTCACCTGTATTGGGACCCAATCTCCTCTGCTAAGGGGCGAGAAATTGGATAGCGTGACTTTGGGAGTGCCCCTGGCCCCCAGGGTATCTCATGCAGTGTCAGGCTTGGAGGTGTTGTATTGATTCTGTCAAATTTATTCTCGTCCAGGAACAGTGGAATGGGATTCGGAAGGCTGTTGTCTTAGGTCTGAGTTTTTTCACACACTATAGGTGTTAAGTGCAGGCAAATCATTTCAACCTCTCTAGACATTGGCTTTCCTGTGTGCGATGTGAAGGGAATGGATAAGCTGGTTCATGTTCTGGCCGGAGAGTGAGACGGTCTTGTGGGTGGCTTCTCTCTGTGTTGGTTGCTGATGAGGCTGTTGACTGAGTTCATCTGTTTACCAGGACAGATGCAGCTGTCTCCCTCCGATTACTTCATCACAGGCACTGACAGACCCTCCTAGGCAGGGTTCTTGGCATCGCCTCACTGGGGAGCATCTCCAGTCATTGCCCGTCCTAATCAAATTCAGATTTATGGAGTGTGAGGCTGCAAGAGGCCCCAGGAAGGTCATGGAACACATGGTCTCCAGGCTCCTGGGAGCTCATGTTCTGACTCTTGGGCCATTTCCCAAGACACTCAGCCAAGCAGGCCAGTGTCAGAGTTCTCACCCCTCCTTCAATGGGGAGAGGAGGTAAATTGGGCTGAGGAGTATGCCATTTTAACAGAGTCATTCAGTAGCTTTGCGGCAGTGGCACTACCAGCCCCTCCATTGAAGGGTCTGTAATACTTCTATTTCACCTATATTTTTGGACCACTAATTATGCAATGAGTGTGATGAGGGGTAATATATGGGGAGAGTCTTGTATCTAAACAAATTGTACCCTCTTGATACCAATATTTGGTACAATACCAAAAAATACCAGTGTTTTTATTTATTAATTTTTATTTTTTTAAAGATTGTATTTATTTATTTGAGATGGGGGGGGAGGAGCAGAGGGAGAGGGACAAGCAGACTTGGCACTGAACATGGAGCCCAATGTGGGGCTCAATCCCACAACCCTGAGATCATGACCTGAGCTGAAATCAAGAGTCAGATGCTCAACTGACTGTCCCACCCAGCTGCCCCTAGATTGTGTTTTTAAAAAGTTATTATGTACCAGCTATTATTTTAAGTCCTTTACATACTTTTCCTCATTTCCTTCTCATAAGAATTCCATGAGAGGGATATGATTAACCCCATTTTACTGACAAGAAAGTGATGCTGTAGAGAGTGCAAGTGTTTGCCTGGGACTTAGACCAAGGTCTGATGCCTCATTCTTGCCCAGCTTAGTTAGGGTCACAAGTTCCCCTACGGCAAAACAGTGACAGACAACAGAACAGCCTATCAGTAAGTGCTAGCACTGAGTGGCATAGAGTGTGTGTGTGT
>NC_138373.1:71146094-71179410 GCF_054177405.1 Leptonychotes weddellii | reverse complement strand
CATGAGAGACTATGGACTCTGAGAAACAAACAGGGTTTTAGAGGGGAGAGGGGAGAGGGATGGGTTACCCCGGTGATGGGTATTAAGGAGGGCACGTACTGCATGGAGCACTGGGTGTTATATGAAAACAATGGATCGTGGATCACCACATCAAAAACTAAATGTATTGTATGGTGACTAGCATAACATAATAAAATTTTAAAAATTAAAAAAAAAAAAGAAAGCAGGACATATGGAATGAATGAACCATAACTACCTGCAACAACAGGGAAGGATCTCATAAGCAAAGCATCAAACAAAAGAAGCAGACACAATACAGTGTGATTCCATGTCTATAAAATTCCAAATCCAGCCAAAACCCACCTATGGTATGAGAAGCCACACTTGTGCTTTCTCTTTTTGGGGAGAAGTGATTGGCAAAGGGCCCATGGGAGCTTTTGGAATTTGGGTGATGTTTTGTTTCTTGATCTGGGTGTAGGTTAACAGAATGTGCCCACTCTGTGAAAATTCAAACCTTACACTTTGACTTGTATACTTTTATATGTGTATTTGATCCTTCCAAAAAACTTACATTACCTAAAAGAAGAAAAACATTGGTATATTAAACTCAGTGTGCTGGGGTATAGGTTAACAATTTCGAAACTACTTTCCCCATACATTAGGGTTGAACAAGTAAGTAAACAAGTTGTGGATAAGGGAAGCCACATTTCTCAATGTTGGAGAAAGAAATTTCAAATAAGTAAGGGTGGAAAGCTAGCTTGAATCCTGTACTGGGTTCAAGTTGGAGATAACCTGTGAACTTACGTTTATTTATACAGATAAACAGATACAGAAGTAATGACAGGTATGCATATAAACGTAGGTTAGTATACGTCCATGTATTTCCTAGCTTTGTCTGCTGAGAGGGCTTAGCAGCAGTAGCACCCCAGTAGCAATGAACATCCCCAGTGCCCAGATCTTGGGGTTTAACTATCACTTTCCAATGAAAGAAACCACAGCTTCTAGGAGAAATGTCTGATTGTAGGGCTCTGTAGTGAAAATACAAGATGAACCCAGAGTACCTTGTAGGGCCAGAAGTAAGGAAGAGTGTCCAGAAAAAGGATGGGGAGTTTAGGGACATGCCAAAAGGACACAGGAGCTAACCTTAGAGAAATACCAAAGGTCAAAACTGGGACAGTTTGCATGACAAAATAAATAGTGATAGTATTGGACTATAACCTCTCAAAACAAAATACATATCCATGACCCCATAGTGATATAAATATATGATTGAACAAGTAAACATATAAATGGGGGAGAAAAGAAAAATATTCCTTACAGAAAAATTCCAAATAATATCCACACATACATTCCTTCCCTCCCCAGGAGGTGGGGCTTGATTCCCCTCCCCTTGAGTGTGGGCCAGACTTTGTGACTCACTCCCAAACAGTAGCATATGGAAAGGAAAAACCAGTAACTTTACAGTGAGAAACCTGGAGGACACCCCTATAACCAAGGGGGTAGGTCTTGTTGCTTTCATGTCCCCTCAGGTATGATGTGAGTAGAAGGGCACTTCATTTCTGTGATCTTCTTCCCTTGGACCCACAACCTGCATCTAATCATGAGAAAACATCTGACAAACTGAACCGAGGGACATTCTATGAAATACTTGACCAGTACTCTTGAAAACTGTCGAAGTCATGGAAAACAAGGAAAGGCTGAGAAACTAGAAGACTGAGGGGACATGATGATTAAATGCAATGTAGTATCTTGTATTGGATCCTGGAACATAAAAAGGACATTAATAATTATAAAAAAAAAACAACTAGTGAAATCCGAATATAGTCTGTCATTTAATTAATAGTAATGAATTGATGTTAATTTCTTCGGTTTTGACAAATGTACTATCTGAGATGTTACGGCTATCTGAGATGTTAACCTTAGGGAAACTATAAAAGTGTTCAAGAACTCTGTACTACTTTTGCAACTCTTCTATAAAACATTTAAATTATCCAAAATAAAACATTAATTAATTAAAGTAAATGCTCTATGTGTCCCATGATTCCAATTTCGTTTAAATACACCCACGTGTCCGCACATGTACACGCACACACACACAAACACTGAAAAAAGGATCAGGCAGAAATATAGCAGAATATTAGACACTGTGTGAGTACACACACCCCTCCTGTGGGAGTAATGTTCACTGAGGAAACTCATGGAGGTGAGGATGGGAAGATGAGCAGGACCTCATTGTCCACTGCCTTCTAGGACAGCACCAGAGATCTGATAGGGCTGGTTGTAGGGTCCAAGACAGGCATCTCAACTCTTGAGTGGTGGGGTTTGGGTTGCTGATTAGTGAAGCAGCAGTGTGATCAGGGGTCAGGATACATCTACAGAACAACGTGGCAAGACGTGGCTCCCACCCCATCTGGACAGGCTCAGCATTTGTGGTTGTGCAGAGCTCCAGGCCCTCCCCTCTAAGAATCAGGGAGCTGGTTCAAGCTTTGCAGTTCCAGTTGTGTGACATGGCAAGCTAGTAGCAAGATTCACCACATCAGTGTTCAGAGTCAGGGAACATCAGCCACTGACTTCCTAAGCACGAGTTTCATGCTCAGTGGGAAGTCTGCTTGAGAGTCTCTCCCTCTGCCCCTCCCCCACTCACGCTCCCTCCCTCTCGCTCTCAAATAAATACCTAAATCTTAAAAAAAAGTACTAGGAAATGTATATCTCCTGCATCCTTGTTCCTTGGCCCTAAGCATGAGTTTGGGAAGTAGAACAAGATCAGCATTTGTGGCTGCGGTGGGAAGTCAAGAAGAGGCTCACCAGAACCTGCTGCCAAGTATTTTCCAATGACTGGAGGAATCTGAGTGGTTTTGGAGAAAAGAAGAGTCTCCCTGCATGGCTGACTCAGGCCTGAGTCCTGTAGACCAGGAGGCCAGGACCTACCAGGAGAGCCTTGTAATGACAGGAGACCCAGGCATGGCTATAGTGGGTGGTAGATTCAGCACGTGGAACAGGTCACCATATGTGAAAGATGTGCCTGGACATTTAGGGTGGCCTGGTTGACATCTTTCCTGAGGGATAGTCCTGGGGGACAGTTAGTGCAAGTCAGTGAGTTGGTCCCCCTCCCCCTTCTCATGGTATTGAGACTTCCCTTCCTGAGGCAAAGAAACCCAAGCATAGTCATCCCCAGGAGCCATGGAAGCTGAAGGGTACTCCTGTGTCTAGCACGGTGCTCGTGGCAGGGCATTTGGAGCAGTAAGTACAGTATCACGCAGGGTCTGATCGGCTGGTGTCACAGCCAGCAGGGAGATAGCAATGCTTCCACATGGACGTCCACCTCCTGACACAGGAGCCATCTAGACCACCCAGCCACTGGAGGGAAGAAGGGGTGTGGAAAGAATGTCCAGACTGATGTCCCTGCACAGGGGGCACTACTCTAGACACCTCTCCACTTGTCAACTCCTGAGTGCCTAGTGGACACCTAAGAGCAGAGAGACCCCTGCAGGAGATGGCTCAACTCAGCCATGCTTAACAGTAGTTCAGTGGCCCAGCCAGTCTGCCATGAGTAAAGCACAGGACTGGTGCAATTTGCTATTGATTCAGCTGTTCTAAGGTCCTATGACTCCCTCTCTCTACATTTGGTAAGGGGCATGGAATATACCCCATCACTCCCTACATTTTTGGTTGGGTCTTGACAGAGCTATATCTTCCCAATAGCCCGTAGGAAAACCTACACTTTGTGCATTTATCTCAGGGCCTTGAGGAGGCAACAGTGGTGGCCAAATCCATTGAAATATCCACCTCAAAGGCCAACCCCATGTATAAAGGTCACTGCACACAAACATGCTGCTCTGTGTGTGAGGCAAGTCTCTAGCCTTTTCAACTCTCTAAGTGACCACAGGGGAACTAAAACTATGGTCAGTAAAATGGAGCCTCTTTTCAGAGTAAGAATATGAAGCCAAATATCACTTTATTCACAATAACAGGCTTAGAAATCCCAATATAGCAACATGGGGAGACGGCTCAATGCCCCACCTCATGCTCAGGGCCAAGAAACAAGATTGCAGGAGGAAAGATGCTCAGCAAGGATGCTAGAGGAAAAGCAAGAGGCCAACTGAAGTGTCCAAATATTGACAGAGAAACAGAGCAAAGGGCAAAGGCCCAGCCATGGGCCTTACAGGGTATTTACAGGGACTTACAAAGGGTATGTACTGTGACCATTGTGATGGTAGCAGTGGGGTATATAAAGTCAACTCATCCTTGGTGACTGTGGCTTTGCCCTTTTCATTCACTCACCAAATTTTAGTTAAATACCTCCTAGGTGCACGGAATTCTGCATCTCCAGATCACTCATGAGGATTGTTGAATCTCAGGCCACCCTCCCAGATTCCCTTCTAAGCTGCCCTTCCCTGATCCTTCTGCAATCCCTTTGGCAACAAATAAAGCAGATCCTTAGGACAGATTTGCCCACAGTTTCTGCCACCAGCCCACACAAGCAAGAGCTACTGTGCTCTGCAGAAACTCAGGCTGCAGGAATTCAAGGAACAGCAGCCTGAGAAAGGGTGGGGAGCAGGTACTACAGAGTACGCTTGGGGGTGCACTATCATGGAGAGGTGGGCCCTATGCACAGAGAGGCAGTGCCAATTCATCACCTTTCTGTGCACACCTCTGAATCCTAAATGGGGGGTGGGAGGCTGAACAGCACAATACACAACGTCTCCGAGGCTTGGCCCGTCTCCTATGAAATGAAAGGTCATTCTCACCCTTCATTCCCAACAACCCACTCAGCACCCACCCCTGGGGTTCTCCTTCCTGGTGGTCTCCAGAAAGCTTTGCACTTGAGCTCAGTGGCGTTGGGGGTGCATTCAGGAGACCCAGACAGTGCCCTTTGCTAGCCCCAGTGCCTCCCCGCTTAGAAGCTCAGTGTGATTACTATTTCGCAGCACGCACCTGATTAAAGTGCGAAAAACCAAGATGATAACCCTGACTTGTCAGCACACACCCCTTTGACCTGACATTCTCTCAGTCCAGGCAGCCCCTCTCCCTCAAGCCTTGGGTGCAAGATCCTGAGGCCTCGCAGGGGAATGACTCCTATCTATAATTGGACTTTCTCCCCAAAACTGTGCCACTAAGAGCCTGTGTGTTCTTGAGCAGGGGTGATGTTGCCCATGGGCCCATCCCCACTCCAAGTGGAACCAGGGCAATGACTCATGAGAATGAGGGTGGAGTCAGTGCCCTGGGATCTACATAAAAATAATGGAACCACATAAAATCCAAACCCAAAATGTTGAAATCATCAGTGCCACAGTCTTTCCAACAAAATGTCTCTGTTGTGCCTGAATTGCTTCATTCAACAAGCACTTTGACCTCATACTGCATGCCAGATCATATATTGGGGACCATGGATACAAAAGTGGAGCTGCTAATCGTGCACACAGCTAATCCTGTAAGGGAGTGTGAGTGAAAGGCACGAGTGTGCAGCACTGGGTGTGGGGATGACAACTGTCACCCTGAAGGAAGAAGGAAGAAGGAAGAAGGGTGCAGGAAAGGCCTCATGTGAGAGGTGCTCCTGGCAGAACAGCAACACTGAGAAGGGGCAGCTGAAGGGAGGTGCGGGCAGTGAGAAGGGGGCCAGCAAGGCCTTGGTATTGGTGGGCAGCCCCTAAGTCCTTGGGTCTGAAGGAGCAGGTGGATGGCAGGGAAGTAGGATGCACAGAACTCAGGTGCTGTAGTTATGGAGACAGAGGCTTGCAGGACTGGGGCTCAGGAAGGGGAGTGTAGTCACCCCAGATCACAACAGAGAATGGGGGGACATCCCAGCCTTTCTCTTTGCCCTTCCTCTGAGCTCCTATTAGTGCAGGGTTCATGGTAAATCTTACTGAAATGCAAATAGCAATGGACTAGGTGATGGTCTCCAGAGCAAAGGAGAAGGGGAGAATGGACCTGGAGGAGCAAAGACAATTATCAGCTGGTGGTGGGTTTGGAGATGAACAGGGATAAGCTGAAGAAGACAAGGTCTGAGAAGAAATCAAGGAGGTGGGCAGTGGCAGGATGTTGGGAGCATGGGGAGCAGTGATCTCCATGTCTGGGGCTCAGACTAGGTGTGGGGGTGGGAATGGGGGCAGAGGAAGTAGAGGGGGTGAGAAGCTGAGGACGAGGCAATTAGCATTGTCAGGGGTCAGGGACGCTGTGCAGGATTCTAAGAGGGGTAAGCTTCCCCCTAGTTGCAGTGGAAACCATGAAAGTTCTGTTTTCATTTCTGAAATCGGGGTAGTGGCATGATTGGGTCTTTGTCTTAAAAGCATATCTGACTCCACTATGGAAAGGGAACTAAAGGAGAAGAGATGAGGGGAGACGAATGAGAGCATCACTGCCCTCACGGCAGCGAGAGATCGGAAACCTCACCATGGCAGGAAAGCGAGGCTGGAGAGAAAGACGAGAGAAACCACTGCAGCATGGAAGGAGCAAAACTGGGAAAGCAGAAGGGAAGGAGACTGACATCCTTCGCACTCTGGTTTGGGACAGGACATTCCAACTTCCCTACAAAATAGTTGGGAGAATAATGCTGTCCTTGCCCAACTTGCTGGCTTACCGTCAGGCTCAAATAGCACAAGTACTTTTTGAAAAAGTAAACGGAAAGATGGGAAAGTGGAGTGGGGTCACTGTCATGATTAGCAGAGCCCCCGTGGTGAGGACAATTCTGTCGGCACCGTGAAGCTCTAATCAAAGATGAGTCAAGTCACCGTTTCTGGGTTCTGGGTGAGGTGGGCGATTCACACTGAACACAATCCTCCCACCTTCTTAAATCCCCTTCTCCTGACCTGGATATCCTGGTGGGTTTGATCCCTGTGCTGGCCAATTACCTTCAGTGATGGAAACAAATCTAAAATGTCTGTATTGCACAGTAGTGCTCCTTTCTACCTAACTGTGGACTGTTAGGACAGGTGGTTGCAATATAGCATATGCCCACCAGGTGGCACCCAAGGTCCGTGTTTGAGATCCAGCATTACCCTCCGGCCTGTCGTGGAAACTTCCCGCTCAAAATCCTGTCCAGAAGAACCAGAGAAGATCCTGCAGCATTTACGACTTGTTCTCTATGGGACACAAGTCTATGGTGACAGAAGAAGGGCAGAGGGCCTAAAACTACATCTATCATGATGGATGGAACTGAGACAAAAATAAGAACATTCCAGTCTTGATATGTGCTTGCCTGCAGAGTGATGACCTCCATCTGCAGAGGACTTTTAAAAAGGATCACCTCTTGGCAGTCTGGAAGCTGTAAGACTAGCTGGAGACAGAAGATGGGAAAGCCAGCTGCTCCAGAAATCTGCCATAGCGTCCAGACTGGAATGCATATTTTTGAGAATGTGAAGATTGGCCTATTGTTGTAATTTTATAGCTCCATCTTCAAGCTGTAAAGTTTGGGTCACTCTGGCTGCCTAGCTTGGGAGTTTTAGAAAAGATGAGAAAAAATGTGGACAAAAGAACCCCATGAAATTGTACACAACATTCTTTTCATCTAATAATTATAGTTGAATTTGACTGAGCACTTAGTATATGAAAAGCATTTTTCAGGGCAGAGTATGACTTAATCATCACAACCACTCAATGAGGCAGAGACTTCTCATTTTCGTTATACAGATGGGGACGTTAAGGCTCAGAACAGTAACATAGTGAGTAGAGGACAGGGCCAGGACTTCTACCCAGGTCTGTGAGATTTCCAAGTTCAGATTCGTACCTACTACATTATGGTGGCTCCCGGGAATGTGCTGCCAGTGGGGGCTGGGGGGAGGGGCTGGGCATCGAGAGTGATGGGACACAGCCCTGCCTTAGGGAATATTCAGAGACGTAGACATGAGTGAAATACAAAGAGCCAAACCTAATATACATGTGTGTACAAGTGCTGTAAGAGCCCAGTAAATAGACCAATTAGCCTGTGAGGTCATCAAGGACGGTTTTGAAAACTTGAGAGGTGAAGAAGGGCATCCCAGCACAGAAATGAGACAGAAACAGGAACTAGCACAATGTCCAGAAAGAACAGTGAGCATGGAGTGAGGAGGAGGAAACTGAAAACCTCACTCAGGCCTGACACTGAAGAGCTGTACACAGCACGACAAAGCTGTTGGAGATGGTTTCGGCCAGAGTTTGAGTGGCCAGAAGGGAGAGGTGCCTCCCAGAGGACACTGGTGTACTTGTCCACTGGGCTGCACAGTGTTGAGTGCTTTTCATGCGCCCATGATGGACTCAAGAAGTCCTTGGTACCTTCGTCCAGGAAAGGGAAATGACAGCTTCCTTCATTGTCAAGAAAAACTCAGGAACTTGAGTACCACCTGGAAAACCTACTGGGGATATGCAGCTCACCTGTTGAGGTTCCCAAAGGACAAAGCCCCTTCAAGTGCAGGGAACGGTCAGACAGAAAACACTTGACAGGAGCTAGCAGGAATTGGAGGTGGGGGCTGGAACTATGATTTTTGGGGCACTGCAGACATCTCTTCCCATCAGTCTGCTTTGGGGCAAATAGCCCCATCCTGAGTCGGGAGCTGGGGCTCTCAGCTCAGGTTTGCCATCCCTGTGGATCAAGAGGAATCTCACCTGCGCTGTGGCATGCTTCCTTTTCATAGAATGGCAGCTGGGCTAACATATCTTTTATCTCTTATTTTCTCTGGCTACTCCTTAATGTGAACAACTTCAGAACTCTGACATAGGGCCCTAAAGTAGGCAGAAAGGCCAATCATAAAATGTAGGGAACCAATGGACCCAAAGGAAAATGCAGCGACAACACTCTTTTCTCTGATTTCCTCTCCTTGTTCCCCAGGTAGAAAATTCTTAGTCCCCAGATGGTCCTCCTGGACATGATCTCAGTGACCCTGAAACAAGCAGCCTGACCTTTCACCAGGCACTCGACCTGCTTTCACTCCCATGCTCCCTGCATCAGGGCGAGGTGAGTCTTACCTGGCTCCCTCTCCAGGCTGTTACATCACAGTGAGCTTATCCCTCATGCACTCCATGGCTTTATCTTGCTTAAGAAGATAGATCTGTCAGTACTAAAAATCAAAACAAATCTCTGGCCATGTCTTGCTGACCAGGACACAATTATCTCTGACCCATTGAGCGTGTTAAATGGCTCTCATTATTATAGAAATAATTGCATGCTGAGGATCTTAAAAAAAATAGTTACATTTCAGACAGGCAGGAAATGAGGAAATTTTCCCTCTTCTAGTTCCAGAGACAACCACTCTCACCAGTGTCTGTGTTTTGTTTTCCTTGTGTTTATCATTGTAGCATAAAATAAAATGTTTATGTCTCTATCCCTTGATTTATCAAAATTTGACAGGAAGCATTGTCTACCAACTGTCACAGTGAGGTATTTATTGAATTTTACAACCACATACTTTCCCTCTCCCATCTGTCTCCTGATTTTCATTAGTTACACCATTTTTGTTTTTTCCCCTAGTACTCTTAGTGACCCAGATAAATGCTTAAAATGATTTCAAATTTAAGATACACTTTCAAATATACTTAGAATTATTATTTTAAGATAAGCATTTACTATTAATATTCCTACAATTAGAATTTTAGTATTTACTCAAGTTCAGACAGAATCTGTTAGCCTCTCTCTATGAAGGATGAGGAATTCAATGTGTTTATTCCTCCTTTCACCTTTCCTTCAACCCTCAAAATCCTAATTGGTGGTGTTATTATTCTTTTGATGTCAAGATAACAACAGTCATATTCATGCCAAAACATACCTTCTGTCTGAGATTTTAACCTTAGTAAGACCCTGGTTTCTCGTTCTCAGTGTGAGGAGTGGAGCATGTTAATAAGTATCCTACAATGGAAAATCCCTGAACAAGTGAATGCCTCTCTTTCTTCAACACCTCTACCTCCCACCTCAATAAGCGGAGGGCTGGAACTTCTGGATCATCTTCTAACACCATAGGAAACTCTAAGTAGGGAGAACACAGCTATGATGTAGAAGGAAGGGGACACGCCCTCATCTCCTCTTCTTCAAGGAGGTCATCCATTACAGTTTCCCTTTGTGTTCCTCTGTCTCCTGGCACTGTCCGCTAGCCCTGGCAAGCCCAAGAGAATTCGGGGAGTGGGAATGCCCCTGGGGAGCCATCAGCTCCAATAGCTGACAATGGAGTCTAGAAATTAAGATCCCAGGTGGTGTGGGCTTCCTCTTACCTTGGAGAGAAAATGGATGTTCTGAGTCTCTAGCTGTTGGTTCAGCATCAATAGAATTCCATAGAAAAGTCTGGAATGATAAAGTTTTGCTCTACTAATCCAATTAAGGATTTCTTTGTCTGGGAAGGAATCTTGAAATGGGACACCATCCGGGACTTTTGAGTAAGGGGATACAGTGAGCTAAGCTCTTGCAAGCTTTCACCTCAACACAGAAATGTAAAATAAAATAAGTCTTAAAAATTAAATATGCAGTTGGGCTCAAAAGAAAGAAGAAAATCCATAGATGTCTGAAATAATGATGGAAATGAAAGCCAGAATAATACTATTCTCTCCCTGCAACAGCCCTGGGAGAGAGGGCCAAGACTCAGAGTCTGAGTCTTCTGAAATGGACCCTGACAGAGGCTTCATTAGCAGACACAGAACAGGAGATGCGGCCTCGAGGAGTAGCATCTGAGAACCTTATGCGAAGCCGTGATCCTCAAGTAAAAAAGAAACTATAAAATCTCTGCCTCATTCGCAAAGGGCAATAACCTCAGTAAAAAGTGACTATAAAATCTCTCCCCTCCAGCCCAGGGTGCTGGCAAGGAAGCTTGTCTCTACTCGGAGTTGTGAGTGGGAAAAGGCTCCCATGAGAAACCAAAAATCTCAAGGCCATGTTGAGCATGAGTTTGGTGTCCAAAAATACACTATGCACATGATGGAGGAGAACATCAATATAGAAGTTGGTCCTGGGCCATGGTACCCACACTGTGGCCTCTTGTAGAAGCAAAGTCTGTACTGATCAACAGGGACCCTTCAGCCAAGTGGCCTAGGATTTCCCCTTAAACAATTCTGGTAAAGATGAGCTCACACTAGAATACTTCAAACCACCCTGAGAAACAGTTTGAGTGAGAAGTAGCTTTGCTGAAGCCTGTTAAATACTCAGCATAAAAATTTAAGAGATACACAAAATAGATACCATAAAAACACTATGAAAGTTACCTCATCCATACCTGATTTCCCTTGAGTAAGGCTGTCCCCAGACATCTCGGGAGAAAAAAGTCAGAAAGTCAGAAGGGGCCATGCACCCTCTCACCCAGCAGCACCGCTAGTCTTACAGATGTGGACACTGAATCCTAGGCAGCTCTTGGCTGTGTGTGAGACTGCTGAAGGTGATGTGGCAGCAGCTAGCCAGGGAGTAATATTACCCACTCCCATATCCATAGAAATAACCGAAGAATTGCAGGACCACTTCCATAGCCTGAGACCCACAAGGCCTCAGCACTAAAGAGCCAATGCACTGGAAAGATTCTGGAGCTGGAGACCTCTTTTTAAGAGGCAGAGGCCATAGTCCATTAGTTACCTCCTCACTGAATTGCCTGACCCTGCCCCCCACCCGCTGATCTTCCCAGCTCTTGGGATGTCTAAATGTGTGTCTTTTACATTGCAAAGGCTGATTCTCTGCTAAAGAATGGAAGAGAGGGAGCCTGAGGCACTATATTTTGCTGGGACCCAAAGTAGAGCACCTGATGCTGTTCTGGCTACATTTGCCTGGTTCAGTGCAGTGCCATTCTCCTTGCTTATTACACGATCTTTAAAATGGAAGCTTACTCTAAACTAGGGGTTCTCAAACTTTAGGGTACATCTTTGTCTTCTGGAAGACTTACTGAAACCCTTGGAGTTTCTAAAGCAACAGGTCTGGGGAAGGGCCTGAGAAGGCATTTCTAACAAGCTTTAGGTGAAATTGATGCAACTGACCCACGGACCACACTTGGAGAACCATTGAGGTAACACAGTACTTCTCAAACTTTCATGGACATAAAAGTCACATGAGTATCTTGTTACAAATCAGTTTCTAATTTGGTGGGTCTGAGGTGGGCCTGAAGTTTTTACAAGTTTAATAAGTCCCTGGATGACACGGACACTGCTGGTTAGGAGCCACATTTTGAGTGGCAAGGCTCAGTTATTTTTCTATTATTCTACTTCTTGTTACCTATACCTACCATAGACAGATATGGAAGGGAGGGAGGAGTCAATACAGGTCTTCTTAAAGACTCTTTTCCTTCCAGAGAAGCTGTCCAACCCACCCTCAGTCACTTGTAATGATGATGAGCAAGTTAGTGAGCCCAGCCCTGAGCTCACTGCATCAGTTCTGGAAGCTGAGGTCTTCTGTAGAGTGGCCTCAGTAATATTATCACCCTTCAGGTGGGGTGATACTGGGAGAAGGTGTGGAAGGGGAGATGGGGAACTGAGACCTGGGGTAGCAGGAATGGTTGAGGGGAGAGGAAACGGCTACAGTCCGAGAAGGCTCAGGAATACCTAAGATTGAGACCAGTGCAGAATGTCCTTTACGGGCACCAGTTTGCCTAGAAAAAAAGAAAGAAAGAAAGCTGTTCTAAAATTGGCCTTTCTTCTCTTGGGAAACTCAGATTCTTTCCCAACAGCCACAAGTCTGAGGAAGATTGGGGGAGGGGGAGGGGAAACTAATCCTTCCGCGCACCATTACCTTCTATGATGGATGACTTCTCCCCTGGGCCTTCATTTAAAGCCAGTGTTCTGAGTCTTGGCTCAGGTCCAGGCTGTCTGGGAGCCTGGGCTGTCATGTCCGATAGAGAGGGCACCAGGAACCAGAACTTCAGTTGGGTTCCCGGCTCCAGCCGTGGTTTTCTAATTATAATCATCTCTTACTCTCAGGTTGTACAAACATTTCTCAAAACGCTTCATTCATTCATTAATTCCTTTCATCAACAAATATTTATTGGGTATGTGCAACATGCAGAGCCTGTTATACCCTCTAGGCAGGATATGAGAACCTAAAAGCCATACTGATCGTTAAACTGTAAGATAGAGGAAAATGCTGCCTTGGTATTCAGATCTCCTACAGTGCTCATTCCTCATGACATCTTTATATGTAGGGAGGCTCAAGGGAAGTGCCTTTCCTAGCCCAGAGAAGGGCACCCTGGTTCACAGGGCACAAACAGTCAGCCCCAGAGCCAGGGCTGCAACTCAAGGCTATCCTATCAAAGCACGACATGTCCTATATCAACTAGTGTAGATTCATGCAGGGGCTGCCCTACACCTTCTCTCAGACCCAACAAGAGGAAACAGGTTCAGAAGAGAAGTTTTACAGCCAAAATGAGACAAAATAAGAATCCACCAGGGAGGGCTTCGAGACCCCAGCAGATGCACAGAAACAGATCCCCAGTACTGCTAACCTCCTGCCCAGAGTGGTTGGAAGTTATCACGACAAGGCAGAGAACTAGTGAGATGGCTTTTTATACAGCTCTGCAACCTCAGCTGCTTTGACGACCTTTGGCCAGAACAGAACACTGCCAGGGGTCTCTAAAACGGGGGGAACCATTTTCTCCTGGCAGAAGCTTAATCCAGAAGTGGCTGCTGAAATGAGAGCGAAGTCCCCCCTTGGTAAAAGGCTGACATCAGATCAGGACCTTGTTGAGAGGCTCTGCAGTGTAGACTTTACAGTTGGGTAGATGGATAGCAGCTGTTCTTATGACATCTCATTTGGCCCAGGTCGGGTCAGAGTCATCGTGGAGCTTTCAGAAAAAGACTTACCTGGGCTTCATCTTCTGAGATTCTAAATTTATTCATAAATCTGAATGGGGCACCTGAGTGGCTCAGTAGGTTAAGTGTCTGTCTTTGGCTGAGGTCATGATCCCAGAGTCCCAGAATGGAGCCCCGCATCAGGCTCCCTGCTCAGTGGGGAGCCTGTTTCTCCCTCTGCCCCTCCCCCTGCTCATGCTGTCTCTCTCTCTCTCACTCTCTCTGTCTCTCTCTCAAATAAATGAATAAAACTTTAAAAAAAGTTTTGATCTATTATGGAATCTTCAAGTATTCAAAAAATAATCCATGTACCTACTGCCATAATGTAACAGATTTTATGTACCTTGACATATTTGTTCTGGATATTTTTGTTCAGAAATAAAATTACAAATAAACCTATAAGTAAAGCAATAGGCTTTGCTATCTGAATACCCCATCTTACTCTCTGCCTTCCCTTCCAAGAAGGGATCATTCCAATGATGCCAGTATTCATCCTTCCCATGCATGGGTTCTATTTTTCTACAAATGGGCATGCTGGTTTAAAAAGTTTGCATGAATAATGTCCTAGTGCATGTATCCTTTTGCACCTTGTATTTTTCACTCAACATTATGACTTCAAGGTGTACCAGCATTGATCCATTTTTCTCTATTTCATTTACCTTAACTGCTCTTGACAGAGTGCCAGTCCCCTGGACCTGGACCAGTGGCTGAGGTCTGAGTGATTTGCCCCATTACTCTGGAGTCTTTCTCCTAGGGCTTGGATCATGCACTTACAGACTCTGGGGCTGACTGTTTGTGCCCTGTGAACCATGGCACTTACAGACTCATGGGTTCCAGAGTTCCACTAGAGTTGGCCCACACCCAGGGTTGCAATTGCCATGGCATCCATACTGTTCACCCATGAAAGCATGTCAGGAGAGCAGCCCACCTTGCAACCATCACAGCAGCGTGGATCCTCTTACAGGGCAATTAGAAAATTCTAGGCCTCGGGTGCCATTGGTTAAGCCTCCCATTCTTAATTTTGGCTCAGGTTGTGATCTCAGGGAGATGAGATCAAGCCCCGTGTCAGGCTCTACACTCAATGCAGGGTCTGCTTGAGAGTCTCTCTCTCCTTCTCCCTCTGCCCCTCCCCCCACTCATGCTCTCTAAATAAATAAATAAATAAATAAACAAATAAAATCTTTAAAAAAAGAGAGAGAGATTTTAAGCCAGAGCTTTCAGGGGCTCTCTTGTTTCCTTTCCATAAACTTGAGAAAGGAAGGATCACCTACATCAGCAGGAGCAAAAGTACTGCCAGGACATGGCTCTCATTTTGTGTAGCTATGGAATTTTCATTCTGTCTTTTCATTTTTCTGCAAAGTAAGGATCAGACACAGTGAGACTGAGTGCCTGTTTACTCCAGCAACCTTTCAGAATGGACAAAGACTGATCTAAGCAAACCTCTGAGTTTGTAAATTACCTGCAAACTTAAACATCAGTTGCATGGGACCCAAAGTTTTCTAGTTTAGGTGACTTAATGTTTGGGTTTCCCATTTCTGCATCCCATGCCCCCTTGTCAATCTCTGAATGTCCTATGGCAGGATTCTCACTGCTTTGCTCTTCCGCCTCAATTAAATTAAGGCATATGCTTATTGAATGCTTGCTCTTTCTCATGTTTATTGAACACAGAGCACAAAGCTTGGCATATATATGGGGGGAGCATGGCAGGAACTGTAAATGTTAATACAAATCAAGCCTCTCTCTGCCTCCACCCAGGAGCCCCTGCACCTTGAATCCATGCCTCCCTGATACAAAGCAGATTCTGATGCATAATAATAGTCCTATAGAGTTAAGGGCAGATACACAGGGACTCTGGAGGAACATGATTTAGGGAATCTGGAGAGCTTCTTGGAGAAAATGGGCTTAATCTGGGTACAGCCCAACTTAACCCATAGAGTTTAAACCTATTCACTTCTTGCGGCAGACTTACTCATTGCAACCCTGTGCAAAATGGTCTTTAGTATTTACTGGGGGGCCCTCAGAGAGTGTGCCTATTGCTTAGAACATAGTTAAGAGCAGAGAGTCTTCACTAGCACTTTCTAGAAAGCCATATCAGCTGCTGTTATGAGCAGGGAAGAAGGCAAATGAAAAAGTAACCAGGCCAAGATGTAAAGCCAGGTGTAAAGACCCTCTATTCACCATTTATAAAGATTGATGACTGATTGATTGATTGATTGATTGATTTAGAGTGAGCATCCCGGGAGGGGCAGAAGGAGAGGGAGAGAGAATCTCAAGCAGACTCTCCACTGAGCATGCAGCTTGATGTGGGGCTCCATCCCAGGATCCTGAGATCATGACCTGAGCCAATATCAAGAGTCAGATGCTCACCCAACTGAGCCACCCAGGTGCCCCTCTATTCACCATTTATAATGTGGACAAAGGCTGAGTGTGCTCCATGTGAGGAAGGCAGCAGTGACAGAACACAGAGAAGCAGGACCCAGCCTGAGCCTTGTAGGCCAAAGAACAGCCCAGACCACCTGGTTGACCACATGACCCAGATGAAGGGAGGCAGTCCCATAACACACTGTAGATAATATCCCTGATCCCTCTGAGTTCAGCTTGTGGCAAGATCATGGATGAAACTCGCTCCAGAGCTAGGGGAAGATATTTTCTCCTTTTCCAAAGGAGAACCCCACAAAACTGGAGGAGATTTGGGAGATCCTTGAAATCTGAGTAATAATTATATTTTACCTGTGCTTTCGTCAACATGGACTCATTAAGTTCACAAAAAAACTCTGGGATTTAAGCCATTACAGTTACTATCACTATTTTTTTTATAGAAACTGTTCACAGAGACATTAGAGTCAGTTCTCTGATAAGCCAGGGATACAATTCCCATCTTCTGATTACAAATCCGGTGGGATTCCCACTGTGCCATACTGTCTGTCTCACATATATTACGCAAGATACAAACACTGACAGCAATGATGTCAGAGGAATCAGCTCAGGGATTTGACAAGCATTTCTCTCTAGTTTGTAAAAGAGCACTTCCGGCAACCATGCAAGAGGGTGAGGAAGAAGGCACATTTGAAAGAGAATGCCTCCATGCTTAGAGAACAATACCACATTTAGGGGCATTTTTCTCAAGCAACAGAGGAGTTATAAAGAAATCATGTGACAATGAGCAATCCAAGTGTGTGTGGAGAGATAGCTGGGTCTGGGGGTCTCAGAAGCAAGAATCTAAATTGCCTCCTATGGAATGGGTTGGGCTACCAAATCACTAGAGGTTGACCTCAATCTAAACCAAGTCACCATCTTCCCTCACCATCTCCTGACCCCTTTGCTTGTCATGCATTCTGATCATCCTTTGTCCCAACTGCTGATGCTGGCCAAAGTTCTGGCAAGCCCCATGTCCCTAACGGAAGCTTGCAATTTCTGTGTGATGTATCCTTTGGGGGCATTTCTGGCTAAATTAAATCTTTGAATGTTATCTGTTGCTGTCTTAAAATATTTTTCTAAACCAAAAATAATTTTATTTTTACTCCTAATAAGGTAGCCATCCTCTTGACTTCAGGAAATAGAAAATGGTATAATTTTCATTTGGGCTGCTTTGATGTTATAAAGTTGATCCAAAAGTCCTCAAGTACCTTGCAAATGGAAGAATGAAAGCACAAAGGGAGTCCCAGGTTCCCCTGCCCATCTTCTGCCTTCTGTACCTTCTTCTACTCCTTGCTCAAGTTTGTAGCATAATGAGCAGCTAAGTAAGCATCTTGTCCTTGGATCATCTGTGGCCCTATTAGTCCCTACCCCCACCTGTCTTCATCCTCTCATAGGAGGAAGAGGTGGAGGAGGAGACTGGACACTATGCTCATTCTTCCCCATGAATTGGAGAGGGTTCCTCTGACAACTTTGCATTTCCCATTCCTGGAATGAAATCGTTGGAAATATTCTAGGGGGGGGGGCAGTGAGGGCAGATAGTGGCATGGTATGAACCAGAACTCTGGCTCTGGGGACAGCTGCCTGGGACTGTAAGTCATAATATCAGGCACTCTGTACAGACAAAATCCCCTCCATGGTGCTCCCCCAGGGCAGTCACACTAGGAAATACTGCCATCTGGTGGGAATCTTGCAGCTTTTCTCCTTTTCCTGGCTTCATGCCAAGGAATGGGGATCATCTCCAAAATGGCCAAAAGGCTGGCCCTAGAGTTCCAAGGTCTTCTAGATCTAGCAAGGCTTGCTTTCATTAAAACCTGTAGCTCCTTAGGGCATGAGAACCCAGGGCTATTGCCTCAGGTTCTGTGTTTGGCAATCAAGCCTCTCTCATACCAGCTCTTCCCTTATACCATAATGTATCCCACCCCTGTGTCTTCCCCAAGGCTGAGCCTTTGTTGGGATGCTCTCTCTTCCGTGGGCATAGATCCCTCAGGACCAGCTCATTGTCTCACTGTGTCACGGCCTCCAGTCTTGGTATCCTTCAGCTTGACTTCCCTAGTCTTTACACATCTGATAACTCATTTTATATTCCCATGCCCTCTCCACTCACATTTCCCTGCATTTAGATGATGCTCAATACATGGCTGTTGATTGATGTCCAGCTTCTATCTTTCCAGTTATAATAAGCACATTTCTTGAATTCTTGAATTGGGAATCTGGTTGCACCCAATCCTTAGAAGCAGAGGAGAAACCAGAGACCCCTTCAATTCCATTTTTACAGATGAGACTGTAAAGCAGAAGATTCTGATTCTGTTTGTGGACCGATGTAAGTTGACCACTATGGATGCAGAGGTCTTAGGCATTCATTTCTATAGATCATTCCAGGTGGATGGGTATGGGGCAAAGTGAGGAATATTAAAATGTGATGACCCTAGGGGATACCCAGCTGTGTGGTACGATGGGAAGATTTTGAATCCTGACCCTGTTTATTGAACACTTATTATTAACACTTATTATCACTGAATCTTTGTTCCCTCATCTATAAAATGGAATTAATAATTCAAGATACACTTGACCAGCAACAATTTCTTGACCCCAACACCTATCTCCAGTCATATATTAAAAACTCAATAAATATTTGTTGAAAGAAAAAAAAATACCTAGCTTAGTGTTGTTGTGGAGGATAAAATGAGAAAACACACAAGCAGTGTAGAAACTGAATTGCTATACAGAGTAGGGACTGCAGTGGGGATGGATGGGACTCTCAGCATCCACTTCTTCCTCCTCCTTTTCCTCCATAGCAAGGGTCCCCATATAATTGTTCTCGGTTTCTCTCTGTCTGCCTGTCTGTCTGTTTGTCTGCCTCTCTCTGTCCTCCATCATGGGCTTCTACTTGGATGATAAACTATGTGAGGCATGAAGGACCCAGAGATACCATGAATGACACTCAGAACCTAGTCCCTCTTCTTCAGTCTCAACCCCAGCAAGTTTGTATTCTGGGAAGCAGGTCACAGTAAATCCAGCCCCTGCAACAGTAAAATGCATGATGACTGCTCCTTGTTTTTTCCCTTTTGTAAGTAGGTTGCTGCTGCCAGAACCTCTCAAAGCCCTACTTCTGATGCTTCCTTGGGCCAATGCCACACGGCTTCTCTAGCATTTTTTCTCTCTCTGCTCCAGTGAGCAGCCCAGAGCAACTCAGAGCAGGCTGATTTGCAAGGCTGCTGTTGTGTGAGGAGCACAGGGGCAATGGTGGGACAAGCAAAGCTGCCTGGGAGCTGAGTCCAGGGGACAGATGCAGGCAACCTGGGTCTGGCCCCAGAGAGACCCCAGCTATCACTCAAGTTTACCTCTCTGGTGTTCAATTTCCTCGACTGTAAAATGAAAGGCTTGGATTTGAAGATTTCTAAGCCCTTGCCCAGCCCTATAGTATCAGGAGAGACTTGGCGAGCACCGGCAGGCTGATACTTGTCCCCCGATAACCTTCACTTTCCAAGAGGGAGAGTGAGTATCTGCCCCCTAAGCTCCTTACAGGGAACATGGAGCACTGCGGATCAAGAACTTACCACGTGTCAGGCATTGCAGTAACTGCTTTATCTACATTTAATTTGAGCCTTCTAACAAGCATATTAGGCCAGTATTATGATCATCCTTGTTTGAATTAAAGAGACTGAGATTCTGTTCTTTAACATGGTTAGCTTAGTTAGGAGGAGAATTATTTTTAAATGCAAGACATTCTGACTCTGAAGCCCTGCTGATAGCAGGCTGACAGGTTGCCAGGGAGCTCCCTATAAAAATGGAATAGTGCCTGTATTAGTCAGGATTCTCCAGGGGAAGAGAACCAATAGGATACTTACAGATATAGACAGGAGGAGATTTGTTATAGGAATTGGCTCACATGGTAAAGGAGGCTGAAAAGTCCCAGGATCTGCCATTTGCAAACTGGTAGAGCAGTAAAGCCAGTGGTATCAATCGGTCTGAGTCCCAAGAATTGGGAGGGTGGTGGTGGGGAGGCTGAAGAAATAAGTCCCAGTCTGAGTCCAAACACGCAAGAACAGAGCAAGAACATCCTAGGGAAGGTGAAGATAGATGTCTCAGTTCGAGCAGAGAGAGTGAATTCACCCTTCCTCCACCTCTGTGTTCTGTTGGGGCCTTCAGTGGATTGGATGATGCCCACCACACTGGTAAGGGTGATCTCTACTCAGTCTACTGATTCAAAGGCTAATCTCTTCTGGAGACACCTCCACAAGCACACCCAGAAACCATGTTTTATGAGATGTACGACCATCTCTTAGCCCTTCTAGGCTAAAAGATGGTCGAATTTTACAACTCTGATAAAATCTATCAGAATTTATCGGTCTGACAGATATGTGTTGACACATAAAATTCATCATCACAGGACCCTGTAGACATGGCGGCATGTTTGGTTTATCACATACAAATAAACATCATAATTATACTCACGTTATTCCATCCAGTTTTCAGTCATTTCATTTATCCTGTATTGTCTCATTTCATATTCACAAGAAACCCTGGGGAATGTGGGATTACCCCTGCTGAGAAATGGGGTGGGGAGGAAGAGGCTGCAGAAAGCTGACTTGCTGACAGTCACTCAGCTGGTAAATGAGGGAGCCACTAGCTAGTGCCCTGGTGGTCTGACTTCAAGTCAGGCTTCCTGCTGCTAGGCCAATTTGGAAAAGATGGAGTACTAAGTACCCTTTGCCCACCCTGTCCCCAGTTCCCCAGTTCACAGCCAGGATAATGGAGACATAAAGAGTCTGGGGCGCCTGGGTGGCTCAGTTGGTTAAGCGACTGCCTTCGGCTCAGGTCATGATCCTGGAGTCCCTGGATCGAGTCCCGCATCGGGCTCCCTGCTCGGCAGGGAGTCTGCTTCTCCCTCTGACCCTCCCCCCTCTCATGTGCTCTCTCTCATTCTCTCTCTCAAATAAATAAATAAAATCTTTAAAAAAAAGAGTCTGCATCTTGACCATTCCAGAATAAAGACAGCGTGTACCAGCACAGAAGCCAACCCTTCCCTGCTTCTAACCCAGAGTCAAACTCCTTCCCCCGGCTCATGAGGTCCTGCCAAATCCACTCCCAACTCCTGTCTCCTACCTACTCTGGCCTTCTGCTTGGACCTGTATCTGAGAGGCAGCCTCTGCTCAGGGTCAAAGAGCTTTGAGCCTCTTTGGTAGAAAGAAATGCAGCTCCATCACTTAAAGCCAGAAGTCCTTGGGGTAACTCACAAGGGGCAGATTTGTGTGGTGAGCTCCATATTTAGGGAAGTGGGACCTGAAGGCCTGCTTCACCACTCTCTACCAGTCCTGACTTCTCTAAAGCTTCAGCCTCCTGATGTCTGGCCTGGACATAACAGTATTCACCTTAAGGGGTTATTTTAAGGATTAAATAAAATAATGTAGGTGTATTGTGATCCTTAACTACCTTATGGAGGTTGTTTAAGTAAAATAAATATATGTGAAAATGGAAGGCACATGACAGAAAGATAGAATATTCAAGAAGTGTTCATTCCTTTCTTGTCCACACACCCCTTGGTTTAGCCACATTACAATTCCTAGATGGTAGAGGTGGGCTTCTTCCTTTGTGTTCCCAGGACTGGTCACAGTCTGCTGTACAGAGCAAAATCTCCATAAATGTTAGATGAAACAGACACAATAAAAGAAAGCAAAAGAGAAAGGAAGAAAGAAAGAAAAGAAAAAAAGAAAAGTTAAGTTTACATTTTTTAAAGATTTATTTATTTATTTCAGAGAGAGAGAGAAAGAGAGAGTGCATGAGGATTTGGGGACAGGGGCAAAGGGAGAGGGAGAATCAAATCCCAAGCAGGCTCCCCGCGGAGCACGGAACCCAAGGACTCAGGGCTCCATCTCAGGACTCTGAGATCATGACCTGAGCTGAAATCCAGAGTCGGTCTTTTAACCAACCGAGCCACCCAGGCGCAACAAGGCTTGCAATTTTTAAATGAATTCATCAGTCTGATAGATAAGAAGGGGGTCATTTGTCAAACAATAACATTATCATTACAATCTATTATTAACACTATATTAAAAGAATAACTATGCATTGTACAAATGCACTACAAAAATACAAATCCTTTGTTCCAGCTGCTCTAAGGATCTGGATTAGGAGGGATCAGACCTCTCATCCCATTGGCTCTGTTATCTGGGTTTCAACTTCAGTCCCTGGCCTCTTGCCATCAGTCTTTCTGTCTCCTATAAGACCTACCTTGGCCACTGCCGTCCCTGTGCTCCCGAGACAAGACCAGAGGACAGGAGAAGGCTGCTAGAAAAATCATACCGCAGATCAGTGCTCAGAAGATACAGCCTCTGCCTTGTCTCCTCACACTTGTCACAATCAGCTGGAGGGGCCTGAGGCCAACCACCAAGAAGCTGCTTCTTGGGAACTGTCACTCCACACTTTTTTCCATCTGAGCCTCTTTCCTTTCGGAGCTCCTCCCTAGAGGCACATAGATTCAAAGCTGTAATTGCAAAGCAGTAACAAAGATTAGAAAAATACTTGAGAGTTTATGGAGAATTTCATGGAGACGCCTTGATTTTGTCCGTACCACATCTCCCTAAGTTAAGTACAGCAGGGTTATAAGAAGGCTCCCTCAACTTCACTTTGGGGTCAGCGATCTGAAGCTCAGAGAGATTGAAGAATGTGTGTTCAAGTGACAGAGACGGGACCTCAGCCCAGACCTTTTTCCTCTAAATTTAAAGTCACATGATTTCCATAATAGCAATGAGGATTCATCAAATTTCCATAGTTTCTTCATTTGAAAGACCTCAGAGATTTCAATTCTTAAATATATATCTATTTTTTATCTTCCTACCATCCCTGGTCATTGGAGAAGGTGGTATGTCCACATTTTATAAACAAAGAAAACTAAGGCAAGAAATAGAATCTGACCAATCTAAGACTCACGCAAATATACAGACAACTCATTAAAAAGATCTTGTTGGCATTTGCTTTGCCCACCTTCCAGCTACCATGGCATCTCTCTCTAATGGGTTTTATGGGAGGATTTACAGTGCACCATGCCCGTTTTCTCACCCATGACCTTTGAGTTTGAGTACCTAAAATCCAGCTTCAAGGGGTGATTTGTTGCCTGAACTTCCAGGGAAGTGTAGGGGAGGAAAAGTTTTCCTTGACCCTCTTTGCATCCCTGGCTGGGTCTGAAAATTAAACTGACAAAGACAGATGCACAGGAGAAAAGCATATACATTTCACTGGATTTATACATATACCTGGAAGTCCTCACAAAATAATGAAGTCCTGAAGAAATTACCAGAGCGGGAAGCTTTTAGTCAAAGAAACAATAGATTTGTGAAGAATTGCAAGACAGAAGGGTTTGGGCTGGGGTAGCAAACGTGAAGAAGTAACAGGAAAGACAAGGATTAGTTTAATGAGGTTTGTTTATGTGGATTTCTTGGCCCCAAATTCCATCTCCATGATAAGAAATGTCTTCCATCCTCCTGGTGCAGGGAGGGCACCTTTCACATAGGCAATTAATGCCCTGTTTCAGGGAAGGGCGGGGTGGGGGAGGCGAGCGTGGACGTCCTGCCTCTGCCTTTTCTCAGGCTCTTTCAGTTTAAGACATTCAATATGCCAGGGTGCCACCTTTTGGGGTAGTGTGTCCTGAACCCCATCAGAAGCAAATCAAGAACCACCCATTTGAAAGACTCCACCTTCTCAGCCACTATTTAAACAGGTACAAAGCAGAAAACCATGAAACAACTTGAAGAAGCATAGAAAGATGAACTTTATATAACGCACCAGTGATTTCCTCTATATGAAAAACCTCTGTCAATGCCTCAGCTATTATCATTCCTCCTTCTATTACTGCTGCTACCATCTACAGAAGGGCAAGAACTCTACTATTACTAAGCATTTTGCTTATATCTCATGGATCCTCACAACAAACTCAACAGTTAGGGATTTTTATCACCATTTCACAGATAAGGAAACAGACACTGATAGAGGTTAAATAGCCGGCCCAGGCTCACACCTCAGAAGTGGCAGGCGGCAGCATTCAAAGCCTGATCCATGTGACGCTGGGTCAAACTGCTGGGTGACTCTCTGAGGAGTGTTCTCTGGGGCTGTCATTTCAGTTCAATTATGCCCAAATCTAACAATATTTTCAGGAATGATTTATGATCCACTTGTGTGCACAGCACCTCTTCTGGGTAACAGGAGGCAAATAAAGGTGTTTATGCCATGAAACTGAGCAATTTTTGGAGGTAAAAATGTTGAGAAAGAAGACAAACCTCTAATACTGTGGAAAGAGTGTCTCCATTGGAGCCAGATGGGCCCAGGTTAAGGCCTGATTCATCCATTTATTGGCAACATGGTCTCTACTCTTTAGCCTCAGTTTGCTCATCCATAAAATGGGACTAATACTATCTCTCCTTTGAGGTTGCTATGAGGACAAGATAAATTGTTTAAGGACCTAGCACATTATGTGGCCAGAGCACCCAACCATTCCTGCCGGAAATTTTACTGAGGGCCTGGGAGCTGGAAATACAGTGATGGGCTGAGTGAAAATGGTTCTTGCTCTCACTGAGTTCACTATTTAGCGTGAGATAAATAGTTGTTTATATTATAGTGGCTCACCAAGTAACACAGCATTGGAACACATAACTAGAGGACAGAGGGCTGTTCTTCACCTAACAACCACAAGGAACAGCTCTCTCATGTAAGCTCAACTGGCCAACCAGAGTCCTAGCAAATGAATTTATGAATAGTTTAGGAAATAAGCCACTCCATTAGGAGTTAGACTAAAAGCCCAGGTATCTTGGTCTCTCTGAGCAGACATTCCTTTATTTGATAAAAGGAGTAATGCAGATGAATTCTGTGAGATGAGACAGTCATATCAGTAAAAATAGCATCAAAGCTGGTACAAAATGGAAACATCTGGTTCTGGCAAAGGAGCTAAAGGAAACATGGTGCAGAAGCAAGTGACCTAGGCTTAAATAGGAGAGCTGGACTCGGGACCCAGACCAGGGCCTAAATGGCTGTGTGATTAGGAGAGGCCCCTGAGCCCCTCTGGGTCTGTTCCTTAGCTGAGTTCCCATCCACCTCTGCCATTCAATGGTTCAATAAATACAAAATAGAAAAATAATTAAGTAAGGTTAGTTTCCATAGCAATGAGACTAGCTCCAGTGAGCAATTTGGGCATCTAGTAAAATTAGAGACTAGATCATACCTTGACATCATTTCAGAAGGTGGATTTTGTAAACACGGCCCATCACCAGGGGATTCCCGCCTTACTCCACAGTAGTAGACAATGTTGGCTTTCAGTTACTGACTGGGGCAGTGATTGCCGTTTCCAAGTATTTTTGGCTCTCTTCCTTCTGGGCAGAATTGTTATTTCTGGGCCAGCTGTGGGTTGCTGCAGTCATGTGACTAGTTCTGGCCAATGAGCGGGGAGTGAGAGACCGGCATCACGTTTCCAGGTAAGAGCAGTTAACTGTGGATACAAGACTCCTCAGAGCTCACATTCCCTCCAGCATGGTGATCCACAGTGTTCAAGACGGGGGCTGTTTTTCACCCTGGGTCCCCGAGTGACTAGAATAAACAAAGCTCCCTGCTATCCCGTGGTGGATACATAATAAGGAAAAAAAACAAACCTTTGTGTTTTACGCCTTTGAGATTTGGGGCTATTTTGTTACTGCAGCATAATCTAACCTATTCTTACTGACGCATTACTTCATATAAATGTTTTGCTGATTTAATAGCTTCATGCAATATACACTAGAAATGTGTACTAAAATCTTTTACATTTAACTATGACTTCCTTCCACCTGATTTGACACCAGTGCATTGTCACTACAAGGGACACCATCCACCACACTCCTGCAAGGGCCATTCACGTGGAGTGCAATGTGACAAGCAGTTCTGGACTTGTAACAGTATAGGAGAAATAAACTCATCCCACTGACTGTTTTTACTTCATTGATTTTCAGGTTAATGGAAATAATCTTTTTCACTTGCAAAGTATTTTGTAGTTTTAAAAAGCTCTTGCATTCGGGCGCCTGGGTGGCTCAGTCGTTAAACATCTGCCTTCGGCTCAGGTCATGATCCTGGGGTCCTGGGATCGAGTCCCAAATCGGGCTCCCTGCTCAGCGGGGAGTCTGCTTCTCCCTCTGACCCTCCCCCCTCTCATGCTCTATCTCATTCTCTCTCTCAAAATAAATAAATAAATAAATAAATAAATAAATAAGATGTTCAGCCACAGACTCTTAATTATAGAGAACAAACAGTTATCAGTGGGGAGGTGGGTGGAGGGATGAGTTAAATAGGTGACAGGGATTAAGGAGGGCCCTTGTAGTGATGAGCACTGGATGTTGTATTAAGTGTTGTATCACTGTATTGTACACCTGAAACTAGTATTACACTTGTATGTTAACTAACTGGAATTTAAATAGAAACTTAAAGAAAAGATGCTCAACCTCACCAGTAGTCATGAAAACACATATTAAAATAACAAGGTACTGGGGCGCCTGGGAGGCTCAGTCGTTAAGCGTCTGCCTTTGGCTCAGGTCATGATCCCAGGGTCCTGGGATCGAGCCCCACATCGGGCTTCCTGCTCAGCGGGAAGCCTGCTTCTCCCTCTCCCACTCCCCCTGCTTGTGTTCCTGCTCTAGCTATCTCTCTCTCTGTCAAATAAACAAATAAAATCTTTAAAAAAAAAAAAAAGCTCTTGCTTTCAAAATGTATTGTGTCATTTATGAAACAGTCACAACCCTATAAGGCAGATACTATTAGCCCCATTTTATAACCAAGGGACTTGAAATATAGCTTAAGAGACTGCATGAGGTTGCTAGTTAATAAGTGGCAACACTGGGACTTGAACTCTTGTCTCCTAACTCCATGTGTGGGACTAACTCAACTGCCACCTTTCCTTCAGCATCTTTACTCTGAACAGAAGTCTCTTTTTGTTTCCATCTATTCTAATTAGGTTTCCCTTAAGTGGGGGAATACTATACCGATCGGTTCCTCATCATTATTAGTTTTTTGCAACCTGGTTGTTCAAAAGAAAGTGTGGGTGGCAGAAACCTTCTACCATGCGTCCTTGGGGTGGTGGAGTCACTCTGGCTGTGGGACTAGAAGAAAATGCCATCACTAGGCCTGATACACTGGAGGCTGGCCCTCTGGTCCTCCAGAACCCCTGCACCCTGCCTTGGTTGTCAGTCCTGGCCCTGATCTTGGAGAGGATGACAGTCTGTGCGACTCATAATCTCACACTCTGGACTTGGCAAAGTAACTTGCCCCTGAAGTGTGGGGACAGGGAGCACAGCAGGGCAGAAGCCTGCAGTACTGCCCAACTACTCCCCCAGAGAGTCTGAGCTAGTCTCCTCCTCTCACACTGCCATCTCCCTTTTCTTTCCTTCTGTGTCTTCTCTTTTGGTAACGTTTAGGTTTGGTCTATCAGCTTCCTTTCCTTAATTGGGTTTTATGTGAATGAAATCGCCCCCTTTTCTGCATCACTGATACCAATGTCAGTCGGGCTGGGGCACAAGTACTCAAAGACCCAGGCAGGAAAGCCCCACCATCAAGGGTCTTCAGAGGTGACTGACAGAGAATCCCTCTCCTTTCTCTCTCTGATTAATGCCCAGATGGTACAAAACTTCAGAAATCACCTGTGTGGTCCCTGAGTCTCCAAAGCTCTCCTGTGGATGTGTGTGGTGACACTCACACCAATCTCTGGAGGTGACGTGATATCAGAGGGCCTGTGTTGTTCTCACTGCCAACATAGAAAGACAAATCTACCCCTGGGACCCCAGCTCCCACAGAGTGTCCATCTTCCTCTCCCCTGAGGTCTGCTTGCCTGACTCCAATTTCTGTCCCAGCAGAGCAGATGTGGATGATTCTTTTCAAGAACTTTCTTCCACCAAGAAGGGTCTGATGCTGAGTTCTCATACTGGGAAGGAGTAAGCTTCCAGGCTGACCGCTAGGAGGCCCAGCTGCTTCACCCTCTCAAGGGCTCAGCTCAGGGCTGGAAAAAGCAGGTAGCAGAGGGAAGAAGAGAAGCTGCCTAGAGGAGGCAAAACACTCTCCCACTTCTTCTCCTCTCCTTCCAACCCAAGGCTCCCAAAGCTGGGGTTAGGTCACAGGGTCCTTAGCAGATGTAGGCACAGAAAGGCTACAGGACCTTGTCACAGGGGAGTCTGGTAGTTTCAGACCTCCATTTCATACCTACCTGGCCAGCAAAATCATCCTATTGTGCATTTTCATCTTTTTCAGTGCTTTTTGCTTTTTCACAGAAGCAATTTCACATAGATGTGTAGGATTATTTGATCAGTGTCTTTCTCCCTCGTTAGACTCACTACATAAAATCAAAGACCATACAGTTTTTCCCTAGCCTAGAAAAGACTAGGCACTTGATAAATATTTGTTGAATGGATGAATTAATCTTCACTGCTGACATAGCAAGAGAGAATAAGCTTAAGCTATAGCAAGAAGGATTAGCTCAGCACTACTCCGGAGCCCACCACCTGGTTTTAAATCCTGGCTCTGCAACTTAATTCCTATGAGCCCTAGGCAAATATCGCTGTCTTGCCTCATTTTATAGTTCTCAATGGTGGTAACAGACTGCTACTATTGCTCCATATGGTTTTTCTGAGGATTAGATGAGATGATACATGCACTGTACTTCAGACAGTCTCTGGGCAATATAAATGCTCAGTAACTATTAGCTAACTACAGCTTGCTTGCAGATGGAGGGTAGCTGAAGGAGAAGTTTTGATTTTGCTCTTTGCAAGATACAGGAGGAAATGTGTAATATCTTATACTTACCCAAGGAGGTAGTTTTGAGATTTAAGCAAAAAGGGTTGTTTATAATTTTTCAACAAAGACACTGGCCATATCTAGAAGTAGTATCTCTATAACAACATGGTCCTGGTTATTATACCAGACAATGACATTGTTGAAGGAATCAGGATGTAAGCCATGGAAATCTTTGGCAGTAGATAACTGATCATAAGTGCCTAAGACCAAAAGAGACTAAGTGGGCATCCCAATAAAAGCCTATTTAAAAAAAAAACCAAAAACCCTCCAGATGTGATGTATAACAGCTTGATTAGGATCACAGAGCTCTTCCAAAGGAGAGTCCAGGTGAAGTACAGTGGTTAGAAGAGCACGGATTTTGGAACCCGAATGCCTAAGCTCACATCCCAGGTAACCCATTACTTGCTATGTATCTTGGTTACTTAACCTCTATGGGTTTCAGCTTCCTCATCTGTAAAATAGAAATGATAAAAGATACCAGTTTTCTAAAATCATTACAAGGATTGAATATATAATAGCATACAGTAAGTACTGCATTTAATATTAGGTCTAATTAAAATGTTGTTGTTTTTTTAAAATCACTATTATGTAACAAAAAACCTATTCATAGCCACTGGGCAAATGAACATCCATTTTTCCTAGAAGGGGAGGTAATCTGAAATAAAGGGCTACATAAAATCATAGAAAGTAGACAGTCTTCTGTCTGCTCAGCTTCCCTTGGCTCCATGTTTTACATATATCCTTTCTATAAACTATTTTTCTGCTTAAGTCAGACAAGATGCAGTTCCTATTGTTTATGATGAAGAGTTCCAGCTGATAATGCAAACTCCCCAGACCTACTAAGTGAGAATCTAGATTTTTGGAAGCACCCCAGGTGATTCTTATACCTACTGAAATTTGAGAGCCTTGGCTATTTTGGACTCTTAGACGCCTTCCAACTTTGATACTCTCTGATTCTATGGTTGTCTGGTTGTCTGAACTCCTGGGCCCACTCCTTGTTGACAGATCCACTGGGCACAGTTTTCAGAGGCTGAAGCCATCTTTCTCCCTGTTCTCTCCACATCAGAAAGATGGCTTCAGCCCTCCTCCTTTCCCTACCCCCCACCCCACACCCATACATCACACTTATATCTGCCATAGGTGTGTAACCTGAGCCTGATCAGGGAACAGACACTTTTCTTAGTAAAAGTAACTTTGTTTTTCAGGATCCTCGACCATATTGCAGGGGGAAAAAAATCATGATATTCTATCTGTTCTTCATGGACAATTTTTCAGCAACTTTCCAGCAAAAGTTAAGAATGACGTTATGGAATATGTAATGTTGTTCTCTCATTTAAAACAAGAGGCACCATCTTTCCATCTTTCCCAAAGGGGATAAGGGAAACAAATTATGTTCTACAACATCCAAGTTATTTCTCTAATGAACAATAGAATTTTTTAGCAAGATAGCAAAAGATGTGTAACCCCTTGTGTTGATAATGCATTGGCAGGCTTCCCTCAGGCTAAGGGGATCTGCTGAGGCCCAGCATGGCCAGGAAACCTGAGGGAGTCAGGCCACAGGACTAGCAGGAGCTGGGCAGAGCATGTAGGAAGGGCAGAACTGTGTTGGCTATTTTGGGAGGGCATGAGCAGCTGTGCTGAAGTGGAGGTAAGCAGTGGGGAAGGAAAATGGTTCTAGGACAGAACAGCCAGTAGGGACCTGGAAACATTCTGATGCCTCTTTCCTGGCTGAACCTCACTGCTGGCTTCCCTGCCCCAGATCTCCCACATGCCCTCCTCATCTGTCTCCTTAAAATATCACCTTTATCAGGTTAATTCCCCCTTCTTAAAAACCTACACAATGACCCTCATCTATGGTATAGAATGAGTCCCAAACTCCTGAATCAGCTGTTCAAAGCTCACCACAGCCTGCCTCAACTTGTCTTCCCAAATTGGCTCCTACAATTCCCGCGAACCTTCTCAAATACTCACATACCTTCTGCTCAAGCAAAATGAACCCTACTCTCTTCTCAGTGCATTTCCCACATACTTACTTCCAGGCTTTTGCTGTCATGATTTCCCTTCCTGCTACTGAGCTCTGCTCTTCCCTGACCTGGCCTTTCCTTTCCAACTTTTCAAATCCTGTGCTTGCCTGAAGGTAGATCTTCATTGCTCTATCTCAACCACCTACCAACATGGATCTTTGCCGCTTCATGGTCAGTCCTTAACAGCTGCCTGGGTGGAAAGAGACACACAGTCTGGAGGCAGAGAGCGTGGGTTCAAATCTAGCCGTGCCAGTTACTAGCTCGGTGATTTCTCTAAATTTTTTTGGCTCTACAACTTGGGAAGTTTTTCCTATGATTGTGGATAATGCACATAAAATCTCTGCCATGAAGCATGGCACACAGTAGGTGCGCAGTAAGTAGTAGCTTGTCATATCAGTAGCACCTACTACCGTGAATTCCTAAATCTCCTCTGTGTAGAGGTTGACTCCCCAATTTGACTCTTGGTGCCTCTTGGTGTCTTCCCTTGGAGTACTCCCCTCTACCACGGTGGCCCACTTCCAAGTTCTTAGAATGGACTCAGAAGATATTTTCTGGGGTCTCTGGGTATTTTTGCTACAAGTTCATTGATTTTTCTTAAATAAAATAAAGTTGATGAAGCCTGAGACCAGCTTTGTACTCAACTGACAAGCCAGCTTCACAGAGCCTGGAGACAAATCCGTATAACAATCTTAGGATAAAGTCAATGTGTGCTTCTGAGAAGGGAAGTCCTTGAGAGTTACAGTCTTGATCTGAGAACCAGGGCTTTCTTTGCAGAGCTGCCTGAGAACACCAGCAGCTTGCTAAGGAAACCACTTGGTTGTCAAAACACATCCCAGCTTCTCCTGTCAGAGATGTCAGCCAACATCTTAGAGAATGGCAGAGCAAGCTCTTGGGAGTTCAACGCTGATAAATGATTTGTAAATGTCACGTAGACCCTAGGGGAGGATGCCAGTGTAGATGGAAGTCACCTCTATTTCAAAGCAATGGAAAATTGTGGAATTTCCAGCTTTCTTGTATAAGCTCATGTACCATATTTTTTAATTTATGAATAGTAAAAAATTACTATAAATCCACTTGTCCCTACTGCACCACAATAATAAAATCTCCCCTTACACTAAGACCAATAATCTTATTACTCCCTTTACCCCATCCAGGTATGCCTTCTCTCTTGTTGCTGTTGATTCAACCAATCAACCAACAAGTATTTATCATGCTCCACTGTGTGTCCAGAACTCTGTCAAGGGCCAAGGAAGATAACAGAAGAAAACATGGCTTCTGTTCTCAAGGAACAATTTAAAATCTAGTTGTCCTGTCAAATCTGCATTACCCAAGATCTTCTGCTGGCCTTCATTCAGCAGTCAGCCAGGAAATATTTATTAGACATTACTGTGTGCCTGGGATACAGAGGTTGAATGAGCCAGACAAGGTCCTGGTTCTCATAGAGCTTACATTCCAGTAGGAGAAAGAGGCAGTGAGCAAGTAGACAAATATTATAAGTTAAGAAATGGTAAGTGTTATAAAATAAATTAGATAAAAGACAGGTAGATAGGGTTGGAGAGGCTGGAGGCAAGAGAAAGTCTTTCTGAAGAGGTGGCATGATTAATTTTTCAAAAAAGCTAAGACAGAAAAGAGATGCTTAGAAATCCCTTCCAGTAGGGGGCTATCTATAAACCCTGGAGAAACACAAAGGATACAAGAATGAACTCTAGGCCTCTTGGTCAAGGGCTCTACTTTATTCATAGCATTAAGCACAGTTCCTGATACATAGAAGATGTTGAATGACAGTAGATGTGTAACATCTACTGCATGACAGACAATGGACTGGGTACTGCCATGTGCTCTTCATTCAATTCTCACAACCGCCATATGAGAAAGGTACTGCTATCCTTACATGACAGACACAAAGAGGTTTTCACAGAAAATAAGCTAGAGTGACAGTGCAAACCCCAGCAGTCCATTTCAAGACCAGCTGGTCTCCTACGCTGTGAAGAATGTAGGCATGAGCGAATGATAGATCATCCACATGATCTTTGAGCTCATTAATTTCTAGAAGGGATACAGGGGTGGAGGCTACATGCTTCAGGCTTTGGATTATTGGAATCCATATAGTAAATTGCACCTGGCACATAGCTACACCCAAATGTTCACACATTTTCCAATATCCAACCAAATAGCCACTTGTCTGAGATGAGAGGCAGTCTGAGAGAGGTTGGACAAAGCAAACAGTAAAAGAAATGGCATTTCTTTCCTCCTGTGTAGCTCATCAGTTCACAAGAAATTTTTGTGAACTGGTAGATCAAAATTTTTTTTATCACTATAAACTAATTACAGTATTGAAAAATAATGCGCAGTGACCTGCAAAGGAC
>NC_138373.1:71090714-71145594 GCF_054177405.1 Leptonychotes weddellii | reverse complement strand
AAAGATCAGTGGGAATTTGACACTTGATACGAGGATATCTCAAAGAACTGAGTCTGAATCTGTGAAAGGAAAATTGCAAAATGTCTTGAGCAATGGCAACATTTCCTAGTTACACACATAGCCAAGATGACTCCTTTGAACATCTATTATTTGGGTATCAGAAGGTCTGTACATACACATTTGCTTTAGAAAACTCTAATGAGTTCGTGGTCAGACCTCATTCATATATTTGTATCAAACAATTCAACACTTTTCATCATGATCCCATCATGTTCCTTTTTCCAGGTTTGTCTCTGAAATTCAGTGTCCACACTATACATCTCCTCTGCTGCCCACAGCATGAGGATGGTCTAGACCCAGCATCAGAAATTCACAGCAGAGACTTAATCCTCAGCTTTGCCCTCTTGGAGTTTTCCCAGAAAAGACCTAACAAACACTGCCTTGCTGGAGGTGGCATCAGAGCAACCCCTTCAAAGCTGCAGAACAAAGCCTCTGTGTGGCTCTAGGAAATTCCTTCTTCCACTCAGATTCAGGTCTGGTTTGGTGGCCTCCAGCTGTCAACATCTGGAATCCATTTCCTACTTGGAAAAGCCACCCAGACAGAACTGCCTATACCCATAATTGGGCCCAGTGATGTGGCCAAGGGAGCATGGGGATCCCCTGAGGGCTGGGAGGGGATTGGGTCAGTGCCAGATTATCCAGTAAGAAGAGTTAACCTGAGCTGAGGGCACCAGCTCAACAGGGGACATCAAAAAATTTTTAGGGCGCCTGGGTGGCTCAGTTGGTTAAGCGACTGCCTTCGGCTCAGGTCATGATCCTGGAGTCCCTGGATCGAGTCCCGCATCGGGCTCCCTGCTCGGCAGGGAGTCTGCTTCTCCCTCTGACCCTCCCCCCTTTCATGTGCTCTCTCTCATTCTCTCTCTCTCAAATAAATAAATAAAATCTTTAAAAAAAATTTTTTTTAAATAACACTTGGAGGGGCGCCTGGGTGGTTCAGTTGTTAGCGTCTGCCTTCGGCTCAGGTCATGATCCCAGGGTCCTGGGATCGAGCCCCGCATCAGGCTCCCTGCTCGGCGGGAAGCCTGCTTTTCCCTCTCCCACTCCCCCTGCTTGTGTTCCCTCTCTCGCTGCCTCTCTGTCAAATAAATAAATAAAATCTTTAAAAAAAAATAAAATAAAAAAAACACTTGGTGTTTCAGTGAAAGCATCAAGGAAAATACTAGAACTTTTGGGAACTTTTTTAAATTTATGTTTTGCTTAGTACTGTTTTCATTTTGAATTACATATGGGGGAGCACCATATTATTTTCAGTGCTTAAGACTTCTAAAGATTTTACTCAGTCTTGGGCCAAGGATTAGACAACTATATTGTATTGGACTGGGGTTGAGGACATGGGTTAAATGCCACACAGAGCACCTCAATATCTTATGTATGCCTAAATTCCAACAGCTAGCACAGCACAACTCAGAAAATGTGTGATGGCTTCATTGCATTTGGCCCTATAGACACTATTGCTACCAGTATGACAGTCAACCAACCTGGCGGTCCAAGGTTTCCCATGAAAATGACAGTGGAGATTGATGGGAAAAGAGACCATCACCATTCCTCCCACCTCCCACTTCCACTTGGGTAACCCCTTAATTCATCTTCCAACACGGAAAGCTTTGGGAGTAAGGGAGATGGAGTGTTGGAAATAATAAGATTTCATTGATCAACAACAGGTATACATTGGTTGTCCTTGGCAGATCTGATGTATAGTCACTCTCACCAACATGTTTTTACCCATGGTGGCAACGTTTCTGGTCTTCCACCTCTGTCCCTCAGCCCATCCTCTCTTCTATTCCCACCGTATGGCTCTTCCCTAGCTCCGAAACACTCCCTTGGCCAGAGAGTGCTCCATCCTTCCATTTCTAGGAGCTCCAGCTCACAGTGAATGTTTTCATGTACCTGGACTACACACATGGTGAGTTAAAGCAGAGCAATGACAACTGAAAATGCAGGCCATTCTCCCACAGCTTCCTAGATGTCAAAAAATGTATCAGTAACTGCTCTACAGCATTCAGTGTGGGAGGCCCAGAGTGACTACATTTTATTGCATTGAAAAACAGCTTGCCAAGGGCTTAATCCAGCTCCCTAACCATAGCAGGTGCCTCATCAACACATTACATATGGATATTACGATGAAGCTTATTTATAGGTGCAGTGTCCTGGGGGCCTGGAACCTACTTCTAGGGTATACGCAACATGTCTGGAGAGGAGTCAATTCAGTCCAGAAAGCCATATTATTGAGTATCCCCTGTATTCCAGGCTAATTCTAGGCACTGAAATGAATCAGAAGATGGCGGTCAATTCCTGTTCTGAAGGAAGGGTTTGAGCCTGGGTGGAAGAGAGATAGGTAAACAAGTGCTGAGGTTGGGGCAAATGTATTTACAATAGGAACACCAAAGAAGGGAAATGGCTGTGGGCTGGAGGAACTGAGGATGGCTTCTTTAAGGAGAAGGTATTGGAGCTGTTCATTGAAGTAGGAAGAGAATTTCAACAGATAAAAGTATAAGAGTCAGGTATACCAACCAAGAGGATGACTGATGGGAAGGCACACTGCTGGGTATCAGCTGGGGGCATGACTTTATCCAGTCTGGCTACAAAGTGTGAGTGTCTTTGGAGGTACGTGATGTAGAGAAAGAAAAGGCTGGCAAGAAAGATCTAGCATCATATTATGGAGGACTTCCAAGTCAGGCTGAAGGGACTGGAATTACTCTGGTTAGCAGTCCTGAAATGTCTTGATCACAGGTGGTGTCCTCCAGAGAGATTAATTTGAAAGTCACAAGTAGGTGGACTGGAGGCAGACATGAAAGGCAACAAGAAAGACCATGGGAGGCTACTCTGGCCATTCCAGACTCCATTTTAAAATTGGTGTCCAAATGACATGGGATTTATAGGTGACTTTACTACAACCAAAGAATAACAAAAAAATAACAAGAATATAATAATAACATGTACACTATAGAGTACAGTAGAGGAACAGAAGCATAAACAACTGTCGGTTGTCCAACCTAGATATTCTGTGAGAAATACAGTTGACCCTTGAACAACATGGAGGTTAGGAGCACCAAACTCCCACGCAGGTGAAAATCTGCATATCACTTCTGACTCCCTCAAAACTTAACTACTAATAGCCTACTGTTGACCAGAAGTCTTACCAATAACATAAACAGCCGATTAGTACATATTTTGTGTATGTATTATATGCTGTATTCTTACAATAAAGTAAGCTAGAGAAAATGAAATGTTATTAAGAAAATCATAAGGATGAGAAAATACATTTATAGTACTGCAATGTGTTTATATAAAAAAAATCTGTGTATAAATCAACCCTCACAGTTCAAACCCATGTTGTTCAGGGTCAATTGCAATTCCTTGCAATTCGATGCCTTGGCCACATAAGCACAAGAAACTGTGCTTGGGACCACTTGCTTCAATTTCCCAAGTGGCATCCATTTTAAAAATGCAGATTATTGCAGTAATAGAAAGTTTAATCAGCCGGGGAAGAAAGCAAGCATGTTTCCTATGACTGGCATGGATTACTAAGAGGTACCCATTCAGGTCTTAGTGATCTCAGTTGTTTATAATACATGCCAAAGGGACAGATGTTTGCACTCCTTGGAGTAAAGCTGCTGTATAAATCTTCAGTTTTGTTATTATAGTAATCTGTAAAATTACAATAAATATTACATTACAGTGGTGTCACGTTATAGGCACTCAGAAGTTCCAAAAGAGCAGGACTTGCATTGGAACACAATTTATACACCACCAAAAAACGAAGCCAAAGACTTAAAAGTGTCTTCAGATGTTTCAGAAGACCAATCACTATAAAACTGAAAACAAGAAAAAAAAAGGGGGGGGGGCGGGCAAAGCTCATTCTTTCTATGTAAAAGTGAACGTTTGGCAGATTATTATTGATCTCTCGCTATATTGGAGTGCATGGCGTGTTGTACGGAGAGGCCATGTGCAAGGAGCTGAGAGCCATGGCCAGACACAGGATGTCACGTGCTATGAGCAGGCCAGCTTGCAACCTGACAGAGAAGACTGGGCACAAGGGATAGAGTTACATGTGACGTGACAGGGCTGCAGGACTTGGCAGGAGGACGGGGATGACTTATACTAAAAAGCACTAAATCTATGTCCTTTCCCTCATACTGCTTCTGAAGATCACTTCTTCTAGAAATTCTGGCTCAAATAACTCCACTGGACTTCGATCAATCCCCCAAACCTTTAAGTGCAATTGTAGTTCTCAAGGGCATTTTTAGTTGATTCTTTGGTTTTCGTTAGTTTTTTTCCTTATGATTTTTGCAGGTATCTCCTCATGTTCAGGCAGGTGTAGCCTGCCCACGTGAGTTTCTTGGTTTCCTGAGGGCAGAATTGGGTTCATTTCTGTTTCCCACACAGTATCCAGGACTGATGGCTTGTGCCAGCAGATGCGAGACACCTGTGGGAGGCAGAAGTGACTTCTCCTGGGTACAGAGGGTATGCATGATAGAGGGTACAGAGAACGTGGTGAGAAGAGGGAGACACTGGCCAAGCCCCCTTGATGGTCAGTGCTTATCTCCAGTTCCTCACCAACCACACCTCTCCAATTCTCCCAAAGGAGGGCTCTCACATGTGGAAAAGAGACCCGATGGCTCCCAGAAGGAGGAAAGAGTGTGGGCAGGCTGAAAGGGGAAACCCCGCTGTGCTCCAGAGCCCTTCAGTCCTGGAAGACCCACAGAGGAGCATACTCATGGGCATCCAAGCCAAGTTCACCGTCCAGGCGCCAATGGGGCTGTCCTTCTGAATGTCTAGGCAATTGTATACTTTGCACACAAAGTCTGGCTTCCCCACCATGCTCTCTTCTTGACCCCACCACATTCCCTCCTAGGTCTTGCCATTACTGTTCCTGGTCTTTGAATAGTTAGGAGGAACTATAGGTGTCTAGGGCTTCTTGCCTCCCTGCTCCCCACCTCTCACGTGGGGCTGGCCTCAGTCCACAGCCTCAGATTGCTCACAACTGCTTTTTAGCACAGACTCAAAAATCTGTTGGGGTCTCCTGTTAGTTGGCCAAACAATTAAGGGGGTATCTGAGGACCTTTGCCTGCCCCCCACCACCAATTTTTAAAACTCGTCTCTGAACCCACCACTGGCCATCCAGCGGCAATTTGTATTGTGCTTCCCTTGGGGAGATGGTCCCGTGGCATCTCTTTTGGGTGTGCTGCCTGGAACGGCAGGGCCACGTTCCTGCTCCTTGGTGGTGAATGGCCATAGGTGGTGTTGGGATTGATAATCCTGCCTGGAACTGTCCAATGGGCCTTCATTTTCCCAGGCACTCAGCTCTGCCTGAGGTCTCCACCCCTGTACTTCTGCAGGAAAACATACACTCCCTTCTGGTGCCCCCATAGTCCCCACATCCCTGTCCCCCTCTCTTCATCCTATTTCATGCCTTCTCATGCTTCCCTTACATGTCGCTCTTCTCGAACATGCTTCTCTCTCCCCTAGTTACAACACTGTTCATTTTCCCCGTAGCCCTCAATTTCAAAATGATCTAGCAAAATATTCATTTGCTTACTTGATTGCTGATTCTCCCCACTAGACTGGGAACCAATCAGGGAAGATCCCTTGCCAGTTATTCCTAGAGCCTAGCACGGTGCTGCCTCAGAGTGAATATTAATTGAATAATATTTGTTGAATAAATGAATGAATAAGTGAATGAATGAATGAATGATAGTATCAGGGACACTGGATGATAAATGTTTCAGTTTTCCTCCTAGACAGTGAGATTCTTCTCTGTAGGAGCCTGTTCATTACAGTGCTATACCTCCATTGCCCATACAGGCCTGACACTTGCAATAAATGCAAGTTGAGTTGAGCAAACGCAGATCACAGGAAACAAATCAGGGCTTCACAAGCATGACTGGATACCCAGGAGCCAACCCTCACAGGCAGATGGGGTAGACATAAACTGATGTGGCAGGGGTGTGCTGGGGCAGGCAGGGTAGGGGGCAACTTGAGAACTTTCATGCAGAAGAAGCAGAGTGCAACACAAGAAGAAATCCAACCTCGGAGTCAGGGAAAACAATTCCAGTCCCACTTTACATTAGCGATGGGTATGACCTTGGGGAAATCACCTCTTCTCTCTGGGTCTCAGTTTGCTCATTTGTAAAATGAGCGGGACATACTAGATTACTTGTAAGGTTCCTTCCAGCCGAAACATTTGCATCGTGCTAAGTTTGACATCAGAAAATAAATACCAATTAAAAGGGCAGGTAATAAGCATCTGGCTTTGTCTGGAGGCCTGTGGTCTGGAGTTGCTTCACTCCAGGCTGGGCCACACCTCGCCCACCATGCACACTCCAATACATGTGCACACCATAGGCACAGCAAGCAAACACAAAGGGCACACAAGCCCAGAACCCATCTCTACAGCCAGAGAAGAGCCAGGTGAAGAGGTGAGGGGAAGCGTATCCTGATGACTCCTTGTGTGATGTCATGTCCAGGAAAAGACTAAGGAAAACCGGAAGGAAAAGAGCTCCAACCTCTGGTAGTCTGGGCCCACTTCCACCAACAGCTCAGGCAAAACCCACTCCTCAGAGTCTTAGGCAGAAACTCCAATTTGGCATTTTCTTCCTCCTCCCCAGAAATGGAGCAGCCTGTCCTACAGCCACTAGCATGTTCTAATTTTCATGAAGAGTTAGAAGTGAGTAACATCTTCTTAATAAGGCCTTCCCTGGTCTAGGAAATTGTAGCATGAGAGACCTTCCCCAAGCCAGGGGTCAACATTTGCAAGAAATACAAATTCAATGAGGTAAAATCAAATTAGGGAGCCAGGTCAGGTGTCACAGGCTTGACTGGATGCCCAGGAGGCACCCTCTGTGTGACAGATAAACCGATATGACAGGGATGCACAGCTCTTGAGCTGAGGCTGGTTTTGACATTTTTTTTTTTTTAAGATTTTATTTATTCATTTGACAGAAAGACACAGCAAGAGAGGGAACACAAGCGGGGAAGCGGGAGAGGGAGAAGCAGGCTTCCCGCCGAGCAGGGAGACTGATGTGGGGCTCGATCCCAGGACCCTGGGATCATGACCTGAGCCGAAGGCAGACACTTAACCGACTGAGCCACCCAGGCGCCCCTGGTTTTGACATTTTTAAATGACTACATTTCAAATAGTTATGTGAGTACCTACAGTGGTAGTTTCCATTTGCTTCTTGGCCTACAAAGCCTATAATATTTACTATGTGGCCCTTTTCAGAACTTTTGTCAACCTCAGCCCTGCAAAACTGCTGATCGTCCCTGCCAATGTCAAAGTTGGGACACCTACTATAGTCCTGGGAGTGGCACCAGCCTTGAACTCTGGACACCATGCGGAATGATGGTGATGAGGACAGGGCAGTCACTGTCTGGCCCACTACTCCCATCTCCCTCATCCCCAATTCCTTTCCCTCTTCCTAGCCACCTCCCAGGGCTCCAGAAGCTTCTCTTTTCTACCTTATGCTTCCTTACCCTCCCACACCTGACCCATAACCCTTCATTTTGAAACTCCCTCCAAGACACGTGATCACATGCTGTCTTGCATGACTTGCTTTTGTTTTACAGGAACTGCTTCCCCAGAGGGACTGGAAGCGTGAGAAGGCAGGGACCACGTCCTAACATTTGTCCCAGTATTCCCCATTCCCAGCACAATGAGGAATGCTGGACCTGAAGCAGCTGGTGAGTAGCCATGAGCTGCTGAGGTCCAACTGCAGAGAGTACTTGAACATCACCCAGGTCACCCTCCACTGTGCACAAGCCTGCCATTTCTGGAGGGCACTAGGCGCAAGGTGTCCCTGCTCCAAGAGAAACACTTTGTGCCGTACACTCCAAGCCCAGAAGTGCTCCTCTCATTAACGCTAGAATCACTCAAAGGCGGGCTCTGTGAAAACATTCCTCTAGGGCTGATACTCTGTTTCATTTTCCCCTCCAGGGAGTGTCCCAGCCAGGCAAGGCACATCAAGGAGCTGGGGTTCTTAAAGCATGTGAAAAGATTTGTTTTTTGAATCTGTCATTGCTTAGAGTTCAGGAAGCATGTGGACAGGACAAGAAACCAGTAAGTAGAGAAAAAGAGGGGGCCAGATGCTTTGCAATAGGGAAGCTGTCCTTCCACAAGAGCATGACACAGAGTCAATATTAATTGAATAATATTTGTTATTACCTGCTCTCTGAGCTGTGGTGGCCAGAACTAGTAGATTATGAGCCCAGTGCTGGTTTCCTGCTGTGGGAGCCAAGACACAACATCTGGATAAAAAGCTTGGCTGGGGCCACTTGATCTAATCTCCTCCGGAAAGCAAAGGCTATGGAAAATCAATGACAGCAGAGAAGGGGAGGGTGGGAGAGGATGAAGGGGCCCCTTATCTCAGATAGCCTGGGTAAGAGCCTTGACATTCAGGCTCCTTTTTTGCTAATCATGTGAACAGGCAAACCAGGATGGCTGGAGTGAAACCATGCAGCCTTTTTTGAGAATCATGGCAACAGGTGCCCTGAGGAGACAGATTGAAATCCTTGTAGTGGGTGCCCTGGTACCATGGCACTGAACTCTGGGATGCGAGGGTGCGTCAGGGTATTAGGGTACCCAACCCCCCCCCAGAACTGCCCTCATCCCCTTTGTAACCCTGCTTTGCAGGATCCCCTTCTCCTGTGCAAAATACGGAAATTCTCTTTTCCTTCCCTCTCTCCCTGAGGATTTGTATTAAGACTGAAGCCACTTACTGGACATTTCAAGAATCAGTTTGCTCTATTTGGACCAACATCTAATAGGCATCTGGATACATCTAGGACCCGTGTGTTGCTGTCTATTTAAGCCTCAAGGAACTGATTTTCAGGTCATAGGTGGTGACGTCTTTTTTGTCTTTAAGGGAGGGTGGAGCCCGAAGGGGTATCCAGTCCCAATCACCAGGTGTGTGCTGAACTACACACATGAGCTTTAAAGCCAAAGAGGGCTTGGAGGTGAGACTGTGGAGTTGAGCTCTGGCAAGACGCCCTGCTTTTAGGCAGATTGTAAATTATAAATAAATAATCTCTGTTCTTCTTTTGCTTCAGCATGTAATGAAAAACAACAGAGCTCTGCCTGCACAGTCCTTCTGTTTCTGCCTCAGATTTGCTGTTAAGAGTTCCTGATTGGAAATGACTCCAGGCAGTCACAGACACTGGCTTTTATTAATGTGTCGGCATCTTATTTAAATCCACAGTTCCCAGACATCAATTTAGCAAAGCCTCCCTCATCCCAGGGAGATGCGGATACGCCCCTCAGAACCAACAATTAAGCTCCCTGCTGTCGTGGGGGAGGTGTGAGTGTGGGTCACCAGCCCACCTTGGAGGGGATATAAGACAACATGTCTTTGGATTATTTAGCTTATTTAGCAGCAAAAGCCAGAGCAGGAATCCGGGGCCCCAGAGAGAAATTGCAGCCAGTGTTATACTACTGTGATATTCACCACAACCAGCCAGGGACCCAAGAGATTTGTTCTGAGTTTGGGGATATACTCAGCACAAGGCCACCATCTGTAGAAACTAGCCTTTAACATGGACAAGCAAATCCTTCCATTTGGCTTCTTTCTGCCTCTGTCCCCCAGAAAGGCACTGCATTCTCCTCTGCCACCCCACAGTTGAGGGGGAGAGTTTAACAGCCAAGCACTGTTCCCTCCCTCCTCCGTGACTTTCACACCAGGGCTGCACTTCTGTGAACGGGCTTCATATCTGGGAGAATCAGGTTTGTTTCACAGAGCTGTTGAGAGCCATGTGAAGCAGGACCTAAAGCCCGAAGACAAAGGAGAACTCAGAAACGCAGCCCCAAGAGATGGCAGTGGGGCGGTGGGGGGTCTGATCTTCCGTTGCCTTTTAGCTGTATCCACACACTGTGCTGACAGTTGCGTCTGATACCGCACCATCAGGCAGCATGTCAGAAACAGACTGAGACACACAGAAGTCACCCCTCTGTGATGCACAGAGGGGGCCCAGCAAAAAGAAGTTGACAATCAAATCATTACTTTTCCAGGGGCGCCTGGGTGGCTTAGTCGTTAAGCGTCTGCCTTCAGCTCAGGTCATGATCCCAGGGTCCTGGGATCGAGTCCCGCGTCAGGCTCCCTGCTCCACGGGAAGCCTGCTTCTCCCTCTCCCACTCCCCCTGCTTGTGTTCCCTGTCTCGCCGTGCCTCTCTCTGTCAAATAAATAAATAAAATCTTAAAAAAAAAAACATTACTTTTCCAAGTAATCCACCCCAGTCAAGGTGGTGTTTGCTCTGATTTCAAAGCCAGAAACAGCAAGTGAAGGACTCCTTTTTAAAATTTCAAACAACAACAACAAAAACTAACAAACATAAAAAACAACTAACACTTGCCTCAACCATACAACATTTTATTTCCTGGGATAAAAATAAAGAGAATGAATTATCAGAAGTCTTTCTTCAACATCATTAAAATGCTTTTCAAGAAAGTTACAAGAATTGTTTAAGGCGCACAGAAAAGGTCGGTCTTGCCTTTCTTCCAGAACATTCTTTGCCCTAGATGCGAAACACCGATACCACATCTCAGAAAAGAGAGAGGCTTATAGACACAGGAACCAGAACAGCCATAACCAGGGTCTCTGGCTCTAATATAAATATCACAGAATAAAACATCACAATAACTCTCTCTTCCATAAATACAGCATTCCTGGAAAATGTATCCAAAATATCTCCATCTGAACTAAAGTACAAAAATCCACTTGCTGGCCATAAAAATAATATTTTCCCCTGCATACAAATAAAATCATATGTAAAGCAAATTTGGAACACATAGAGGGGGTTACAAAATCTCTTGGGATCTGGGCTATTTAAAGTCATTTTTGTTTGGGTTATCCCTCTGCTGGGTATAGGGAACTGGCTACAAACACATCCATTTCACAGTGCTCACCATTTCAACAGCTCCTGTGTCATGGAATGTGGTACTTTTTAAAAATAGGCAACCCTTGGTGTCATGGAAAGAAGAGGAAAAATGGGGGATCAAGGGAGGGAGGGAGGGAGAGAAGAAGTGAAAGAAGAGGGACAGACTTCAAGGTGGGCTTAAAATACTCTGTGGTATAAAGTAGATACCCAGGCTCAGGAGGCCTCCACTATCCCCACCCCACTACCACCAGTCTGCCCAGGCTCCCCCTTACAAATCCGTTTCCCGGCTCGTGTCCAGGCAGAGGGTATAGAGGGACCTCCGCAAGTCCACATTGCTTTTGGCCTTGAGGTTACACTTCTCCAGGGGGCAGCTGCCCCTTCGGGCTCCGTCTGCATTCTCCAGGGACACCCCAGCCTTGCAGAGGGATCCCTTGCTCCAGCTGGTCTTCCGGGGGCCTCCGCTGTCCAACCCTGTTCCATAGCTCTGGCTGTCCTGCTCTTCCTTAAGAGCTGCCTGCTCCTCATGGTCCGTCTCCCGGTGGTAGAAGTAGTTGAAGTTGGAGACAATGACGGGCACAGGCAGGGCGATGGTGAGGACCCCAGCGATGGCACACAGCGAGCCCACGATCTTGCCCCCCACCGTGACAGGCCTCATGTCCCCATAACCTACCGTGGTCATAGTGACAACTGCCCACCAGAAGGCATCTGGGATGCTGGAAAAGTGGGTCTCCTGGTTGTCAGCCTCTGCGAAGTAGACGGCACTGGAGAAGAGGATGACCCCGATGAACAGGAAGAAGATGAGCAGGCCCAGCTCCCGCATGGAGGCCTGCAAGGTCTTGCCCAGGATCTGGAGCCCCTTGGAGTGGCGGGAGAGCTTGAAGATGCGGAACACCCGGACGAGGCGGATCACTCTGAGGATGGCCAGGGACATGGCCTGCTGCCCGTTCTGGCCGGGGCCCCCTCCACCCCCTGGCTGTTGTTCTGCCAGCTCAGTGCCCAGGGTGATGAAATAGGGAAAGATGGCCACCACATCAATGATGTTCATAATGTTCCGAGAGAACTCTGCTTTGCTGGGGCAGGCGAAGAAGCGTACAAGCAGCTCGAAAGTGAACCAGATGACACACGTGGTCTCTACAATGAAGAAGGGGTCAGCCAGGGTCCTAGGCGGGAGAGGTGCCACCGTAGGGCCAGAGGGAGGCGCCAGAGCCCCGCTGCCATTGGCGCCCCGGGAGGGCCCAGAAGGCTGGTGGGGCACTGGGGGATGGCGGAGCAGCTCCCGTTCATCCCTGAACTCAGGCAAGGTCTCCAAGCAGAAGGTGATGATGGAGATGAGAATGACCAAGACCGAAACGATGGCGATGCCCCTCGCGGACCCCGAGCTTTCTGGATATTCAAAGATAAGCCACACCTGGCGTTGGAACTCGTTTCGGGGCAGGGGCTTCTCCTCTTCTTTAATGAAGCCCTCGTCCTCTCGGAAGCGCTCCATGGCCTCGTCCCCCAGCTGGTAGAAGCGGATCTCATCTGCGAACACGTCCAGGGAGACGTTGACCGGCCTCCGCAGGCGACCCCCGGACTGGTAGTAGTAGAGGATGCCATCGAAGCTGGGCCGGTTGCGGTCAAAGAAGTACTCGTTCCTCAGGGGGTCGAAGTAGCGCAGGCGCTTGGCCGGGTCCCCCAGGAGGGTATTAGGGAACTGCGCCAGTGTGCCCAGCTGCGTCTCGAAGCGCAGCCCGGAGATGTTGATAAGGACGCGCTGGTGGTGAAGGGACCCCGCGCCCAGCACCTGGTCCTCCGCCATGCCCAGGGCGGGGTCTCCTTCTCCCTCCTCGTCCTCGGGAGGCAGCCGTCGAGGCTGCGGCGGCTCCTGGGGCAGCGATGGCAAAGGCCGCCCTCCCGGATCCACTCCCCTCTGCGTGCCGCGCGCCCTTGGCGCCGGCTCTTTGGGTCCATCGCTGAGCCCAGCCGTCGGGGGACACTGGAGCTCTCCCCCTATGGTCTGGCCACAGCCTGTTCGGGCCTCACCTCCTCCTCTGACGGTCATGGCACCGCCGTTCTCCAGGGGCACCAGGGCGATCTCCATGACCAGGGGGCAGGGGGCATGCTGCGCCCCTGCCGACCGGCGTCCGCGCCCCCCACTCACGCCCAGCTGGGCGCCTCGCGTTCGGATCTTCTCCCGCCGTCGGCCGGACCCTTATAGGGCAGGCTGGGGCTGCTGGCGCGATCCCCTGGCTCGGTCCTGACGTCAAGAAGCTGCTGCCCTGCTCTCTGCCTCGCTCTCGGTTCTGGCAGCCGGTTACTAAGCAGCCAAAAGCCTCCTTCCAGCAGATGCAACCTTCAGCCGCCCCTCTCTGGCTGCGGGGCGGCGCTCGGCCTTCACCCTGCGCAGCTCCCCCTCCTCTTCCCTCCCCGCGCCCGGTCCCCTCCCCTCCTCCATCTCCCGCCTCCCCTCCCGGGTATCGCGGCAGCGGGTGCCTCCCCGGAGGGCACAGCTGGGTCCCGGAGCGAGGGGAGTAAGGCGGGCTGAGAAGGGAGCTGCCCTGGCGGAGGGAGGGAGGGAGGGAGTAGGGAGCGGAGAGGCTGGAGGAACAGGTTGTACCGCGAGCGCCGAAACTCCCAGGGCAACCCGATGAGAATAGCTGTGGATTTCAGTTCACCTGGGAACCCGCTGAACGCCAAGTGGACTCCAGGGGAAATGAATTGCTTTGGGTTGGACGAATGAGACATGAGAAACAGTCCTTTTACAATCCTCCTTTGGAGGAGTAACTAACTCTTGTCTCTTCTTTGGGAAGAATTACAGACAGGAGGGGGCTGGGCAGAGCTATGCGCCTTGGGGATCTATAGATCTAGAGACACAAAGAGCTGGAGATACCTCCAGACCCATGGTGGAGAAACCTCTCTCTTCCCATCTTCCTATACACCCACCAAAAGGCTGCCATTGCCTGGGGACAGCCTATTCCCAGTCTGGAAAGTCTGGAAAGTCCTGACCCTTGGGACAAATTCGTTGTCTGGTTTCCTAGCCCTGAGGACATACAACTTCCGGCTCTCACAAATCTCTTTTGTTAAAACCTGTAAGGGAGAAGGGGAGCAGGAAGAAAGAGATCCCAGCAAGAGCTGTTCCTTTCTGGTGAAGTTTGGAGCTGGCAACTGCAGCTTTGTGTAGGGGGTTTGTGCAGGGAGCAGGGGTAGGGGCCAAGGAGGGTGTGCAATCCCAGGGCTGGAGGACTCCCAGGAGTAGAATAAGAAGCAATACTTACTTTGCTCCTGTGATATCCCAGGAGCGCTCTTAGCACTTTGCAAATACTGACTGGTATATTCCTACAGCAGCGTATTTTCTCTTCTTGGTACTATTACTATCTCCATTTCATAGGTGAGCAAAATGAGATACAGAGAGTGACTAAATTGCCCAGGGGCATACAGGTGGAAAGTGGTGAGGCTGGGATTCAAACCCAAGCCCAAGCGAGCAGACTTTGAGCCCTTGCTCCCTCCACTCCACTCCTCTATAGAAATGTGTAACCCCCTTTCCAGGTACAAGTGCGCCTTACCCCTCAGCATCTGGGTTGAGAGCTTCAGTTTTCTCCTGCAGGAGGCAGGGGGATAGGTGAGTAACAGCTAAGTCTTTCAGGGTCAGGAAATGGGCCCCAGCCCCTGTGGGGTTTTAGGGGGCATCTGTGGCCAATGGAAATATCTTTCAAGATGTATCTGCCAGTTCCAGACACACCCTCCAGGTATTTGTTGGTTTTAAGTTACCATAAAGTCACTGTTTTTGAATGTTCAAAGTTCATTCGAAGTTTTTGAATGTGTGTCTATTTTTGTTCCTGTATATTGTTTACTGTTTATATATGTGGATGTCACAACCTCTTGTCTGTGAATATATCTGCACATGAGGGAAGTTTTGGAAACTTGCTACAGGGTGCACAGGCATTTGTTGGAATAGCAAGGTGTGCACACACAAGCTTATGTCAGGGTTGGAGAAATAGATGTGCATGGGGTCTTCTTCTGTGTTGCATGAAGGTGGATGTGGAATTGGGTGCTGTAACTGTTTTCATTGTGTGACTCTCTGCTTGAGGTTGGCTGTCCTTGCAGATGTGCATGGGTAAGGAAGGGGCAGGAAAGGGAAAATCAATATGTGGGGGCATCACTGTAACCACAGGGCCTTGTACTCTCCTCCTCAGGCCTTTGCCAACTCTGTTCCATCTGCCCTGGGTTTTTATTCTTCTCTGGCTCTGAGGTTGTCAGGATCAGGTCTGCCCCTGGAAGACTAGCTTCTAGAGAGTGAGCTCAGAGACCCACAGGAACTGAGTCTTGTTTACTGACTCATGCATCTTGTAAATACAAGGATACCATCTTGGTTCACAGGAGCTCTGCTTGAGCTCCCTATGGGAGAGATTCTCTGGACCTTGTCTTCCAGGGGCCCTTAGAGAGTCTGTTCCCTGAAGAATAAGAGCACAACATAATCAGTGCTGGAAAAGCACCAGGTCTCCTTGATGTGGTATTTTCTTAAATCTGCTTTCCATACATTTCCCAGCTTTGATAGGTTTCTTACAAAATTAGCTTCAGATGTCACATGTGGCAGCCAGGGTGGTATACTGGCAGGATGTCCTTTAAAGAAAGAAGTTGCTTTTTTGCAGCTTCCAGGAGTGCAATTAGCTGCGAGTTTCCAGCTGTTGGCAGCTTCGGGCCGTGCCTGGGCAGCCCTCTGCCAATAACTGAGCACGACAGGTGTACGGGCATCTGGCCATTTCTGGTCAGTGCAGAACTCTTCTGCTGTGCCATCTTTGCTCTGAATCTCCCCCCATTGGGTTGGCCACGACTTTGTAAGAAATACGTTGCAGTCTGAGACTCTGTTCACCCCTCTTCCTCCTCCCTTTCCTTTCGCAGGTGTCATTGGGTCAATGCCAGGGGCTGAAGGTTTTCCCTGCTGGCTTCCATAGGTTCTTTTCTCTTTCTTCCATTTCTTCCCAGTAAACTTTTTGTACTCCAACACTAACTGACACATCATATAACTGAAACTTACCCTCTGCTCCAGCCGACTAATCCTAGGAGATACACCCCTCTATAACAGAGCTTCATGTGCACCATCCCCTAAGGATCTGGTTCAAACACAGACTCTGACGCAGGATGAGCTTAGAACACATTTCAAACAAGCTATGCTGATGCTCCTGTCCAGAGATCACACTTATGATGGTGTGCCACCTCCTCTCAGACAAACCCCAGACAGGGTCTCTAAAGGAATTATTTGGAGCACCTAGATTATGTCCCCCAGAATGAGCTATACAGAGGAGACAAATGGGAAGTCTTCTCTTAATTCATAGGACTGGTCCTAGCAGACCACAGGAGGACTGGTAAGGTGTGCAGAACCAAGAAGAAATGAATATTAGTAGGAGAAGTAAGGCATTGATGGGAAGGAGGGCTGGGCTCGAAGAGGAAGGAGAGAGAGAAGAGGAGGAAGAGGAGAAAAATTCTAAATGCCACCTTTATTAATCCATTAGAAAATAATTCATTGAGTGTCTACTATGTGCAAGGCATTGTTCCAGGTTCTGGGAGTATACTGATGACCAAGGCAGACTTATTTTCTAACCTCTGTAGAGTTCTATCTTGGAGAAGGCAAAAGCCACTAAACATCTAATTTTACACTGGTTGTTTAATTACAATTTTAAGAAGTACCATCTAGAATATAAGGTGTTGTGAGAATAGCTGGGAGCCTGACCCCATCTAGGACCCAGGGGAGCTTTCCTGAGGTGGTGATGAGGAAGACAACCAATTCCAGGCGGATGGAAGAGTGTGTTCCAAGGCCCTAGGGCTGGTTTGAGGAACTGAAAGTTAGGGTAGTTGATGGGGGGGCTCAGAAAGAGATCTGTGAGATCGGGCTAGAGAGGTAGAGGAAGTCCAGATTATGAAGAGCTTGCTAGGTCATGTTTCATGAGCTCCCCAGGAAGAGGCCATAATACTTCCTTTCTTCCACACTCAGATACTTTGCTTGTATCTTTATTAAAGCAAATGTGCCAATATACTTCTAGTTCACCCTCCACAACTTGTTTTAGCCTCTTCTCCCCTCAATTTCCACCAGAATATATCTTAACTTTATCTCTAATGTGTATTTATGTCTGTCTACCTTTGTTCTATCTCTCTCTCTCTCTCTCTCTATTATCTATCATCTATCTATCTATCTATCATATGTAGGTAGGTTGGTAGGTAGTTGGATAGATAGATAATAAATAGAAATAGAGAGATCTTGAAATCAAAGATCATACTTTACTCATCCCCAATTTTCCTTACACCACCAAACATTCATCTCATGAATTTCAACAGGTATATGTTAAATGCAATTAAACCAAGAGAAAGGAGTTCGGCTACGGAACAGTAAGGGAGGGGAAACAGGGAAAGGAACTGAACGTGAGTTCTGAGATTAACTAAATACACAAAGTGATTGTGGACATGGAACCCAATCAAAAAAATGTAAGGCTCATTTGGGTGGCCAGATAGGGGAAGGCCCTTTGTTCAGATTATATGCATTATTTATTACTATACAACCCACCTCAACTTTGTGTATAAAAACAACTTTGTGGCTAAACACAGTTTAATATATTGGACTGTGTAATTTAGTTCCCAATCTGAGAGAGCCTTTGAGACCTAAAGTTACTATAATTCTGTTTATTATATAACACTAAACCATAGAGCATAAAGATCCACTGAATTTTCATCTGGATCAAGGGAAAAGCTTCCACCATTGGGCAAATTTTAAAGGAACAGGAAGAGGCAAAAATAAAATTCTGTTCTTTTTTTTTTTAAAGATTTTATTTATTTATTTGACAGAGAGAGACACAGCAAGAGAGGGAACACAAGCAGAGGGAGTGGAAGAGGGAGAAGCAGGCTTCCCGCTGAGCAGGGAGCCCGATGCGGGGCTCGATCCCAGGACCCTGGGATCATGACCTGAGCTGAAGGCAGACGCTTAATGAATAAGCCACCCAAGTGCCCCTAAAATTCTGTTCTAATTATGCCACCAGTCTTTCCTGTCAAACATCAGTTTTGCTTCTCCACCTTGGACGGGGTTACAGACCTGGGAACCTCGTCAAAAATGTGATGAGAGGGTCCTAGCAAGAGGCCAGACTGACAAATCAGTAAAAGTAGTAACCAGTCAGTCCAGGGCTCAGGGTTCAGCTACTTAGGCTCCTCCCTTTGGAGGGTGAGAGGTTCTGTTTCTGTCAAAGGGACCCCATCTCTAAGCATCCCCAGGCACTGTGCCTGGCTGGGAGATCCTAGATTTCTTAAGGAGGAGAGGTGCACTCTGAGTCATTTCCCCAGTCCCCCTCCTATCACTCTGGTGGACCAGTTATGTTGAATTACTGTCATCACACCTGAATCTCCTCTTCGTTATAAAGGGAAATTGAACAAAACCACCACTGTGTCTCCTCCATGAGGGAAGCCGTCACCCCCAGATTAGGAAAGCTTGTCTTCCCCTGACGTCCCCACAGCAACTTGGTCAGCATCTTTCTAAGGAAACACGGAGGTTCTGGGAGTCAGGAGAGAAGGTCTCAGAGCTCCGTAGGCTGGACCAGGGAGAACCAAATAGGAGGCAGCGTAGTTAACATAAACCAAAATACACTGTTAAAAAAAAAAACAAAACTAAGAGGAAAACTTGATTAATGCGTCCTTGATAAGCTAGGTCTCGCTGCTAAATGTTACAAAGTATGTAATTCTATGGCTCATTACTATTAAGTAACATATCACAAGAGCATATTATCAAGCAATAATGGGTAATAGAGTATTAATCAGCGAAAGGGTAAAACTGTCTCTCACCCAATCCTCTCTCCCAGATGCATTCTGCTTCTAGATCTGTAGTGGAAAACATCTTAATAAGGGGAGCAGCTGTTCTTCCTTCCCTCCCCTTCCCTTCTCACTTGCCTCTCAGTCCAACACCTTGGGAAGGAAGCCTCGGAAATCACCAAAGCAAATGAGTGTGTGCTTGTGGGGTGTAGAAGAGAGAGGTGGCAGCAGAAGACAGTGAGTGGCAGAGAGGGAACGATTATGCCTAAACTGACCCAGATCCTGAGAGAGACCTCAGGCCTAGTGCTAGGATTTCCTGTGTGCAGGGATTAAGATGAGAGGCCCTTCACAAATCAAGGCTCACATCTGGAGCTAGGCTTTTTCTCTCCCTCCCTCCCTCCTTTCCCACATTTAATCCAGGAATAAATTCATTAATGGACCCACTGCATTTTCAGAGGCCAAACATAGAAATGAAAGTGACCTAGATGCACAGGGGCTGGGAGTAATGGTTTCCCTCCCTCCCCCCTCCCTCTTCCACTGAGGAGCTGGTGGGTTATAGGTGCATCCTTGACTATTTTTCTCATCTCTCTTTTTTGCCCTCAATACACCTCACTATGGTATTCACTCATAACTTTCTGACTTTGAAATTGTGAGCCAGTAGCTTCAGGTATTGTTAGGGTCAGAGATATTTGAATTGTTTTTTACTTCTTCAATACTACCTGCAACTTTGATTTCCTCGCTCTCTGCCTAGGCATCCAGATCAAGGAAGGCATTAGTTGAGAATTTTATATCCAGTGGCTTTTCCAGCTGAATTTTTGCCCACATTGCATAAAGATATATTATGAATTTAGGTTATGTATCAAGATATATGAAAAAAAGTACTTTATTTTAAAAGTGCTAAGCAAAGGTAAAACAGTTTTATTACTATGGAAGGAGCATCCTTTCTGAGTCTGGAAAAACATGTGGTCACTGTATAATTCATGCAGGCCAGACAGCACCCATTTTTCTCAATGTCCCTATCAAAATAAATCCTCTTTATTCTGATTTGACAAAAAGATGGTTTAGTCATGAAACAGGATTAGGACCTGGAGGTAGGCTTCCCAGAGGCTTGCTACTCAAACACCAGTTCATGGACCAGCGGTGTCAAGGTCATCTGGGAGCTTATGAGAAATGTTATCTGCCAAGCCTCTTCTCAAACCTACTAAATCAGAATATCTGGAGATGTAGCCCAGGAATCTGCATTTCAACAAGCTCTCTAGGTGATTCTGATACTACCAAAGTTTGAGAACTGGTGTCCTAGAGGGCCTGGTCCTTTTATTAGATGGGGGGAGGGAAGGAGTCTGGTCCTTTTATTAGATGCTGTGTTGCATAAAGAATTCAGGGGCTGTGAAGTTCTCCTGGATGAGATCTGGATTGAGGTAGATCCCAGTCGAGTGTCAGCAACACCTCTTACTCATTATGACACTCAACCTCTCTAGGCCTCAGTTACTTTGTCTGTCAAATAAAGACACTAAAACTGCCTACCTCTGTACTTGCTTTAAGCATTAAAAAGTCTGGAAAATCATAAGCACTCAATTAATATTAGTTAATATTGTTAATGCTAGCTAGTCTATGTAATCTGACAGGTGCCAAATGTATGCACAGGCCCTAAATCATCTGCATTAGTTGCTTGGAGTGACTAGTGGTATTATTATATTAGTGGCCTTTCTCTGGTTAACCCAGTCACGGAGCTATGGGCTCCCAGTTTGTTGGGAAGTCAAACTGTCTCAGATGCCCTAAGTGGTGGGTGTGGGGGTAAGGCAGTCATCGTCTGGCCCCTGACCTTCCTGTTAATATTAGTTTCCTATTGCTGCTCTAACAAACTACCCCAACGATATGGCTTAAAACAATATAAATTTATTATCTTATAATTCAGGAGGTTAGAAGTACAAAATGCATCTTTTTGGGCTAAAATCAAGGTGCCATTTGGGTTGGTTGCTTCTGGAGGCTCCAGGGAGAATTCATTAGAAGCCACCTGCATCCCTTGGCTTATAGCCCCTTCTTTCATCCTCAAAGCCAGCATAATAGCATCCCTCTAATTCTGCTTCCTTTGTCACATCGCCTTCTCTTTTCTTCCGTCTTTTAAGGACCTTGTGATTATACTGGTTTCCTATTTTGTGATCTTTAATTTAATCATATTTGCAAAATCCCCTCTGCCATATAAGGTAATGTGTTCACAGGTTCTGGGGATGAGGACCTGGACATCTTTGCAGGACCATCATACAGCCTGCTACCCTGTTCCTGCCCCTCCCAGCGAGACTCCAAGGATGGAGTTTTGAGTGCTAAGTGCTGAGTGGAATCTAAGCTGTTAGCTAATCAAATCCTCTCACTGTACTGATGGACAATCACCTGGAGGTTTGCCCCAGAGAAGAAGCATAGGCTGAGCAACCCAAGATCCCAGTTTCTAACCCAGGTCTGCAGAATCCAGGTTCAGTGGTTTCTCCAGCAGACAGTCTCTCTGCAGCAGGGAAAAAACCCATGAGTGGCCAGTCATGTCAAATCATAATTCTTCAGACCCAGACTTGCTGGAAGATGAAGGGTGACTCTTTAGAGTCATCTAAATGTCTGAGTCATCCCATGAGTATCTCAGTCTCCCTATCTGTGAAAGAAGAGTTGATCATGTTTTCTGCTCTAAGAGTTGTGTCTCTACTCCTGAAAGTCCTCATGCACGGATGAAATTTTTTGAACTTGAAGCCTGATCTCTCCTTGATCACTGCCACTGCTCATGAAGTGAGAAGCAGCGTGATTTCTCACACACAGCCATCACTTCTTTCCCGGGTAAAGACAGTAATCTGGGGAAGGGCAATTATCTCGGCAGAATTACCAACCTTGCAGCGTGACATTATCAGCTGTCTGAAATTACACAGTATTCATTTGCCGCTATTTTAATGTCTGTTGCCTTCTATTTCCCCCTCCCCAGCCAGACACCAAACCGCCACCTCCCAACCTCTTCCTTTCTTTTTATTAATCTTGGGAAATAATTTCCTTATTTTTAGCAGGCTCATGCCACCAGTAGAAATATGATGATGAGGATCATAATAAGGGCTTTCACACTTTCAGCTGGGACTCAGCCACCACCCATTGGATTTTTCAACTAAGCTTCAGAGCCTTTGTCTCTGCCAACAAAGAAATGCCTGGCAAACGCCCCCACGGCTGACTCTGTGAACTGCTTGGTTACTCTCCACTCCTCAGTGTCAATGTTGTACACTGGGTGGTGTGAAAGCCAATTACCACACTGTAAGTGTGGTTTTCCTGGAGCTCAGGAACAAGAGGCAGTAGCTAGCAGTGAATGAGTGAGTATGTGAGTGTGTGTGTGTGTGTGTGTGTGTGTGTGTGTGTTGGTTGAGGAGGAAGAAGGAGGTGACTGCTAACACTGTCTCTAGGCAATGTAATAGGTGCGACATTGGAAGGTAGGCAACCAAGACTTTAGGCCTCACTCTGTACCTCTATTACCACGTGGCTTGGGCAAGTAATTTAGCTTCTAATATTTTTTTTTAACATTTTTGATCTGTAAAATGGGAAATAAACATTGACTCCATAGGTTATAAATGGGTTCACATAAAATAGCAAACTGCATTTAAGCTGGTGTCTTTTATGTGATCATAATAGTTAACATTTCTTGAGTTCTTATTAGGTGCCTAATCTTGAACTACATATATGATCCTTTTACATACATATGGCATTTTACCCTCAGTCACAACCCTATGAGATAGATGCTAGTATTAATCTTAGTTCACAGATATGGAATCTGAGAGTTAATGCGGTTAAGCAAATTATCAAAGGTTTACTGAGAAGTAAATGTAGAGCCCTGGTAATGCTGGTTATTGTTATGCCATTATTAGAGCATCTCCTCTGAACTAGGGCATAGCAGAGGGAGTTTTTCACTGGGTGTCTCTTCCTAACTTTCTATACACTATGCCCACTCTGCCTTTGGCCATGTCAAGTCCCTGTTAAGTGCTGCTGGGGAAAAGCCAGTGACAAAGGTGTGAATGACCTATAGCTCTGAAGAGTTTCCAGGTCAACGCTTGTTAGCACATAAGAAACTCTAAAAAAGGTGGGATGTCCGGCATCTTGTCAAAACCAAGTGACTCTAAGAGGCAGAGATTTTCTACCTGGTGTTGTGTGACTTCCCAGGTTAGGACAGCCAGATTGCTTACTCAGAGGAGACAGCGCCCCCTGTTGGCTGTCCCCCTCCCACCTGCACCAGTCTGGCCTGCACAGCTTGGCTGAGATCAGAGGGACTGAGGGTGAGAAGGAAGCTCTGGAGAGGAAGGCTAAGACCACCAAGTCTAGACATTGGGTTTTCAGTCTCAAAAGAAGGAGCCTTCTTAGAGGCCATTAGCAGTGAGCAAACACTGGAAATAAAGAAGGGCCTGTTTTTTGAAACAGAACTAATAATTGCTGGGAGCTCCAGCTAGACCATGCCAACTGTCACCTTATGATGAATATTTTTAAAGACTTGAGCTTATCTAGAACCTTTCTTTTGGAGCACTCCACGTCCTTGACTCCGTCATTCTCTCAGCACTCACAGGAAAGAGTTAAGGGAAAGATTAGGATGAGAAATCCAAATCTCTGAAGGAAGGGGTGTTGCACTGCATAATAATAGATGTGAAAGCTGGCTCTATAAAGCTTACTGGCTGTGTGACCTTGAGCCATCCACTTAATTTCTCTGTGCTTTAGGTTCTTTACCTGTAAAATAAGAGTAATAATAATAATGGTGCTTAACCTCATGGGGTTGCTATAAAGATTAAATGAGTTAATATTTGTAAACTGCTCAGACCAGCGTCTGGAACACAGCAGGCATTATATAAGTGTTTATTAATAAATGAAATTTTAAAGATGCCCAACATTCCCAGTGAGGTGCAGTCAATGCCAGGAAGAGAGCCCAGCACATTCCTCTTTAGAAAGACTATAATTAGAGCCAACCAAAGGATGCAGGAATTTCCTGTGAATTCGGGAACTGTGGTGGCCAGCAGTGGGGCAGTGTGTAAAAGTCACAGGCTTTGGAATAAGACAAATCTGGATTTAAATCCCACTCCATCACTTACTCTCTGAAACCTTGAACAAGTTGCCGGGGCTCTCTGAGCCGTACTTTTCTCTGTAAAATGGGGAAAACAATGTCCAGCTTGCCAAGTTGTCACCCGGATCGATGATATATAGGAAGTAAGTGGAGGGGTGCCTGGGTGGCTCAGTCGTTAAGCGTCTGCCTTCAGCTCGGGTCATGATCCCGGGGTCCTGGGATCGAGCCCCGCATTGGGCTCTCTGCTCAGCGGAAAGCCTGCTTCTCCCTCTCCCACTAGCCCTGCTTGTGTTCCCTCTCTCACTGTGTCTCTGTCAAATAAATAAATAAAATCTTTAAAAAAAAAAAAAGTAAGTAAGTGGAATCCAGCATGCCCTCAATCGGGGGCGTCTCTATTGTCATTGTGGCCCTCATCATCTTCACCTTCATCATCATCAATCTGCTGTGTAGGAAGAATCAAGAAAACAAGGTAGTCTTTAAGTCAGTGATTCTCAGCATGGAGGGTCTAAGGGAGTATGTCAACATTGAAGGTGTGCGAGGTCAATATGAAGGCTGAAAAGTATATTCAATAAAATGTCATTTGGTATTTGGAAAGTGAAAAATAACACTATTGCTTTCATAATGCAGATCAAACAGAGTGAGATTCAACACATCTCTCTGGAGGAAATTGACAAATTCCCCAGAAAAGTTGCTACACTGGAGAGAGAGTGTTGGGCGTGGGATGGGGAGATTTTGTTTCTCTAGCTGGTGCTTATAAAGACCAGACACTCATATATATGATGGCTATGAACTTTTGAAAGCCTCACAATGAACTAATATATGCAAAATGTTTATTTTTAAAACTTTGCTAATCATCAGATTTGCTTTTTAATATTGAGGCTCCATTCTGACTAATGCAGAAATTTAATCTAGTCATTTCCAGGTAAACCAGTCAAATTCAGCAATGTTGACACACTCTCCTAGAAGTCCTAACATGTCATTTTAGATTGACAACTAAGTCATATTCAGGGTGTTTCTTCCATCTGCTTTCCTTCTTCCAGGGTTGATGTTAGGCTGATGGCTGGCGGGGGAGGGGGGGTGTGGGGGGCAGAGAGGGTGATGTTTACACAAATGTAGCAGCATCATTGTTGAGAAGTGGACACCCTCTTCTGGACCTAGATATGTCTAGAGCTCACACTCTTGCTCTAGAATAGTCATATTGCTTCTAGTTCTTGGGCATGCCTCCTCTACCCTGGCAATCCATTGAGACACAGCTGCATCCTCATCCAATCCCTGGGAGGTTTACCCACGTCACCTCTGATGTGTTTCCCTCCTTTTAGCTCAGAAACTCTTTGTAGCCTCACCAGGGCTCTCACTCCTGCCTTCTTAGTTTTTTCTTTCCAGTTGTGGGAATGGGGCATGAGAATGTTGAGTTGCCCTCCTTGTAGGATTACCAGATTTAGCAAATAAAAATATAGGACACTCAGTTATATTTGAATTTCAGATAAATAACAAATACTTTTTTAGAATAAGTATGCCCCAAATATTGCATAGAATATATTTACGCTAAAAATTATTCATTGTTTTTCTGAAATTCAAGTGTAACCGGACATCCTGCATTTTATTTGGCAACCCTAACTCCTGGGCTAGTGCAAAGTCATGAGAAACTCAAGAAACTGTCTCCAGCCCTCCCCAGCGTAGGCAGACCACACCACCATCTGACCTCAAGGCTGCTGCACGTTGCAAGCACAGGAGACTTCTTTATGTGCAAATTAAGGAAACCCAACCAAAGGTGAACAAGCAAAACTTATTATAGCAGGGAGTCAACCATCATTACTTGCATTCTGGCAGAGACTCAAAGGCAGACAGAGGTAGGAAACCTTGATATTGGAAAGGAAAGGCTTCAGGTGTGCCCTGATTGGAAGCTGCTGGTGTAGGGAAGCTCTTGGTGTGCTAACTAGAAGCAGGGCACCCTATATAATTGGTCAGGAGTGCATATTTAGCTTTGTTGGTTTGTCCTAAGTTGGGAACAGGGACAAAAATTAGAGAAACTGTCGGTTTTTAAGTCCTAGTGTTTGGGGTGGTTGTTATAGAGGTTATTGTTGGCTTCCTGGACCAGTTGCTAAAGATAGTGGTCTTACTTCCTACCAGCCTGACTTGTAAATAGCAGGCTGATTTCCTGGGCTAGGAACTATCAGTAATGGGTTGGTTTCCTGGGTTGGTTCTGCTCTACTTTTATATAAGGTCTCACCATTGTCCATTTGTATATCTAGTGTCACATCTGCAAGACTTGTCACATCCCTGGACTTCAGCAAGGTCTCTCCTTGCTCATATCTCCAAACTAAATGAGGTGGTGCACAACACAGGATCTCTACACTCTCATCTAACTGCACTGAATAATATCCAACTATTCTCTCCCCCTTTGGTTTTATTGGATGGGATGAAGGGAGAGGCGGAAAAGGAAGGAATAAAAAAAAAGGGAGGGGAAGCCCTGCTCAGTCACATATATATTTTCCAATCTTCCCCTACATGTGAACTGTGACTGGCTTTCTTCTTAACTTGCCCTGGATCAGTGAAAGTGGCGAAAGGTTTAGCTTTTTAAGTATTCACAGGATCCTTTCAGTGCAAATCCTATCTGGAGTGTGTCAGATCCCTAACATGGAGCTCAGCACCTAGAACACAGTAAGCCCTCCATATTTGTATGTTGCATGACCAAGTGGTCAGTAGTAGGGTCAACTGTGCCACCCATGTCAGTAATGAAGATCTGATGAGCAGACCAAATAAGTACTTTCATAATTCTCAGAAAAAAGAACAGCCTAGGTGTTCTGAATTTGTCACATTAGGACAGTAAAAATTTTATGATGAGAAAAAAAGAATAGGCATTGCAGAAAACAGGAAAATACAAAGAAATTCAAAACATCTGCAGTCTCACCATCTAGAGATGATTGTTGTTAACATTTTTATGTTCATATTTTATATGTAATTCTTTGTGCAATTGGGATGCTCTTACATTTTTATTTAATGTTATATTGCTAAGTTATTAAGTATTTTTAAAAGAAGATGTTTTTGTCATCACATATTATTTTTCCAGCTCTACCAGAGTATATTTTTTAGAGCTGGAACACCCCCTATCTGAATCTATACATGAAAAAGACACTAAAAGATGATGTGAACTGCCCACATCCCTCAGGCAGTGAGAAGGCAAAGGCAGACTCTGAACTCAGCCATTGCTTCTGAGAATCCAGGGCAGCCTCCCCAGTGAATGCTGTCCAGCGTAGGTCCCCACCTTTATGATGCTCTGTGTGGACTGTTGGGAATGGATCTTCCCTTACTTTATTCATGAGCCCTTGTCCTCCCTCTCCCTATGAGTATACAGATACTTCAAGTCAAGATCCTCTACTTCTTTGGTGGTTTATTCCCTCTTCTTCCCACCAGTATCTGCAGGACCAGCTTGCTGACTACCTAAAGCTTCCAAATCCATAAGATCTTAGATCCTGATTGGGAAGGTTTGAATTCCAAAAACCCTAATTAAAGTCCACCTTTGTAGCAGATGTTTTACCCTAAGACCACCCAGGGACAAAAGACAAAGTACTATCTTCTTTTAGAAAGGTTCCTCCATTTACACAGAGAACCCCAAGAAAGAGCGAAAGGGAGGGTGATGGAAGAGGAACATGGCTTTTCTCCTAATTTCTGGCTCCAGACACCTGTCCAGGTCCAGCAGCGCCCAGGATGCATGCTCAGCTGAGTGCACAATGGAGTGTGTGTGGCAGCTGGTAGGGAGGGGAGTGGTCACTGAATTCTCAGCTAGAAGATGACCAGGAAGCTGCTCCATCTTGGGTGAGTTTTATTCCTTCCGTTAGATGTACTTTGATTTATGAAGTGATAGCCAGGAACCCAGACCACCAACTTTCGCATGTCAGATGCAGCACAGCCCCCTCACTTCTGTCTCTGGGACCATCCCACTGGCCCCTCTGGGCCTCCCTATCTTGGCACATGGCCACTCTCTGGGCTACCGCTCAGCCCTGCTATATACTTTAAAATGTAACCAGCACCCTTTGCTTATCATTATCTTTAAAAATTCATGGAAGTGAACTACAATATTAATTACGAATCTGGCTATGTTTTTACAAATACAAATAACTTTGTGTTTTATAATATCCACACAATCTTTCTACACTGATAAACAATGCCTGCACAGTAATCCCGAACCAGGTAGAGTCATTATAGCATACTATAGGTTAAAGAAAGGAAGGGCACCTTCAGCTCACCAAGGATTTTTCTCTAAACCTTCTCTACCACACTGCCTCACACCAGGCTCTCCCCAGCCAAAATCTTACTTCATTCAGACGTGACCTGGGACATATCATTTCCTCTTGTGCAGCTTAATCAGGCAGAAGCAGCTACAAAGATCTGGATGCACATTAGCTCTGAATTCTGGAATGATGATTTTTTTTCCTTTATCCTGGCTGTTAAGCAAATGAACAGACTTTACTCTTATGTGTTCAAGAAGAAAAAAAAAAAAAGTTTGCCTTAAAATAGGCACCCACCTCCAAAGGCACTCAACCTGGGTATGGAAAAGTGTGTGGGATGTGTTCACATCCTGCATAACTTAGAGGAAATTTTCCTTGAATATACTGTCCACAGGATGCAGCCCTGCCTGGCCTTGAGTTAATTAACTAGAGTACCTGATGGATAAACAGTACCCAAATAGCATTGCATAAACTTCAACAGTTCTTGAATGTTCTTTACTGGTGAGGTATCACAAAATAAAGATGTACTTAGTGTAGAAAAAGAGCTAAGGAGAGAGATTATAAAGGAAAAATAAGCATCCTGGAAGCACAGAGACAGCTTTCAGCCCAACTGCTCCCCAGAGACTCTCCACTCATAGTTTTAAATGGATCAGCAAATGTTTGCTTCTGCCATACTGTGTGATCTCAGCCATGAGATCACCCTTTTGTTGATTCTCAGTTTCCCTCTCTGGGAAGTAGATGGCTGTATTTATTTTTCCTATTTCTCCTTTTCTCCCATCCTCGTTGGAGGCCCTCAGTGAAACATATATTCAGAGATTTGTTGGCTAACTTCCATGTCTCCCGTTGCAGATAGAAGTATTGATCCCAGTTGGCTTTTATTACCATGTGGCACTTACAGAGACTTATAGAAGAGACAGGCAAACAACACAGAGAGAAACTCAAAGGGATCATGCATGTATATTTGAAAACAAATATTTAGACATATACACATAGCCCCCTCCATCAGTCCATTCACATACACAGAATCATCCAACTATATAACTACAAGTGCAGGTAGTAGTGAACAGACTAGAAGAGATGCAGGGGCAAATGTTCATGCAGCCATGCTAGAAACCAAACAGACCCACACTCACTCTTGGATATTCCTATCATTTCTCACTGCAAGGTGAGCTATCAAGCCAGCCTCAACTTCTGGCATGTTGCGAGCCCTGATCTTCACCAGAGGCCATGACTGCTAGTGGTGGAATACAAGGATCCAAATGCACATTTATTGAGGCGCTGTGCCAGGTGTGGGGAACACTGAGAATAAGACAGTCCCCCCTGTGAGGGCTCACATCCCGTAAAGGAAGGAGAAGTATAAAGAGTTACAAATCCATGTGAGAAGCGCTGTAAGGGAAGTGAGTACAGGAAACTTGGTCCATTTCTGTCCTCCCTAACTCTGAAAAAAAAAGAAAAAAGGCATTCTCCTCCATCCTTCACAGAATGAAATGCAGGCCCAGAGGTATCTGCTCAGCACAGGTGGGTTGTGGCCCACGCTGTCTTCTGCCAACTCTCTGTGGGGGCGGCTCTGCTAGTTTCAGTCCATGGGTCCCTCCCCTTAAGTCAGCTTCTCCTGCTTGCTCCTCAGGTATGTCTGGTGGTAGCAGTTGAGGAAAAGGCCGATGACACTGAAGGTGTACAGATGGACCACCGTGTCAAGCTCATGAGAGAAGGAACACTCAGTGAAAGACTGTAGGAGCAGTGGGCAGCAGTGGTCACAAACTGACGCTGGGTGAAAGAAGGCATGAGAGAAAATAAATAGCAGAGCACTGAGAAGCAGTGTTGAGGAACTGGAAAGATAATTGCCCTTGACCCCTCCTGTCTTCACCTCCCTGTCTGCCAGCAGGGGGCAGGCCTCCTGCCACTGGGGAAGGGAAAAACCAGGAAGCCTGGTGAAGCACTGCCCCCAATTTCTCCTGACTCGAAGAGTATTCCTGACCCCTCTCCTGGCTCTGTTGTCCCACTGGCCCCAATCCAGTCATGTCTTGTGGACATTGGTGACAAACTCAATCCATCCTAGGCCCAGGAGGGCCATCTTAGGCTGCCACCATCATCTGGCAATGGTGCTCCCCAAACCAGAAGGTACCCGGTCACCTGGAAGGTGAGTCAGTGATCCCAGGCTCCCAGGATATTAGTGCTTTGAGGTCATATAGCCCAGCCCCTTCACTTCATGGATAAGACTGAGGCCCAAAATATGGAAGTCACTTGCTCTCCAGGTCCCATATCATGTCAGTGACTTAAGGTCGGTTCTAGGATTGACAAGATGGTTACTGAGAACCTTCCAAATTGAGAAACTAAGGAAGACCCAATGATGAGATGGACTTTTGTTCATGGTCAGATACCTCATCATGGGTGCAGCCGAGAATTGAACCCAGGGCTCAGCCAAGGCCCCTGGAGCTGCTGAATGATGGTTAAATGCCACTTCCACCACAGATAGAGCTGCACACAGGGCCCCAGACTGGCTGGTCCATGGTACAGATATGTGAAGACATGGACCAAAGCTTCAGCATCTTGATGAAGAAGGCTACAGAGTAGGATGGGGAGATAAAGGGTAATAGTGGAGCTGCGCCTTGTGGTTTGGGGTTTTCTTTCATGTTCTCATCTTCTAAGCTTCAGAGAGCAACTCTGCACACCCTACAGAAAAAATCCTTGGGAAGGTCCTTTCATGAGGAGGTCTAGCACGAGCCATCTGAGGTCATGATGGTGGGTTGTGGTTGATGGAGAGCCAAATGAGAGTGCTTATAACTCCTTCTGTACTGTCTGGGCAGATGGCCCCAAGAATCTCCCACAGTCCCCTCCCCCATACCAGAGAGGTGGCTGGGAAGCTCTGATGAACAACGGAGATAAAATGGGAGAAGAAGCCTGGTCTCATGGCCAGAAAGAAGGGGAACCTTAGAACCAAATCATTGTTACAGGGATGCACGCCTCCCAAACTGGGGACTCAGCCCATCAGAGAAGGGCCTGCCTCACAAGGTATCACTTACCTTGACGGTGTGTCACATATCTGACTCCAGCCCATGGGGTGAAGAACATGGTAGACATGCAGGAAGGTGATCTGCTCTGGCTTCTTTCATAATATGAAGAAGACCTGGAGAGGAAGAAAAGATGATGTCAATTCTAGGGACCCTATTTCTCTACTCTTCTCCTGGGGCCTCAACTGCCAAGGACATGGTGGTTCTGCCTGTTTTACTGAAGGGGACACTAAAGCTCAGGGGAAATAACACTACTCAAACACCTGCATAGCATCCACTGTGTGCCGGATACTTTGCATGTTTAAAATATGATAAAAACACTATTAATAGTATATGCTTTATACTTATCTCCATTTTACAGATGGGAAAACTGAGGCACAGAGAGGATGAGCAACTCGTCTGAGGTTATTTGGACACAGTCTGGCTTCAGAGACTTCAGAGAGCTCCTTCCAATATCCCATCCCACTTCCCAGAGTACTGGGAAGAGAACTCAGGTATTGAAACACCCAGCCTAGGACCCAGGCAACCATAAGACAAATTCCCAAATGTTCTCTGCTCAGACTTCATTTGGCAAGTTTTTGATAAGAAAGAGCCCCCTCCCTTTCATCACTCCCCCAAAATTATGAACCTTACCCCAATCCCACTCTGAATCACGCAAGCTTTCTGGATTCACAAGCAAGGTGCCTTCTCCTCTTTAACACTTAAGAATGGCTCTTACTGCCTGATGATCCTTGTCACATAATATCAGGGTTTTAAATTTTTCTTTCCATTTTCATTTAGCTTAGAACCTGGTTGCTCATGGGGGTAAATGTATACGTTTATGCATGTGCATGAACGCAGGGGGGGCGCGTGGGAGTCTGAGGTAATGTAAGATGTTCGGTCAATGAGTGTCCTTCCGCTAGGTAGTGGGACCAAGGTTTTGCTCTGAGATCAGCCTCAGACGTGGCCACCTGGGCAAACCCTGAGAACATTCAACAAAAAGGGTGCTGGAGGGAAGGGTTCGAACAGGGCGCCTCAAAAACCGCCCCAGACCCAGCTAACAGAGATAACTCCATACAAGTGGGTAAGAGCCAAAGCCGCCGCCGCACTTACAGTACCCGGCAATTCAAGGGCCCTTGAGAAGAACCACCAGCACACGTTCTCCATCTGCTGGACAGCAAGGGAAGTTCAGTCAGACCGCTGTCCTGGTGGTGCCGCTGGCCAGACAAGTCTGGCTTCAGCCCCAACCCCCACCGTTCCTAGGCGCCCCCTGCTCCCACAGCGCCCACCTGTCTGCACAAAGGTGTCTGTTAGCACAGGAAAAGGGGGAGGAGCTACTGGGATTGTTAACAGAAGGACTCTCCAAAGGTGCTCCTGCCTGTAGCCATGCAATCTTAATGAGCACACAGATTTTCTGGTCATCTTGTTTGTTGAAACGCAGATGCTTAATCAGTGCCCCTGGGGTGGGACATGAGATTCTGCATTTTCAACAAGTTTCCAGGGGATGCTGATGCTGCTGGTCTGGGGACCACACTTTGAGCAGCATGACTTCAGCCCATCATTCAACATCCCTCAATCCAGCATCCAAATCAGTACCCAGTGACTTGTAGAGCCTCAGCTAGATTTTATTTTCTACCAGGAAGCTTTTTGTTCTGTTTCCAGTTGAACAGAGAACAGCTAAAAATAATGAAATATCTACCCCTTAGCTACCACTCAGTGTGCGCCAGGCCGAGCTGAACATTTTCATACATTATCTACTTCAATCATCTTCCAATTGTATCCTTTTATAAAGTAGGTATTATTACCTCCACTTATAGATTAAAAAAACTGAGGCCCATAAAAGGTAAGTAAGTTGCCCATGGTCACACAGCAAGTAACTGGCAGAGCTGAGATTCAAACTGAGGTCTTCCGGGCCTCTATGGAACCAATCAGGTCACGACCTCCCATCAGAAGTCTCAGGTGACACCACCCCAATCAAGCTCCAGTTTTTACAAAGTGCATCCTGTCAACCCTCTCTCCAGGCCTAACACTGCCATGCCCTGCCATCCCCTTATCCTGAGCCCACTCGGACGGTCATCTCCTGGCTGGCAGAAGTAGTCGTAGTTAGCCAGAAGCAAGGTATCCATGAGCCAGGAGGAAGAAGAGAGAAGGAAAGACCATGTTCTGCCATGAGACCAAACTGGCTGAGGGCCTGTGAGGCTAAGATCTCCTCCAGTCATGTTCTGGACACCACCATCCCACCCCAACCCTCACTGAGACTTGGTGAGTAATTGCTAATCACCTCAACTTCATGGAGTGGCTAGAACAGAGGCTGGGACTTGCATACATCTTGCTGGTCTCTCAATTTTTTTTAATGTGCACAACTATGGACCACAGAGCCACACTGGGCACCTACTATGTGTGAGACCCTAAGTTAGGTGCTGGAGTATTAGAGGGACACGAAGATGTACACACATTAGCCCTGCCCCCATGGAGCTCAAAGGCTTGCTGAGATGTCAGAAACAATCCTTACTTGTAAGGTTGGGGCCAGATAAAGAGTAGGAACCAGGAGGTGTTCCTGACGTTGGTAGCGGACTGGAGAATGAGGAGGCCCTGGGCAAACAGAGGGGAAGGGGGGTGCAGCTTCATGCTAAGGAAGGAGTGCAGGTGCCTGGACCTCTCTTAACTCCAAGGGATCAGTGGGAATGCAGTGGAGGCTTCCAGGAGGGGAGGAGGGGCCAGGAACAGACTTGGTTAACAAGGGGTCTTGAAGACTGTTTTAAGGAACTTGAACCTTATCACTTAGTATTCATATGACAGTGACATGTTGAATAGTACTAAGCACTTCCCCATGCTAGACACTGTTCTGGGCCCCAAGCCACCTCCCTAAAACAAAACAGACAAAAATCCTTACCTTGCGGGACTTCCCATTCTGGTCATACAGGTCAAGGGAGCTACAGAGGGCTTCTGAGCAAGAGGTGGCCATGGGCATGGCAGATTCTCAAAGGATTATGGTGCCAGCAGGGTGATTTGTTGCCACAATTAAATGACAAGCTCTCTGGGGTATGTCTCATGTCTCACGAGTTATCTGCATCTTCCACATTGTGCCAGACCCTATGCTGGGCCTGACTTTTCAAAAAGAAGTGAGACTCGGCCCTGCTTTGAAGCACTTGCCGCTTGGAGGGGAGGCCAACAGATCTGCAAATCATGAGATGGCAGAGTGTTGGTAAATGCTAAACAGGCTCTCAGGGTGGGAGAGGGCAGGTGGATTTGTAGTGTTGGCCAGCTCCGAGGGTGTAAGCGCTCCCACCGCGGCTGATCTTCAGCTACCAGGAAGTCAGTCACCGAGCATGGAGTTGGGGAGAGACGCTCCCAGGCAGTGCTGGCCAGCTGAAGGAGGCAGCCCTAGTCCCCTGCGGAGGGTAGAGGTGGAAACCCAAGGAAGGAAACAAATGACCTGGCCTTAGCAAGCCAAGGAAGTCTTCGGGAGAAGCCCGAGTCTGCAGGATGTGCAGGAATTTGTCAGGGCACCTGGGACAAGCGTTTCTGGCAGGAAGCATTTATGTGCCAAGGCCTGGGGCCCACGGGGCCAGGTTGTAGGCCTGGGGAAGAGTGAGGCATTGGAGGAGGCAGGGGTGTGGGCTGCCGGGGCAGTGGAAGGAGGTGGGGTGGGACAGGAAAGCAAGGCTGAGCCCAGAGGACTGTGGGAGGCTTCTACACCCATCGACAGAGTTGCCTTACCCCTGCTGCTGGGAAGTGTCAGAGGGCCACGAGGTCCTTCTAGTGGGTGGGTGTCTGGGGTGATCATTGTGTCAGCAGTGCAGAGGCTGGATGGGAGGTGAGCACTGATGAGGAAGGGAGACGGATGGTAGAGGAGGGAAGGTGGGAGATGTGGCTCTCAGGACCTGCTTCTTCAGGCTGGACTGCTGGCCTCTTCCCTTAGGCAGAGGTGATGGAGGTGAGGTGGCAAGCTCTGTAGCCTGCTAGTTACTTGACCCCTCTGTACCTCAGGATGGTGCTGGTATGAGCAGGTGAGCAGGTCCTCGGAAAGCACTTAGAGCAGTGCCTCACCATAATAAGCACCTTAAAATGCCAGTGATGATGACCACTTCCTCCTCCCACCTCCTCCAAGAGCTTTTCCTGACACCACAGCTGGGTCTCTGCTCCTCCCCCCTGTCCCTGGCACACTTTTTTGTTGCCCTGCCTGCCCTGAATTGTAACCACCCATTTCCACATCTGACTCCCCACCTAGAGCAGGGAGCTCCTGAAGGGTGGTCGTGCCTTCTTCAGCAGCGACTCTGCAGGTCCTCACAAAGCCTGGCAGTCAGCACACGTCCAGCACACATACTGACCAATGATCTGCCGAGAGCAAGGCATCTGGAAGGAACCCCAGTGTTTGGGGCTCAGAACACTGGGCAGAGGGTCACAGAGCCTAGGTAGAAACAGGAGGTGTCGGGGGAGTTTTAGGTGTGAGAGGGGGATAATGAATTCTATCTTGCTTGCACTGGCCTCTACTTCTCCATTTAAAGAAAAGGAAAATGGCAGGTGGGATTTTTGTCTCTACAAGGAAGGCAGAGTCACCAGAGATGGAACAGAACCCCAGCTCCTACCTGTATCCCCTCCAAGGCTTTTCAGCTTTCTGCAGAGGCAGATCATGGTCTCTTGCACACTCCATAAAGGAGGAGACCCTAGAAATCTACAGGGCCCCACTGGCCTTACCTCACAGAACAGGTCCCTGAGAGAGCCACCGGACCTGGGTTGTAGAAAGCAAGAGGTCCTGCCAACCTCAGAGGCTCCCATCTGGACATGAAGTGAGGACTTGCCACCACCACCAGAAGATAGAAGACCAAAAGAAGGAGGACAGGGAGTGGCAAGTGTATCGGGACCAGGAATCCGTCCTTGGGTCTAGAAAAGCAAAGGGACAGGGAGACAGCAGAGCTGGCCACCATGCCCACCTGCCCCGAGTCCTCCCCTCAGCCAGGTCCCAAGGTCTTGCCCATCCCCTTCTTTTGTTCCTCAAGATGTCTGACATCAGAATGGGGTGAATAAACAAACAAAGGTTCCCATTAAATGACACCATCATGTACCTCTGTTTTCAAAGGCCCAGGTGTATTTATTCCAGAGCTTCTCCAGGGTACCAGCCTTTGTGAGCACCTGTAAGTAAGAATAGTGTTTGTTTCTTGTCCAAACCAACCCCCCTGCTCACTCTCTCCCTCCCTCACCACACAGCCAGCTGAGAGTCTACAAGTTTCCTCAGCCCTCCCTCCCATCCCCCACTGGCTGTGGGCCTACCCACTGTTCCTGCCTCTGGGCACTGGAGACCACCCACCATGCACCTTTGAAGAGACTCCACTGGCCATCACTTTGCTCTAATCCTCACACCCTTTGCTGCTCCACTTGGGATCTCCAGTCTCTGCCGTGCACCCCCCAGATTGCAGGGCCCAAGGGTAAGGGATGCGACTCTTGTGCAGTGAGCAAGGGGGAGGGGCACAAAAAGCTCTGTTGCTCCCTCTTCTCTGGCTCTATGGCGCCTGCTCTTTCTGAGCATCCCTGGCTTCCCCTGCCCCTCACTGAGTCCAGCCACTCCCAGTCCCTCCAGGGCTTGACTTACTCCTGTAGCTTCTGCGCTCCTCTTGTCAGTGACTGATGTTGCTCTGGCTGGTGGTGGGTCCAAGTGACAGGTCCTCAGGTCTTCAGGGTGTAGGGTGTGACTGACAGGTGGCCTTACCCTCAGAAGCTCTCTCTCTACTCCTGTGCTCTGATCTGTGCATGATCCCCAGCCCCAGCCCTGACACACATACTCACACTCACACACTTGCTGGGAATCTGGAACAGAGGCTGACATCCATGTCCTGCATGGGCACCCTGCCCCAGTCACAGGCTCAGGGAGGAAGAGAACAAGAAGCAGCGCAGATGGAAAGAAGACACTCAGAGGGCAAAGGACAGAGGCTGTGGTTTGGAGAGGATGGACAGTGCCCACATGGAAGCAAACTGTCAGCCCACTGGTTCCCTTTGCATCCCCATGACCTGTGCCCTGCACTCTTCATTCTTAGCACAAGCAATCCTCTTGAAGAAGAAGGTGTGCATGGGATATCATGCTTCCTTCAGGGTTGACCATGCCTTCTCCGCTCATATTTGTTTTCTTCCTCCCTCTGTCCCATGTGGGTACATGGACAAGGACTAAGTGTACACCTTTCTTAGCCTTTCTTCTCTGCTCACCAGTAGGCTGAAGGAGCACTGGGAAATTGGGATTCCCACCCCACCTCTATCAGCCTGTGCCTAAAAGAAGCAATTGGGTACATCCTTTCCTCTCTTGATCAGATACGGGGAAAGAACCAAGTTTAGAAGCCAGATCCCTGAATGAGGGGCCAGCAGCCCATGCCCCAAGCCCCACTGCACTGTGATCCCAGGGCCACTCCTAGAACCAGGCTTTTTAGAACATAGAGCCTCAGTTTCTCCTCCGGCAAGAGAGTACACTGTGGTCTTGCAAAGGCTTGTGAAAAATCATGTCTATGTAAGCCCTGGATTATCCATGCTCAGGGCCCAGAGGATTAAGGGACTTGAAGACCCAGAGAAAGTAACGCATAATCTCCACCAGGAGGATTTGGTTTAGAGACTCGGCTGGCCACACACACTCAGCCATATGCCTGTACGTTCACACAAGCTGCTACAGACCCTCGTGCTGCCCTTGACCTTCTCTCTGCCTGGGAACATATCCTAGCTGGGTTCCAGCCAGAAGACAAGTCCTTCTTGGTCATACATCACATGGCATTTCCTACAGAATCAAGTCAAAATGACCCAGCTGGGACTTCCAGTTTTCCCCTACTGGACCCTCCCATCCTCAGCTCTGTGTGCTACTTCTGGGGCCGCCATCAATCTGGTCTCCTCACTCTCCCTGGTGCAACCACACCCATTTCCTTCTCTGATGTGGCCACGCGTGCTCCTCCACCTCCTTCTTCCCTGTTTGAGGCAGGCCCCTCCTCTGCCACAGAGGCCCCCTCCAGCCTCCCCCTGCCCATGACAGGCACTGCGTGTACCTGGAAGTTAGCCTGTGAGTTCGGTGGCCCAGAATAAATGGTAAGTTCCCTGTAGGAAATGACCCCCAACTTCATTTAACAGGCTGATGGGACCCCTAGAGGTGATCTCCCCTCTCCCCAGCCCAAGAAGAAAAGGCACTGAGCAAACCTGCCTACCTGTTTTGGGAGCTCCACTATGGCTGCCTCTTCCCTAGGAATCATTAGTCTCCATACAGCTGTTTCTATCCTTCGCCCAGAACCTATTACTCATCCACTCTCAGAATTGGCCATGGGTGGGGGTTATAATATGGGAAATACAGGCTTCAGTGTCCCCTCTAGGCCCTGCACCTTTACAACAAACAGGGGACCTAAAGGTCGTGGTTATCACTCTGCTAACAGTTCTCATCTGTGTCTTCCTTCATAATACCAATAATACCATGTAAGCGTACACATGGATCTCCTTACAGTGGTTGGGGAAGACCCTTGGAAAATCCCCTATATGGGAACTGAGACATCGTGACACCACCTTATCTCTGGGAAGCAAGTGGCATCAAGAGAATGGAACTAGGAATTTTAGGCAAGACACACTACAGTCTAGTGCCTTTTTGGAGCTCAGCATAAATCTGCTGTGAGGGAGGAGTCCACTTGTCACCCACCATGCCCTCCTTCTTCAATGCTGCTTGGGTTTATAGATCATAAAGATTAGGGCAAGGCTTGTCTTTCCACATCTCACAATGGTCAAATAGGATTGTGACTGGATGCCCACACAGAGTCCTTCTGCACCAAGCCAAACAATAAAGGACAGAAAACCCTCTTGCTCCTTCCTCAACCTATTAACCATCTTGCTCAGAGAGCCCTGGCTGCCCTGAGTGCTGAGCGAGCTGAGCCGCCCCTGGGGCTGTGAGGTGACAGGATGCCTCCCTGATGGCAGAAGGCTAGAAATCGTGCATGTGGGACCCAGCATTTGCAGGGAATGGTATGCTTGTACACCTATATCATAACAATGGCTACTACTAAGCCATCACCATATGCCAACCACTGTTCTAAATGCCATATACACACTAGCAGGTATAATCCTCATGACCCCATGAAGTAGGTACTATCGACACCTCTTACTAATGAGGGAACTAAGGCACAGAAAGGTTAAGTAACTTGTCCAATATCACACAGCTCCTAAGTAGCAGGGTCAGGATTTAATCCAGGCAGTCTGATTCCAGAGCCCACGCACTTAACAAGTGTGCTATACTGTCCCTTCAGTGTCTTGGCATACCACAGCTTGTTTTATTGGGATGGGAAGAATCAGAGTGTGGTGTTCAAGAAGACGAAGCCCTGATTTATCAGACTCAAAATACAAATTTTCCTATTGGTTCTCACAATAATCCTGTGCAAGTAGCAATAAAAGCCTCCCCCCCCACCCCCCCCACCTTCCTTTCCTCTTAATGCCCATCTATTCACCTAGATCAGACCAGGGGCTTCCAGACTCTTGGGATTCAAAGGAGGACACTTCAGCCACCTCTATGTGGGGAAAGGGAGGCCCTAGGTCTTCAATTTGAACCAAAGAAGGTTTTTTCCTCTCTTCTGTCAATCTCTCTCCCCCATCCCCATCTCCTTCCTCCTCCTTCTCCTCCTCCTCCTCCTCCTCCTCCCTCTCTCCCTCTTTCTTGCCGCCCTCTCTCTGCAGGGGAGCTTGCACAAGATTTTACTGGAATAGAAGAGTACCACTGCTTTTTACAAAACATTGAAAATGGCCACCATAGATCATGGGAATTTTACCCTCAGCTCCTGCTGGATAATTTGGGCTGCACTAGTTTGTCTGTGCTTGTGCTGACAGGAGCACTGGCATCGTCCCACCCCCATCTTCTGTGAGGGGCACCCCCGGAAGCAGTCACAGGACCTTTTCTTTCTCCACTGCAGGGACACTATCAAAGGCCCACCCTCTGCCTCCACACACCATCCTTACCAAGACCCCGGGTGATACCTTCTCACGATCAACCCCAGGAAGGGCTGTGCTTCACAAGGCCAAATTTCAGCCACGAAAGGGAGATTCTCAGGTGCTGATCTTACCTCTGACTTTATTATCTTCTTTGCATGTTATGCTCCTCTCACAATAATGTAGTTTACCCTTCTGTTTCATTAATACTGTTGTAAGTTGGCTTAACATTTCTAGAGTGGCCTACAGGAGGCTGTCAAAATAAATAGCGAGGCATGCAAGCCGTTTTTGAGCATCTGCTACATACTGCTGTGGATTTGGGCACCAGAGTCAGGCCAGTGCCCCTCCACTATTGCCCACGCAGCCTCCACCACCCGGGTTGCCTGGTTCTGCTAACTTCACAAAAGCCCCATGACGGCACGCATGCCTGGCTGAGCTACGGTTCTCCATCATAACTCGGAGCGACTAGTTCCAAACTTAAGGAGCTCACTCCTAGATAGGATATTCATAAAGACAAGATGAGGGGAAATGTGTGTGTGTGTGTGTGTGTGTGTGTGCGTGCACGCCCACACAGGTGTATTGAACATGATGTGAGACAAGTAACTTTATTTCTGTCCGTATTTGCTTTGACCAACAACCATGGGGTTGTTGTTACAACCATACCCATTTCTGTCTACTTTCCTTCTGCCGCTCTCCCTTGCTTCCCATGCAAGGGAAGTCTAGGAAGTCTAGAGAGTGCACTACTGGGAACAGGGGTGGGGAAAAGAGTGGAAGCCCCACACCACGGACAAAGTGGGGAGGAGGGAAGGAAGGTGCACAGTGGGCATCATGGGAGGATGCACATTTAGGAGGCCCCAATATGGGCAGAGATGCCGATGTCCACCAGCCAGCTGAGCATCTCCCTGGACCTCAGGGAGCCTGACATGTCAGCACAGTCCTTCAGCGTGTCCCTTCCCCGCATGCTGACAAGAAGCAGCCCCACAGGCTTTGCAGGTCAACATTGGTCAACATTGCTGCATGCTGGCCTGGTTTCTCACTTTGCCCCTAGATGTTTCCAGCTCTGACGCATGTGGGGGGTGTATAGGCTGTGGGCTACACCCATGGCCTCGGGCAGCCTCCCCTCCCCAGTCAAGCTTGAGCAGAGAGAGCTCATTGTAAGCCTCACACACAGGTGCCTTGGCAGGGCGTTCCTGCCAGCCTCACAGATGCAGTAATAGGTCCTCGTACAATGTGGGCCATTACCAACAAGGATAACTAAATCATTCATTTCATTAACAACAGGGTTTGGCAGATAATTGTGCACAAGGCAATTATCAGCCCTGCACATTCCAGGAAGGAGTGCGGTGGGCTGATATTCAAGAGAGCTTCCAGGAGACATATGAGACAAGGTTGAAACCACCAGTGAGTGCTCGCCCACCAGAATGAACTGCTCTTGTAAGCCTGTGGCTTTATGGTCAGAGCTGGAGAGAGAGAGAGAGAGTTCAGGTTTGCTCCCTGCAAAAAGATTCCTTGGGTGACCTTGGCCTTTCTCTGCTCTTTAGTAGAATAAGCTCCAAATTCCACCCTGCCCATTTCTGCCTCACTGCACATCTGGTCTTCACAGGCCCATCCACCACAGACATCTTCCAAAATCACCGATTTTGTCATGTTAGCACCCTGCTCAAAAACAGAACTTACTCATTGTCTATAGGTTTCAACTTTAGCTCAGATTAGTACTAAAAATCCTCCCTGAGTGCATCAACTGATGAATAGATAAATGAAATGGGGTAGGGATATCCACACCATGGAATATTACTCAGCCATAAAAATGAATGAAGTACTGATTCAGCCTACAACATGGATAAACCCCAAAAGTATCACACTGAATGAAAGAAGACAGTCACAAAAGGCCACATTTTGTGTGATTCCATTTATATGAAATGTCCAAAAGAGGCAGAGCTAGAGAGACAGAAAGTAGATTAGTGGTTGCCAGGGGCTGCAGGGCAGAAGAAGGGGGAAACTGAGAGTAACTGCTGGTGGGTATGAGGTTTCTTTTTGGGGTGACCAAAATGTTCTGGAATCTGATCATGATGGTGGGCATAACTCCTCATATACTCAAAACCGCCAAATTGTACATTATTAAATGGGTTAATTTTCCAGTGTGTGATCTCCAAAATAAAAATTCTCCCCTGAACCCAGGGCATGGGGTCAGGCGGGGGCCACCAAGCGCTGGCTTGAAGGGCCAGGAACCCTGCACTGGCACAGTCCTGGGAACAGGGACAAACAGACGCCATGGATGTTTATGTGTCATGCTCCCTTCAAAGTGTTCTTTGGGTGACCCCATTCACAAAGCTAGTGCCTGGTGTGGCTTAGGATTACAAAGAAAGCCACTCATTTGTTCTAACATTTCCTTTATTGAGTAGACAGCAAATTAGCTCAAAATTCTGAAATCCCTTTCTCCCCTAACCTATTCTTTTTTTAAAAAAAGATTTTATTTATTTATTTGACAGAGAGTGAGTGAGGGAGAGAGAGAATGAGAAGGGGGAGGGGCAGAGGGAGAAGCAGACTCCCCACCGAGCAGGGAGGTGATGCCCGATGCGGGACTCGATCCCAGGACCCCAGGATCATGACCTGAGCTAAAGGCAGACCACTGAGCCACCCAGGTGCCCCTCCGCCACCCTATTCTAATTTGCCAAAGTAGTTTTTGGGGCATTCCAAGGTGTTGTAATGTGGACCAGCAGACTTCCCCTTGACCATGTCCAATGAGAAATTTTTGCTTATTACAAGAACTCATCCCCTTACTTCAAATCCCGCATCCTACCTGATTAATCACTTGTCCAGAATTAAGATTTTCTCAAGCATAGATTGCTATGTCCAACTTTGTCAATTTGACAAGGGTATGTAAATGTTATTTGACTATTTGGTTATTATTCTCAGGAAATGTTGGATCAAAGAATGAAAACATAATATGAGGATATTAGGAATTGTTGCTTTGAGCTACAAGAAAGAGACATTTACAAAGAAAGAAAACCAACTTTGGTGACTCTTGTGAACAGGATAATGTGGGACTGTGTGTGTAGACTTAGATCTATTTGCTGAATAATTGGTCATATTTCTTCACAATCACTCCTTGGGTGCCCCTCTGCTTCTGCTTCTCCATCTGGAAAATGGGGGGAAACACCCACTGGCCTAGAATTCTTAGAGGATATTATTCCCTTATTCCATAACTGACTGTTCACTCTTGAGAAAAACTCTTAACTGTTACTTTCTTTTCCTCCCTCTTTATTTTATTTATTCGTTTCATTTTACTGTTCACTGTACTGAATTGGAGAGGGAAGAAAAGCCACCAATAAACCCAGTTTAGTATTTCTGAGTCTTTTTCAAGACCGAGCTGGGGAAGGAAGGAGTTTGAGCTCATGGAACAGAGTTGAAGACTGTCTGTGGATTTGGGGTCCCTGAAATGTAGAAGAAATTAGGGCAGTGGTTAGGAAGGAGGCTGGGCCTGGACAACTTGGTCCCTGGATTCTGGCCCCAGCTTTGCCCCTCAACTACCCAGCCATCTTGAGAAGATAATTTTTCTGGGTCTTAGTGTCTTTTCCTGGGAAGTGAAATCTCTAGAAGAGGTGATCTGGTTGGCATTGGGTCATTTCATTAAAGTCACATTGTTTACTCCATACTAACCAACCTAGAAGTTGCCTTTTCAGACTCACTGCCGGTGGTAAAGCTGAAGTGCTTATTGTCAATGACTGTGCTCCAGAGCACTGTCTATGGAGCTGCACCTGGCTAACCCTGAGATATGTTAGGTAACCCTGGGGAGGTGAGATCTCCCATCTACGTTGAGTTCCCCTCTGAGTAAATCCAGTCTCAGCTGCTTTAGTGTGTTGCCATTACATAGATCTGCTGACACATAGAGGGCAGGTGGACGAGGCATGAGTGCCAAGGCAGGTGGATGTGGCCTGGGGCTGCCCAGGGCCAGGTCAGATTGCCAGAGGTGAAATCCGAAGACCCAAGTCTACAAGGGCCTGTGTCCGGGATGCTCTGGGGAGAAATATCACGGGATCTTTGTGAGCAGGAGCTATATCTGCACCTTCTTGCTATAGCTAATGCTAAGGCTGGACTGCCAAGAGAGGGTCTGCCTTTTGGCACTGCTGCTGGAGGTGAGACAGGGGCATTCACTCAGAAAAGCACTGGCACCACCTCATCACATGTGTTATAAACACCCCCTCTATGCTGGAAATTCTGCGTCTGCACAGAGAGCATAAAGAAATGCTCACAAGGTCTGCTGAGGAGGTTCCCAGAGGTGGTATTTGCAGGGTGGGAGCTGAGGCAATCTGGAAGTCCACTGCTAGGAAGGGCAAGGTGGAATGCAGAAGGGAGGAGGGTACTAGGTGAACACACCAAGAAACAGCCAACTAGAAGAATATGGAGCCACATGGATGAACCTACAAACCACAGTACTAAGGGAAAAAATAAAAAGCAAAATTAGATTTATAACATAACCGTGGTTATGTAAATTAAACATATATGCCAACAAAAGAGGAATATATAGCTTGGAAGAATGTGTACAAATACACATTAGGTGCCTTAGAATGTTTGCCTCTGGGGGTGGAGAGTGGGAATGAGAATCAAAGAGAATAAATACAGACATACATAAAAAAATAAGTAAAACAAGACAAGGGCAGTGTAATGACCTGAGGGGTATGATTAACCCACCTCTACACTGGAGATAAAAATAGAAAAAACAAACAAAGACTTGACAGCTGGAAATTATTTTTTGGAGCTTGTGTCTAGGACCCAGTGACCTTAAAATTTGATGTGCTCACTGTCACAAAATCTTAGTGACATTATATCCTACCCCTCCAATGCCACCAATTCTGTCACTGATGACAAATAGGAAAGGGGAAATAAACAAGGAAATTTACAGTGTTTCTCAATGTGCAGACAGCCTCTCTGCTGGGATGGCTTCCGCTTAGAGAAATGAAGGAGTAATCCTGCTGGTCTGATATTATTTCTTGCCACACCAGATTATGGAGCCATTGAATTTCCCAATTCAAAGTCATTCCTGGGAAGGACGGTGGCAGCAAAATGCACCCTGATTCCCAAAACTACTGAAGACAAAACCCCACTGCTTTAGGAAGGGCTCCTCACATCACCACTGAGACTGCTCCTCACATCATCATCAGTGGTGGCTCCCAGTGGACATGGTCCTCAGAACTCATGTCCTGTGTGGCTCCCTTTCACACTGTCCTTGGGTTTGGCCTTGTGACTTCCTCCGGCAAGTGCAATGCAATCATTTTTGATATGGACTTGTGCCTTGGGCCTCAGCCTCTTGTGAAGCTCTGGGAGCCCTGAGCCACCACAGAAGATGGTCAGGTACCTATTGGAGACACTATGAAGAGGCAGATGCCGGATCAAGCCCCCCCTATCCCCTAACCCCGGCTGGCCCAGCCATCCCAGCAGAGGTGCCAGACGTGTGTAAAAAAGCCACTTTGGACATTCCAGCCCCAGCAGCAATCACGTAAAGCGGAAAAGCTGCCCAGTTAAGCCCAATCAATCCACAGAAATCATGAGAAGTGATAATGCATTGTTGTGTTAAACCACTAAGTTTTGGGGTGGTTCATTTTTTATAAAAAGGAACAGATATGAGAGATGCTGGCATGAATTGGGTGCCTGGTTGGTGTCTACTGAGGCAAGGGGAGGGTTGAGAAGAGCCTCCACCCCTGCCCAACAAACTAGAATGAAAACTCTATGAGTGGTAGACTTGCCTGTCTTGATCACTGTTAGGTCCTACCACCTGAAACCACCCTCCTCCCCACCCTTAGGAGACACTCCATAGAACTTGGTTGAAGGAATGAACAAATGAATGGGTGGGTGGAACCCCAGATCCAGGGTCTGGAGTGTGTCCAGGGGATGACCTCCACGTGTTAGGCTAGTTTGGATTTGTGCTGTCTGGTGTTGCTGAATCTCCCCGTGACCACGCACACCATCACCGCAGTATCTCAGGTCTGGCAGACTGCTTGGCAGGCAAGCTTAGCCTGGGGCTGCCTTGCTTTTCCTCTTCTCACCACTAGAGGGCAGGTGCGTCCTTGGATTCAGCCAGCCAGTTCTGCAGGCTCCAAAGGCACCTTGGGCTTCCCCGCTGAACAGAATACTAAATGGATCTGCCAAGATACATCTAACTTAGAGATCACTAGAGATGTACTAAGTGGACAAAGGCACATATCGCCAGTCCTATGACCTCACTCTAGCCTCCCTTCTGCTGCTTCTGCAGTGGGGATCCTCAAACTAAGGGCTCTGAGCCCCCTCTGTGTTCTGATTCTAGGCAATATCACCTTGGAGTCACCTTCCTGCACCCTACTCTCCAAATATTCCCAGCTGGAAAACTGCTGATGAGCAGAAGCCAGTCTGAGGAGTTGAGAAAAGAGGAATATCTTAACATGTGCCCATGGATGTGTTTGGGATACAGTCTGAGCTGGGCCAGGTTGTCCGGGGCACGTGCTTGTCAATATGACTCACCTTAGCTGGTCCTCAAGGCACTTTGGAGAGGTGGGTCTTATTATTATGCAGATGAAGAGACTGAAGGTCAGAGTAGTTAGTTTGTCCAAAATCACATGGCTGGTATGTGACTGAACTGGGACTCAGACACAGGGTGGCCTGGCTTCAAAATTCCTGCCGTTTCCCCCACAAGATCAGCAATCCTGAGGCGACTAGGACTTTGGAGAAGGAGCAAACTCTGGGAGGATGGAGAAGGCAATGGAACTCCAGGGTAGATAAACACATGGAAAGAACTGTACCAACCATCAAACATTCCTCCTCCCATTTAGTCCTCACAAGTCTGCAAAGTTGCATGACTTCATCTCCATTGCCGAGCTGAAGAGGAAGGCGGGGTGAGGTGAGGAGCCTGCCCAGTGCTGACAGCACATGGGCGCTATGCCCTGGGGCAGTCCGGGCAGCATTGGCAGCTACTGGACTTCATTACCCGAGGCTGAGAAATGAGGGGACGCACCTCCATCCATCTCCTGATTCCTGGCAGCAGGTGGTGGGGGGATACACAGGTTCAGGTGTTTCTGGTGCCCTTTGTTTCCTCATCTACGAAGTGGGTTCAGCCAGCTCGGCAAGAGGCAAACTAGTCTGCTCTGTTTGGACCTGAAGTGGAAAGGCCCGAGATGGGAAGAAATCAAGAGTGCGGGTTTAAAAATTATGCAAACTCTGCTTCTCCTTTTCAAAGGTTTTGTAAGGACCAACATAAGTATCTATGGGACAACTCCTAGGCCTTTTTCTTTTGTCTTTCTTCCTCAACCCCTCACTCATTTTGATTCAAGGCAACAGAAGATAACTGGGCTGGGCAGAGTCCCCACACCAGGCACCTCAGGGAAGCAGCAAAAGTGTGTATCCCGGGGCAACAGACACTGGACATCTAAGCGACAGAGCAGAGCACACAAGCGCCAGGTCCTAACAAGGCTTGCGTCAAGTATGTGACCTGCACTGGGTAGTTCTCCTTCCTTTCTCGCTTCCTGTCATGCTAGCAGCCAGGCTCACGTTCCCAGGAGACACAGTGGGGATGGGGCTCACACTGGGCCTGGCCAGAACGCAGCAGACCTGTGTCCTCCCGCCAGCCGAGTGACAGATCCCTCTCTTCCTGAGAAGACAGTGTCCCATGTTCTTTACCTGCAATGTCTGCTCTGAGCCCGGCTCAAGTCAACATAATTGCATCTCCTTCTCTTGCTGCAATTGCAGGAAACATTTTGCAAGCGGATGCTCCCTTTTCCTTGGCACTCAGAGTTCCCAAACCATGAGCAGGGCACAGCACTCTTCTCTCTAACTAACTGGGGCCAAGGAAGGAGGGGAGTCAGCATCTACGTGTTTTTCCATGCACCGTCATCGGATGGACAGGAGCACACAGTTACCCTACCTCCTGGCCTGTGTATCATTCCTGATATAAACAGGGTCCTGCTGCTGTACACAATGTATTTTACGGATGGGGAAGTGCCTGGCACAGAGTAGGTGCTCCATGAATGCTGGCTGGACAAGGGGCTGCAGGTATGTGGCTCATTTTTGACAAAGTAGTTGCTAGGGGCACCTAGAAATGCAGCCCGTCCTTGCTGGGGAGTGTGGCAATGCTGGGATCTTCCTCCTCTTGCCTCTTCAAGGGGAGCCAGAGGACTCTCTGCTCCTGATAGAGGCAGAGCCAGCATCCCCTCCTGGGGGAAGAGAGGGAGAGAATGCAAATGGGAGAGGTCTGCTGAGGCGGCCTCAGCTGCAGCCCTCCCTGCCTGTGGGGGTCCCCACACAAGCGCAGCAGCTTGTCCTCCTCTGCCCTCAGAGGCCATGGTCATTGAATAGGTCTGCATCTTCCCTCTGGGTATGGGGTCAAGGTGACCCTTCCAAGTCTCTTTCAGTCTGTGAATTCCATAGCCAGTTGGAGAGCCCAATTCTCCCCTGGGGTGCTGCCAGGAAGGGAGGAAGGAGGGGCCTAGACGCAGGTAAAAGGAGCTCTGCCTCCTGTGCTCTGGGGCCTCTGGACAACCCCCCAGGATGCTCCCTGTCCCAGAATGGTGCAGAGGGCCAAAAAGCACAGGCCTACTCAAGGTGATGGGGCACAAGTCACTGCAGGGATGTTGGTGCTAACACCACCACCTGGGGGCCAGGTTCCAAGGAAGAGCACACCTTCCTGGCCACGGGGCCACCTAGGATGCACAGAGGTGGGGGGGGGGTCATACCAGCCCCACACGGTCCTCATCCCAGAGTCAGAGACATGAGGGCCTGGGTGTAAACCAGCCGATTCCAGAGTCGAACTAGCCCAGCCTCAGCAACAGATGCCGTGAGTGAGTATCACCCACAGTCTGTGGCAACCAATTAGCCTGGGCCAGAGCAAATTACGTCTCTTCAGAAGCTTTATCTACAGGATGGGAAATGCCTGCGAGCTGAGCTTCTCTAGTGACTGGATGGCACTTGGCACAGACATGCCACCTGCCCACAAAGGAGCTCGCCCACCACAGGCAGCCAATTCGGAAGTTTGAAACTTGCTGGAATGAGATAAACACCTTTGATGGCCAAGAGAAGAATGACAGGGCATTTTAGTTATCAAGAATAAAGCAATTCTCATCCATAGGGGTTCTTGGACTGGCCATTCATGGTAAGCATCACCCACGGGTTTGCTCTCTCTCCTCCCTGCCTCAAGGTGTGAACTCATAATTCCCGAATATCTGGCTGGGTGAGACCTTACCCAAACCCTTCATGTCCAACGACATGCCCACAGAGCGCACGTGTCCAAGGTCACACAGCCACCTGTGGCCAAGGGGAGACCAAGACCCAGTCCTGTTGAGTCCAGACACACCATTCTGATTTATCTGATTTATCATGGTTCTTTCTCTTTCTCTGTCTCCCTCCTGCCACTCACACTTCCCAATCTCCCCTGGAATGGTCTTTCCTTGGACTTTCAGAAAGCCTGAGAAAGGAAGGATACCAGAAAGCCGACAAAAAGATGGGAAGGGGAATCGAGTTAACATTTTGCAGGAGAAAATGAGCTGTTTCATTTCAGATTGCAAATCCCAGACAGGTGGAAACTGTGTTTTCTCTATATTCCATGCCACCGTGATCAAGGGTACCACCATAGCGAGAGTGAAAACCTGCCAGCCATCAGTCGGTTGTTCTCCCCGCATCTCCCGTGTGCACAGGTACACATTAGTTCCTGTCCTAGGACTGGAACTCAGCTTTCCAGACACTGTCCCACTGAACAATTACTATGGTTTATGTATGGTTTAACCAAGTGTTTTTCAAACTGCATATAATGACCTATAGAGGGTCATGAAAGCAATCTAGTAGGCTGCATAATTATTAAAATAAAATTAGACCACAACAGAAAGAGACAGAATAGAATAGAATAGAATAGAATAGAATAGAATAGAATAGAATAAAATAGAATAGAATAGAGAATAGAATCAGAAAGCAGTAAGGGTGTTGTTTCCCCAGACATTTGTCTCATAAGCATGTGTGTGCAGATACATACACATGTACATATATACATGGATAAGTGTATGTGTATATTCATGGAATCATGACAAAATATTTTTCCTACTATGGGTTGGCATCAAAGAAAGTTTGAAAGTTACTAGTTTAGCTTAGAAGTAAAGTATAAAGTCCTGGTTTAAATCATGGTTCTAGTACTCCTATTATTGAGCTTTTAGACTACTGTTTTCATCTTTCTGAGCTTTGGTTTCCTCATCTGTAAATTGAGAATAATGAAAGGTTTATAGGATTGAAAACATTAATTGAAATTATCCATGTAAGATGTTAAGCATGGTGCCTGACACAAAGTAAGTACCAAGAGTATCAAGTATTAAATATGCATGTGATATTTTATACATATACTGCAAGGACTCATATTGCAAGGGTGACAAAGAACCATAGCAGTCAGGCCAAGCAGAAAGCAATCTGTGGAGAGTAACAGAGTGACGCCACGGGGAAGGCATCTGTTGAACAGTGGGGCCCCATACCTGAACCCCTCCATTACCTATTCAGTCATGCATGGGTAAGCATCACCTAATTCCTGCAAGATGCACATGTATTTCAAGGCTCATCTTTACCTTTGCAAGCGGACAGGCAGTTTGGGGTCTCCTGAATAAGGACAGAGCAAGAAGAGGAGAAAATAAGTCCTGAAGATAAATTGTGCCTCCTTCATAATTCCACAGGGGGCAAGCGCCACTGTCTTCCTAACTCACTCCTGCCTCGTAGAGCAGCTGGAGGGACCTGGGAAATTCACCGACCTCAGAGATCCTCAGGAGAGAGCTGAAGGGCGATGAGACAGTGCTGCTATTGCTGTTTTTTGGTGCTTATTTGTTTGCTGTTCACAAAAAAACTTCTTCTGGCCCCCTGAGCAAGGATGGGTTTGGGTGGGAAGGACGCAGAGCCTCTCGGAACCTTTTGCATCCAAGAAGTGAGTGGGTTTTTATATTTAGCAGATGACTCACCTTCAAGCACATTAGTCACAGCCTTCCAGCTCCGATCTGGCAGGCTGGATGCTGGGGATCTCAGTGGGGTGAGATCAGACAGGAGATTGGGAGACAGAGCAAGAGAGCTGGGGGAGCTAGAGGCAGGAAGACCAGTATGAGAGGCGGAGCGGTGAAGGCAGAAGCAGAAGGCCCTGAAAGAAGCCCAGCCAAGTCGTGCCCAGCAGAGAGGTTCCAGGGCGGCAGACTCTCTGGCTCAGGCTTGCTGCAAACACCCAGCCGTCAGGGAGGGAGAGGAGAAGGAGGCAGGACCCAAAGCACCTGTCTCTGAGGCTGCGCCTGTGGCCTGGCTCACATGTCCAGGAGCCCTCCAAGGGGTTCCCTCTGGGCCATGCAGGAAGCTTGCCAGCCTGGGCCCTGTCCATGGGCTGGCTAGGGCATGACTGGAGCAGGGGTTTTCGCAGACCACGCCCAGGCCATACTTGAGCTGGGCAGAGAGGGAGAACCTCTGAGAAACACTGTCACAAGAGCGAAAGGAATAGAGGAGGCAACAGCATCTCCTGTCTAGGGCAAAGACTCTCAAGGGCGGTCCCGGGCCCCCCTCCCTGGTGTCAGAAGGCCCTGGGCCCTTGAGAACAGTGGAGCATGGGGGCCCCAACCCAGGCCTCCTCCACCTGACTCCCACTGGGCGGGTCCAGAGCATTTTCTTTTACAGGCTCTGGTGCTTCACGGGTACATTAAGGCTCCAAAACCTATGATCTGGAGCTAGAGATCAGCATCCCAGTAGCCTGATCCTGATTCACTGTGGGGTAAGGCCATGTTGGTATTCTCCCTTGTTCCCAGTTTGTCATTCAGAAAATGAGAAGCTCACTTAAAGGATTGTTTTAAAATTTAAAAAAAAATGGAAGAAATGAATATAAAGTTGGTTTGTTGTTTTTCTTCTTCATGAGAAATCTAAATATTTCTTAACTAGAACTGGATCAGGCTGCAGGGGAGGAACACTACACCTGGCTGGATCCCATGGCTCCAGAAATGGTGAAGATCATCTCGAAGTGAACTCCAAGGGGCTGGTGTCCGATGGCAGAGGGCAGCTGGTTTGGGACTCACAGGCTGGGATGTGGGGCCACCTTTGGCCCATCTTGGCCCACGGGCCCAGCAAGTTAGGGCCCATGTTTCCACCACGGGAAAGGGGTGCTTCCTTCTGGAAGGTCAGAGGACTTGTTCCTCCAAACCTCTCTCAGGGACCATATCACTGGGGCCCTGGGTTGAAGTGAAAGCAGCGAAGCAGGGGGGACAGTGGAGAGTGGGCAGGGAGGGGCATGGAGCCTGCCTACTGAGGGGGCTGCTGCATCCACCCTTCTTTCTCACCAGCACCCTCAAGGTGGGCGCCCTCGCCCCTGTGAAGGATGGGAGACTGGACTGAGAGTTAACCAACCTGCCATATTCCAGTGGCAACACCGAGAGTCAGGACTTGAATTGGCGTCCAGAGCCCATGGTTTTTTTCACTTCTCTAAACTGATGCTTCACTTTGTCACCAAGATCCCTGGGTCACTTAACAGACCTGCCACATTCTGGACAATATATCCTGGGCATCCCTCTTCCCTTCATGCCATCCCCCCTCCCTTTGCTCTTCCACCCACCATGGCCTGAATTTTAGAAGGGCTCCTCTTGGTGCTCTATATGGCAATCTCCACCCCTTGATTCTTGGGCCGTTTCTTCCATTCTAGCCTTGGTGTCTTTTCCAAGGCCACATAAAGCTCATCTTTGAGACTCCCTAGGCCCACCGTTTCTTCACTGTCCCATGGCCCGCCCTCTGCTGCTACAGGCATCCATGTCTCTGGAGCTTGGAAAGGGTTCTTTTTGACAACCTTGGCTCCCTGAAGGCCAGGATTGTGCCTTTCCATTTTCCTGCCTCACTCATTTAAAGCTTCATACCTAGAAATACAGATAGGTACAATAGCCATGAAAAGGAGCCTTGGGGAAATGCCCTAGCATAGACTCACACATCTCATCTTGAGATGCAGGCCAGCTCTGTCCTCGGTCTGCCTCTTTCCCTGAAAGTCTTTGCCGCCTTCTGCTCTCCACAGAGAAGACTCAGTTGAGCAGCCTGTTGAGCCAGAGCCCTGAGCCAACGGCTGCAGGAGGAGGCTCCAACAGGAATAGAAAAGCATGGTCTTGCTCTCAGCAAGTAGGTGCTGTGTCCTCTCTGTCTGTCTTCTCACCTACCAGACTGGAAGGTCCTTGAGGACGAGTCCATGAGCTTCCTTTGAATGATATGTCTGACTAGCTGCAATGGATAAGTAACCACAAAGCAGATGGGAGAGACGATGAGAAAGGGGAAGGGTGCCACGGGAGTCCTCTGAGAGCCCAGCTCATGTTCCTGATCTCTGGCCTTGGTAATTCTGGATGGACAAAATGGATAGAAAATGTTGAAAATAACATCTCTGACACAAAAACAGTTAGGAGAGTGAAACAAGACAGTGCCTAGGAAAGTGTTTAGCAAAGTGCTGTCTCATAAAATGGCACTTTATGAACTAAATTAATTATGCTAGTGTAAGCAAGGCATATAAAAAGAAATGAAATTTGGGTAAGGGGTACATTAAATACAACAACCACCCACTATATGCCAGGCACCATACAAGTTACTTTGCCCATGGCACCCTAAAATGTTCATAGTGACTCTACTTTGCAGAGGAAGGAACTTAGGATCAGAGAGGTCAATTCGTCTACCCAAATCCACACAGCTAGCAAGTGACCAAGAGTCCTGCTTTGAACGGACACTTGTCTATCCCCAAAGTTAAAGCTCATTCTTTTTTTTTTAAGATTTTTTAAAAATTTTATTTATTTGACAGAGAGAAACACAGCGAGAGAGGGAACACAAGCAGGGGGAGTGGGAGAGGGAGAAGCAGGCTTCCCGCCGAGCAGAGCCTGATGTGAGGCCCGATCCCAGGATCCTGGGACCATGACCTGAGCCAAAGGCAGACACTTAACGAATGAGCCACCCAGGTGCCCCTAGAACTCATTCTTTTATACCACAGTGCTTCAAATACTTGAGAAAGCTTAGGGGAGAAATTTCCTTTTTTCAATTTAGGGTTTTGAGAAGATGGTGGGAGGCTAAGGGAGGGAAGAAGAAAGAGAGAGCTTCAAGACAGGCTTAGGGCACCCCTTTAAGAATGGGTGGCTTAACTCCAGAGAGGAGGCTGAGCAGAGCCAGACTGTCACAAGAAAATCAGAGGCTACATCAAGGCTGAGCATATCTAGCAGGCCAGCAGGCAAAGACTCTAATAGCGGTAAGGACTGGTTGTGCCCAGAAAGGTCCTCTGGTGTCAAAGATTCCACTTGGCCGGGGGACTGGGCGGAGGGAGGAGGGTCCTGGGGGAAGCAGGAAGTGACGGTAGTCCAGCTTCGACGGCACATGCCTATGAGTGTGGTATACATGCCCAGTCCAAGTAGCTATTTAATGTCGCAAATATGAAGTCCTTAGAACAAGGGCATCATGATCCAATCCCCTTGCAAATACACATCACTTGGAACAAAGATTCCAGGAAAGAATGATCTCTCCTGACCCCCTTAAAAATTCCCCCCTTGGGGTTTAAAAGCTGTTACTGTCTGGAAGACATAACATAACCAGTTGAAAATCCTCCCATTGAAACTGATGTCATGAAACCCACAAGGTGAAAATAGATTCCCAACTCATGTGTTTTCTGGTTCAGTAGCCTCCTAAAGCTGGGGGGCTGGCTGATCACGACACTTAGCACTTAGTGGTATGGCCAGTGCCCTTTTCATGATGCCTCTGCATTCCCCACCAGACTCTGATTTCCCCTAGCGGACCTGGGGAAATTGTGCTTCTCTGTGATTTCCGGTGTGCCCAGCAGAGCACTTGACATGTAGTAGGAATTTAATTATATTTATTTAGAGTCTATTATGGGGATTGCCATTTAGCTTTTTCAGAAGCACTGAAAGACATCTTAACACTTTCTTATCATTTATTGTTTGTTATTTACTAATTTGTGATTAATTAATAATTGAAAATCCAGCCCTGGTAACAGAATAGTCTC
>NC_138373.1:71071155-71090214 GCF_054177405.1 Leptonychotes weddellii | reverse complement strand
GTCTATCACCCAGTCACCCCATCCCTCCCACCCCACCCCCCACTCCAGCAACCCTCAGTTTGTTTCCTGCGATTAAGAATTCCTCATATCAGTGAGATCATATGATACATGTCTTTCTCTGTTTGACTTATCTTTGAGGTTTTGTTGTACGCTGTGGCTTGGCAAATACAGGACCGATTGAATACGATTCTGTTCTTAGAAATGTGGATGGCCATGATTCATGGGAGCCACTGTCCCTCTTGCCACCGTCATCTGGATCTTCCCCTTGGTGGGTTTTCAACTACTTGGGGTCAAGAAGGTAGCTTCTCAACAACATATTCTGCCAGCCCCTTCCTCCTTAAGGAGTCTAGGAGTCTGAGGACAAGAACTGCAAGCCATAGGTTTCTGATTTGTTGGTATTTCATCAAATTGTCCTCTGCCTTAAAAGCTACTAGAGGCTTAAGATGCCCAAAGAGCATGTTTTGTTGTCTGTCTGCTTCTTCAAGTCTGTCTCTGCTCAACAACAGGGCGCTCTGCCGGCCATAACCAACTCCCATCACACCAAATGAAGAATGGGACCCACGTGGCTTGGGGACCAGGCTGCAGCTACAGGATCCGGGACAGAAGGTTCAATTCTGCCCCTTCCTCACTCTGCTGTGTGGCTGGGGTTCAAGTCCCCAGGACTCCTGTTCTTGCATTTCTTCCCTGGTCCAGCAGAGCCAAGTGATCGAGAAACACAACCCTCCCCCATGTGGGCTCCATAGACCTGCATAGACCACTTATACCAGCAACTTTCAGAGGAACACCAAATAGATACACCAGATGTGAATCTTTCCCCACTAAACTCTAATGTTATTAATTTTATTAATAAAATAAATATTAGTTGTGGCATCAGAATTCAGTTTTCCAGAAGGCTGTCCTGAGCACAGTCCACATTTGACTCAATTTCAATTTCCTGCACCTTTTATAACTATATGTTCCTTTGGTACACTCTGAAATAATAAAAGCCAAAACAACAATTGCTACCATATGCAGGATACTGCTATGCTCCAGGCAATTTACCTATATCATTTCCAGCTCTCATTATAGCCCTATAAGGTAAATAGGATCATCTCTATTTTTGCAGACTGGTAAATAAAACAGACGTTAATATAAATTTAAGTCAGGTTGTCTAAAGTCACATGGCCTGTAAGTGGCATCTAAAGCTGAAATCCAGTGCCACCTATGTCTCATTCCAAAATCTTTGTCCTTTATGCCTTAATGAGCCTCTATCCTTAAAATAATGAACCTTAATCATTCAAAGGTAGACTCAATTATTCATGATATTTACCAAGGTGGGGAAAGGGGCTAACAGGGTACAGTAGCATGGTGCAACCAAAAAAAGACAAGAAAAAAATGTTCTGGTGAACTTTCAGAAAGTTCACAGTTCATTAGCCAGAATAGCACAGCTCCTGAAGAATTCAAATTTAGTTCCTCAAGATGTGACAGCTATGTGGGTTGTCACAGGGGATTTCAGAGGCTTAGAGGCTGCTTGTACCTGCTCTGAGCTGTTTTCTCTTCCCGAAAATTTGGGCCCTCAAAGGCATACATGTACATCTGTGCATGTGAATAAGTGTGTGTGCATGGGTGTGTGTGCACCTGCCCAGGACATGGGAGATGGTGATGATAAGAGCAGAATTCCAGACACAATATAGTCACATGATTGGCTTAACCAAGAACAAAGAAATGGATCATATTGCAGAGGATCAACAGGATGAATTAGATAAACCGTTAAGCAATTGATGTGTTTCCTGGCAACTGAATAGCATAGTGCTAAAAACAAAAATAAATTGACTTGTACCCATAGAATTGGCTGTACAAACAAGCCTGGCCTCAATGACAAATATATAACTAGAAATGGAACAAGCAATGGATTGTTTTCCTTTTATGAGAGGGACACCACAAAGCTTTTGTGCAGCATGGTCTTAGCTGGTGAACCCATTTAATTAGGTACTCTGCGGATGGCCTTTCAGATTTCCTGCCCACAGCTTGGCTTGTCCATATATCACTAACAGTTTCCTTGCTAAGCAACATCTCCACTCTGTCCCACAGGCCTTCACAACTCTAGGTGAGGATCAAGGCAGCATTTATGGAGGCTGGAGGATATGGCAGCATCCATCTCACAGATATCTAAGATCATCTAAATAAGTGATATGTCAGCCACTATGCCCTCTTGTTTGGTTGTACAAAATTAGGGAGGGGTTGGACAGATGGATGGATGGACAGATGGACGTGTGGATGGATGGATGGATGGATGGACTGATGGATGGATGGTTGGATGGGCAGACAGAAAGATGAAAGAACAAATGGACAAAATAAACAAAAAGACTAACAGAGAGTGCCTACTTGATGCCAAAATAAAGTATGGGAGCTTTTATATAACTTATCTATCTGCTTATGATATAGAAGACCAGCATCCAGGTGCTTATAAGGAAGTAACACCTCAAATTATCTGTAAATAACTCCTGGTAAAAAACCCAACCAGAGAAATTATATTTAGAGAAGAGAATATAAGGAATGGTGACATTCTACTCTGCTGGGCATTCCAAGTTTGAGCCCATATCAAGTGAAACCCTAAGAGCATTGGCCCCTCAGGAGCTTTGGGGAGCTGTCTTCAACTAACCCACAGCTGAATACTATGCCCTCAGCTTCTATTAAGATTTGTTGTAAAAACCACTTTTGCATTTATTTGTAAAATCATGGTTGGGAAAATTGTTCATTTTATCATTCAAGGTCACACATAAAAATATTACGTTATGTAATTTTATCCTCTTTCCCTTTTTTACCTTAGCTGGCAAGAAGCTCTGAGATGAACATGCCAAACCATTATAGTGACTAGATTGGCCTACAGCATTAGCATAATTTTAAATCCTGATATACAAATACATTCTTGCTTTAGAAAGCTTACTCTACCTACATCTATGTCTTTATCTATACCATCTATATCCTTAGTTGTGACCTATCTCAGATCCTTTTTTAGGAAAAAGGCAGTAGGCAAGTCAAAACAAATTAATAAAAACATAGTATTTATATATTGCCAGCATGTTTACCTTTAGTGGAGGCTGAGAAGAATAAAAAGCACAAAATAAGACTAAGCCTAAAAGTGCTTATATATTGCCAGGAAATCAAATTCATTTGACTGCACACAGTCTTGCACACCCAGCCACAAATATGTACACCCATCATGGCATCCTAGAGTATCCACAGAGCCACACACGCTCAAACTCTCTAACCTGCACTACTAATCCACTCCCTGCCTCAGACTTGAGGTTTGGCAAAATCCAATTCAGCATGCAGATAGATGAGCAGATCACTGGCTTACATAGAGTCATGACGTAACTGTTTCATTTAGCATGAATCCTGAATCTCTCTCTGCCTGTATTATTGCCATCTTTAGTGTATTTACTCCTGACTTTAGGGACTTAATTTCTCTTCCTGGCCACCCAGGGTTAGGTGGGAAAAATAATCACACATTTCATAAAAGTTTTGGGTGCTTATAACTATGTTAACTATCATTTCCTCAATATCCCCTGTGCTCTAATGCTTGCATGGTTTGATACATGGCTATATGCATCTTGCAAGAGGGGAAACAGGACAGAGAGGTTAACTCACTTCCAAAGAGCACACAGTTAAGACCCAGGACTGTCCGATTCCACAGTCTGAGGTTTTTCTCCTCCTGACGCTAACTCTGGGGTGATGCTCAGGGTGGCCAGTACGGAATTTAACACAAGGAAAGACCCTGGTTCCCTCACTATTTCACCTGCTATATCAGAGCTACCTCTGATAAAACCTCTTCAATGCTAGGCACAGCAGAAGATCTGACAACAATGTGAAAGGCAGTTGACAAAGGCAAGTGGAAGACAGAGCAAATTACAGGAATCCTCATTATTTTAAGGGGAGAAAATAAGCCCTAATGCCTTGCCCTGAGGCAAGTGTTCTGGCAAATTCCCAGCTGGGTTACCTGTGTATCCAGCTCTCCTGGGTCAGTCCAGGACACCTGGACACTTGTCTAGGGCAGGGTTTCTCAACCTTAGCACTACTGACACTTTGGGCCAGATTAATTCCTTCTCGTGGGAGGCTGTCCTGTATAATGTAGGATGTTTAGTAGTACCCCTGGCCTCTATCCACTAGATGCCCATAGGACCTGCCCTTAGCAGTAATAGTCAGAAATGCCTCCAGACATTGCTTAATTTCCCTGGAAGCAAAATCACACCAGGTTGAGAACTGCCGGTCTAGGGCCCCCAGGAAACCTCCTTCAGAGCACAGTTGTTAATTGTTGGGTGTTGTAAAGGGGCAGGTCAAGAATGCTGGACTGCTGGGGCCAACAAAGCAATCCGACCAAGGGAAGACCCCAGACTTAAAGGAGGTTTCAAGAAACCAGGTCACTGACCACTACTCGGCCCCTTAGCTAAGTGCCATCTCTCTGTGATAAGCCCCCACAGGGTCCTGCCCTGACCTGCAGAGATGGGATGTAAATGAACGGTATGGACCCTTCCAGGTTACTGGGTGGTTTATAGTTTGGATTCTCATAACTTAGAACTTGTGACAAATAGGCCAGCCTGAGCTGAAGTCTACTGTTTTCCTCAGCTGAGGGAGGATGACCGGAGCTGACAGGTGGTATAAGCAAGATGCACAGGGGCCACTTCTGTCACCACCACACCCCACTAAGTTCCTGCGTGGCCCCCACTTCCCAGGAGCACTTGCGGGGCTGGCACAGGTGAGACTGTCTGTCGGGGAGCAGACTCCCAGGACCTCCAGGTATGCCCATGTCAGATGTCACAGAAGGGCAGCTCTTGACAAACTCCACAGTCTGGATTTCTCATGAATTCAGAATATCCCGCTCTCCCCAGATTCATTTGGTCATAACAAGGGAGGCTGGAGTGTATGCCTTTTGGAGAAAAGCTAGAATCATTTGTCCCCGCCGCCACCCATGAGGCCCCCTCCCTGACCTGACTCCCACGGCCCAGGCACCTGGGGGTGTGCTGGGGATGAGGTCCTGCCTGGGTGGTTACCTGGGCTTATTGGCTGAACTGGGCTCCTAAGCAGCCCCTGGCTCATCTTGCACAAACAGAATCTACGTTCTTCATGCCTGGTCCTCTCTTCCACCACACCCAGATAAATACCTCAGGATTTAAAAAAAAAAAAAGTAATTTTGAAAAGTCACCTCTGAGTCTGAAACTTACTTGTTTTGGAAAGAATCCTATTGCCTTGTTCTCTGCCACCTTGCTCTGGCGGCAGCAGCAGCAATCCTTGGGAACTGGGTAGAAATGCAGATTCCTGGGCCCCACCCAGAACATATGAATCCTAGTCTGCATTTTAACAAGATCCCCAGTGACCCTGGGAGGCAGTAGAATCTGAGGAGCATGGCCTTTGCCCAGAAGCACAGAATACTCTCCCCGGGGCTCCTTCAGGATTTACTGCCCCCTCGTCCTGTAACCCACCCTGGCCGTCCTGATCGTAAATGTCTACAGAAGAAGTTGCCCACAGCCCTTGCCGGGCTGTTCCAACAGTTGCCCATCCCAACAGCCAGGGAGCTCTTTTTCTTGCCAGCCCTCTGTCTGTCCCGTTATAATTGCGGCTGAATTATGTTTGCCCTATCCTAAGCACATCACACTTCAATAACACTTCATTTGCTTAATGACAGTGAGTCACTCGTTGTTTTCTGGCTCATCTCTGACTGTTTTCAGAGAAGAAACCTGAGGCCTTTATCAGTGGAGGCAGCACTGTGTACTGGCCTCCAAAACAGAGCTGGGCACAGAGCAAGCAGGGGACAAAAGCCAACTGGGTGGATGTTGGGTTCTGTAGCCTCTGCTTCCAGAGAAAAGGCCTGGAAATCTCCAGGACCAAGGGCTCCAGCTGTGCCTGAGGTGACAATACACAAGCTCTGTTTTGTTGCATTGGGAAACCCAGGGCTCAGGGGAGAATGAGGGTCGTCCGGCAGGCGAGCAAGCAGGAGAACACTGCCGCTCTGTCCAGGAGCCTGAGAGCTTCGGCCTTGCTGCCCTCACCGGGGTCTGAGGGGCCACGGGCTGCACCCCAGCTCACCGCAGAGTTCCCTGAAGGAATGTGGCTGAGCACTCCCACAGCCTGGACCCCGCACGCCCAGAAGGGAGCGTTCTCTGTGCCTTCGCTGCTGCCCTCTGAGCTGAGCTTTAATGAGCCCTGTCTGCAGAATGGGATGGGATAACCCTGCTCTTTACAATAGTGCAATCATTCTTAGCGTCCTATAAATAGCCCTGTGAGAATCCCACTCGATAGAGTTGTAAGATAAGTGGGGAAAGACATGAACTGGCTCCTTCTACGGCTCTGGTGGGCTGCTCACGGCCCGTCTCAAGTAGAACCTCTACCTTCATGCAGTGATGCTCTCTCCCATGGGACTTCCTCCCATGTAACTCTGCCCCTGGGAGCCCTGCCAAGCTTTAGGGACCAACTCGGATTCAAACTCATCTAGGTCACCTTCCGAGGCTCCCCACTGAGAATTCATTAACCTCTCCCTTTCCTTTGGTGCTCCGTTTGTAACTCTGGTGTGGTCATTTCCATGGTTCTGGCTTATATTTGCATTATTTGTGACAGACAGAAAGTTTCTCGACTCTAGAGTCAGCCAGACACTGGTTATATACCAGCTCTATGACATACCAGCTCAGTGCTTTGGGCAGGCGGCTTCAGCTATCCATGACCCAGGTTACTTGACTGTAAAATGGGTATAATAATGTCCACCTCCTAGGGGTGGTGTGAGGAATAAATGAGGTGATGCGTGTCCAGTCTGTTCAGTGCCTGGCACAAAATGGGAGCCCACTGAGTAACCAGGGCCCTGCTGCCATACCATTACTCATGACAGTGACGACGTCGGCAAGAAACCATCACGGCAGCTAGACTGAGCTCCTGGAGGGATGGAGCCATTTTAAAGTCACCTTTGACCTGTGCAGTGTCTAATCAAGTGCCTTCCACGCAGTAACAGATCACATCTTGCTTTGAGGATAAAATGAGATAATAAAGTAAATGAAAGCAATTAGCACAGTGCCTGTCACCAAGGAGCTCAAGAAATTTTAATATCCCTTTTCTCAAATAAGTAAGTAAGTAAGTAAGTAAGTAAGTAAGTAAATAAATAAATAAATAAAGGTTTGTTGCATTTAAGCTTCAACAGCCTGAATTAAGGCTCCTAGTAAATAGGGCTTAAAGATTAGGGGGTGGTGGTGACCCTAGGGACCAAGAAGTGATTCTAAATAGACCAGATAATCCGTTGGTACATTTTCAGAATGGATTCAAATCAAATCTTTCATGCCCTGGTCTTGCCCTCCAGGTGCCTGCAGGAATACTCAAAGGCGGTGAATGCAGAGTCTGGAGAGCCCTTGGAAGGTTGGGATGGCAAGATGAGCCAGGGGCGTGAAAAGGATGTGCACTGAGCACCGGGAAGAGGTCCACTGACCCCATGTGAAGGATGTTACTCAGGAGACTGTGCACACCTCTCTCCAACCCGATGCTTTCCTCAAAATAACCTTCCCCCCAGAAATGACCTCTGTGGTGCCCAAAAGTGGGAAGGAACTGCTTTCTGCCCTGTACCTCGGGGCAAGCTAAGTTGAAACCAAAGCAGCAGGCGGCCATGTGAGCATGAACCCACAGCGCACATACCCACACACATCTCAGCCCAGGAGACATCCCTGCTGCTCTCCCCGGCCAACAAATACTCTGAGCTGTGGTGCTCACTGTCTGGAAAAATAAATAATTCCATGACAGAGTAAGAGGAAAGTGGGGCTGGCAGATGAGGAGAAACATCTCCAAGAGAAGAGAGCTGCTCCCTCCTTTCTCGTCTCTCTCCCCAGGGGCCCCAACGCCTGGATCTCCCACCACTGCACACAACCCTTCAGAGGTATGTCCTGGTGAACTTGGTCCTCTGAGAGAAGTCACGGGTGCTTTCAGATACACCTGAAGAGAGAAGGAGTGCCCCTGAAATTTAGAACCCCTGGGTTTAAGTCCTGGACTTTGTAGGTGGGTATGATCCTGGACAGGTCCCTGCATTTGTTGAGCCAGTTTCCGCTTTAAGGGATGGAACATGGGGAGAGGCATAGAGGAAGGAGGTGATGGCTCAGTGGTAAAGACCAGATAACTATTTGATTGACTGCCTTTGTGTTGCTAGCATCAGGGATGACAGCCATGACACAGACTTATTTTAACTGTGGCATATGCTGGTTGGATGCTCACTAAACCCATTTTCTGTGCCTGGACACACAGCTAAACTGCATTTTCCAGCCCCCTTGCATTTAGATGCAATCTGCAATTGTTCTCACCGATGGGATGCGCGTCCCTCCTCCAGATAAGGCAGTTAAGAGCAAATGTATTTTCTCCATTCTTTCTGCCACAAGCTTTCTCCTACACCCCTGTATCACCCTACTGGGTCATGATGAGGATAAGATATAAACTTTTATTGTGTCAGGTCACTAGGATTTCCAGGATTACTAGCAGAACACCTAGAGTTATGTACTTAAACTGGTGCAGGCACAATCCTCCTTTCTAGGAAGGACAAATAAATAGTACTCAACTGCAATTCTTTAGATATTTGGTGGAAATATTACTGAACTCAAGGTAGGTGACCTATCTTCTAGTCCAGGCTTTAGAGGTATCTTTCTGCGTGATTCTAAAGTCATTTCCTCCTGTGGCCCTCAGGTCCTCATGCATAGGGTGAGGCTGTTGAATTGGATGGTCACTACCATCCCCTACTGCTCGAAGACATCTGTAATGCCGGAAAACGGGGGCTCAGCCCTACGGACTAACATGCACCTGTCACTGAAATGTGAACTAATGATGCCTCCCAGGTCTGAAGAGTGCTGACTTTCTGCTGGACAGGGCTGCTAAGTGTTATTAGAGACAGGCCTCAATAGCCTCTGCTTGCAGAATAGATAAGCATGACAGAGATATTTTAAAGTCCCAAATACTCAGTAGTTACTCAACCAATGTTTGCTGGGCAATTTCTCATTGGTCGCCAAAACAGCAGATGACATGAAAGTGAAGTCTCCCATGGTCCCTCGCTACACCTCCCCCCTGCTTCCATGTACCCTCTGTCTGGCTGCCATACTGTAGGACTTCAGGTGCTATTCATGTCACAGCCTGGATACCTGGCCTCCGTGGAGTTGTGCAGTGCACAGCCGCTGAAGCTGTGGGTGCTGGCCTTGATTCTTCTGTGTCCTCGATGAACACATCGTGTATTCTTACACCTCCTTGCTTTTGTCTATGCAGCTCCCTTTGCCTGTACGGCTTCTCTCTCTTCTCCTACTGGGGAGCTCTAGTGTTCTTTCAAGGCCAGCTTGAACCATTCCTTTCTCTGAGAACCCCTGCTTGATTGTCACTCTTTGCAGAGTCCCCTATCCCCCCTTGATAGCATCAGTCACTTTGCTGCTCAGTTCATTATTTACACGCCTGTGTTCCCCATTGGACTGTGTATTCCTCAAGAACCATGACCTTGTCTTTGTCATCTGTCAATTCCCAAAACCCCAATAGTGCCAGTTTAATGGTGATTTTTTAAATGAATATTCTTGAATTGAATGAACCAAGTTTCTTTTTACTTACTGCCCTGGGGTCATATACCGAGAAGCCAAAACATGGATTTGGAAAAAAAAAAAAATCACAAAATGTAGAAACATAAAGCTACTCTGAAACCTCCTCCCCCAAGAAAGTGTCATCAGTTATCAGGTTATGAAAAGGTGGCTGTGGGTTGATACTCTGAGATAAGAGCTGGAGTCTGCTGCTTCCCTTGAACAAAGAGAGCACTGTGACAAGCACTGTGCTTCCCAGTCATGCTAAACAAGGCCTAAATTAAGCCAGGAGGTAAAACTTCCTGGGATATGAGACCACAGGGCCCCTCCACATGGGGGCATGTCCAGGTGGGGTCTTCACGGTCCCCACTGACACTTGGCAGTTCCCCTGGCAAGGCTACTTCTCTGCAGACTGACAGGTGTGATGATCCCTCTGAATTGGTCTAATAGAGTTTCTGATCCCCAGGGACCCACGGAATGAATGGAAGGCCAGAAATAGAACATGAAATGCATGGGGGTGGAGGGGAAAGGGATGCTGAGCGTAGCTTTCCCTCAAAGTGTTGACGGTGAGGTTAGTGTCAGGATAAGCAAACTCCTGGGAGTGGTGAGAGACGGGAGTGAGTGTGATGGAGACCATGACACTGGCCAGCAGGCAAACTGTGCCAAAGAGCATCTGAGGGTGTCCCTCCCAACCAGAGGGACCCAGCACAGCCACTGAGAAGACTGAGGAGGAGGAGGAACAGCCTTGAGCTCTCACCGATCCCAGAGGCAATCTGTGTCGCAGCTACAATTACTAGAGAGGGCAGTTGCCAAGTGAGGGCTAGCACTGATGGGTGGTTTATGGACAGGTCTCTGAGAGCTTACATAATCATGTCTACACACTTTTGTCCCCAGTCAATCATTCTCGTACTTCTGCTCAGCCTCAAGGCTACTTCAACCTACTGAGGTGCTGAGCTTCTCATTTGTTTCGAGGGTTCAACCCTCCCCCTGCCCTCCAGTCCCCAGAGTCAGGGAGCCAGTGAGGAAGACTGGATGTGGAGATCCTCTGGGCCAGGGGAACTGATCAGCATGTCAGAATAAGTCATAAACCTCTTACCTACAAACACTTTGGGAGTCTCACCTTGGGACACAAGTTCGCTAACCAGGCTGGCCTTGTTCCCATTGTCACCAGGTCACACCAGGTCTTCCAGGAAGGTCCTCACCGCGACGCCTTCCAGTGGTCTTGGGTGATAGTGCAACCACACACTGACTGACTTGCCCTGGTTACCTACCTTCTCTCCCCGTAGACTATGAGCTCCCTGGGAGAGCGGCTGTGTCCCATCATCTTGGTGTCTCCAGGGCCTGCACAAAACCTGTGTAGGAAAGAATTTAACCTTGCCCGGAAAGAGAGCTTCCTTGTCCCTCGGCTTCTAGGAGGTAATCCCTAAGCCCTTGGAATATCATGGCTGATAGGAGTATCTCTGTTTGCCACTGGATCTAAAGCCAGCTAGATTGTAACAATGTGACTGAGGGCGTAGATTTTGAGCCACAGCAACAATATGATGTAGGGCGAAGGCTTTGGGTCAGTCACATGGTACCAGCAACCTCCTGAGGGCCTGAGATTAGCCACATGGGAGGTCAAGCATGCCTACAGGGTGGAGCTCCAAACAAAAACTCTGGATACCAAGCTTGAAGGAAGAGTTCCCTGTTTGCCAGTATTCCATGTGTACTGTCACACGCTGGTGCCAGGAAAGTTCCTTTAAACAACATGGGTTTGAGCTGTGTGGGCCCACTTACCTCATGCGGATTTCTCTGATACAGTTCAGTACTGTAAATGTATTTTCTCTTCCTTATGATTTTCTTACTAGTATTTCCCTAGCTTACTTATTGTAAGGATACAACATATAATACATATACAAAATATGTGTTAATCGACTATGTTATTGGTAAGGCTTCTGGTCAACAGTAGGTTATGAGTAGTTAAGTTTTGGGAAAATCAAACGTTGTACATGAATTTCTGACTGTGCATGGGGTTGGCACCTGCTAACCCCCGTGTTGTTCAAGGGTCAACTGTAATGCTGTCCTGACTCCATGGGGAGAGGGCAACTGGAAGCTCTACATTTGGAACTTTTCTTGGACTCTGCCCTTTGTGCTTTTTCCCTTGGCTGATTTCAAGCTGTATCCTTCCCTGTAATAAGCCATAACCATAAGTATAACAGCTTTCAGTGAGCTCTGCAAATTCTTTTGGCAAATGATTGAACCTAAACATGGTTTTAGGAAGCTCTGAACTTACAGCTGGTGTCAGAGATGAGAGTGGTCTTATGTGGACTGTGCTCCCCTCCCCCAAATGTTGCAGAGCCTTTCATATAATCAGAGATATGAGACATGGGAAGTCTCACTCAACCCAAGGAAGTTGGACAACAGATGCTCTGGATGGCCATGGATAAGTCTCCTGGCTTCCACCACCCGCCCCCCTTATTTTTATGAAGACCTCTTCCACTGAAGAGAGACATAGTCATAGAGCCTAATCAAGGGAAACTCAGAAATCACAGACAACAGTATTCTCAGACGCTGTGAACCTAACCCTGAGGTTGTAGGCAGCAGGATCTTCATCTTGTGCCAAGAGTACTCTCTCTCAAGGGATAAGAATATTAAGAATAATTATAAAAGTAATAGTAGCAGCTAAAATTGAGCACTTTCTAAATGCCAGGAACAATTCTAAGTCCTTTGCAGTCATTATCTTAATCTTTACAACTCTGTGAGGTAAGTATGCTATTATTCCTATTCCACTGATGAGAAAACTGAGCAGCAGAGAGGATAGTAACCTATCCAGGTAACAGAACAGACATATGGCAGACCCAAGATTCCAGCCAAGGAACTCCAGGGCCTTGGTCTTAACACTACCTGTCCAACCACTAGACTCCAAGATCCCTAGGGTCTTCCTGGATGGATAAGTCTCAACTGCCTTTGTCTACAGAGGGCAAGGGCTTATGCATTCAGACAAAGCTAATTTTGGAGTAGTCTCATAGGCACTGAACTAAGCATGCTCTTTTATACATATCTGATTTATCCTCCAACAATACTCTAGGGTGGTATTTACTCCATGAGATAGACTGAGGAAGCAGAGTCTGCTTTGAAAGTATGAACCCTCATATGTTCTAGAGCCTTTCAAATCAAATACAGTCGTTTATCTGGCACCTTTGATATATTAAGTTGAACCTCAAAATATGGCTGATATTTGACCATTTTTGATGAACAAAAAAATGGCAATTTCACATGATTCAATCTAATGTAATATGTCAGGCTAAGTATGAATAGCAATAACTGATGAACAGGATAAATAGGAAAGTGACTCATCACCCAAACCTTAGAGACTTTCAGTGTTTACTCACCTGCATATTATCCCTTAAAAAGTGTGGATGGATGGCTCCAGAGGCACCAGTGATCATCAGAGTTCTTCATGTGACATTCCAAGAAAGGGTTAAAATATGACAAATGCTTGTGTCTAAGAATCTAAGAAAACTGGCACAAGTGTGTGGTTTCATAAAACTCTTATAAACCAGAGACCCAGGTTAAGATTCTCAGCTCTGCCTTTTAACATCTATGTGACCTTTGGCAAGTGACTTAACCTCTCTGAGCGTCAGATAAAACACACACACACACACACACACACACACACAGGAATGTCACTTTGCTCCCAGGGTGGTTGTGAGGACATTGACATTAAGGATGTGAAAAGATTTTGCACGCTACAAAGTGCTGTACAAATGTTCTGTGCTGAACGGTCTTAGGGCATGCCATTGAGTCCATGTTCCATCAGTATTTGTTCACCTGACCCAGTTTTTGATGGTAACTTTTCAGGAAAGCCTTCTATGCAAGTACCGCATCACCTGGTCATCTGTCCAGCATGCCTGGTACCCCACTGTGAGTGTGCTAAGTAGGCTTGTGACAGTGTGGGGAGGTGTTGCAGGAAGTGCACCCAGAGCCCAGAACCCCAACCAGCACTTCCTCTCCCACCCCTGTGCTGGGAGAAGAGAGGGGGTGGGAACACAGACACCAGCACCCCCCTCCCTGGCCTCAGTCCTAGGGGAGAAGTGAAGAGCCAGCCCAGTCTCCAGGAGCCAAAGGAACAGCTTGCTCTGCCGGAGCAGGCTGGTGCCAGGAGGGGATCTGAGTCACTCTCTGTCAGCAGTGAGGGCGCACTGCCAGCCCATCCACAGGGCCGCCTTCCCCTCCCCCTTTCCCGACACCATCACCTCCCATGGGGGCACTCCTCTCTAGCACAACTGATACACTGCTCCCAAGTAGAGGGCTCCAGCTCAGCTTTAGGCCACCTGGCACATAAGGGACCCCAGGGACTAAGACTTATTTCCCTTAGGTCAACACTCTGTGACACCGGGGTCCCTGACGGCTCAATTGCAAACACTGGTATGCAGCTGCTGGATAACCATGTGCCTCTTCTCACTTACCTTCAGTGGGTCCCACTGTCCACAGGGGCCACACTTTTGCTCCGTGAATAAGCTCAGACTTGCTTTCTCAGTCGTATCTCCCACCGCTCCTGGAGTACTCCTTTGTGTCAGCCCATCCGACTTGCTCACTATCTCCCCACTCTTCCCCAAACACATGCACCCTTTGTTTCACATGGACTATTTTGCTCAGGCCCCACTCCCAACCTGCCTTGCCTCCATGTTTTCCCCTTCTTTTGGAAAGTCTTCCCTGTGCCTGAAGACCCCGTCATCTGCTACCTTTACCACAAGCGTGCTTTCCTGACAGTTTACTGAACTGATGTCCATGAAGCACCTACTATGTGCCAGATTCTGTTCTGGATGCTGGTATGCAGTGGGGGATGAAGAAGACTGGCTCCCTGTTCTTATGGAGTTTACACTTCAGTGGGAAGAGGCGGAAAATGTAAGCAAAGAAATGATTCCAATCTGAGATAAGAAAATCAACCAGTGTAATGTGCTAGAGCATGACTGACAGGTGAGGGCACGTGCTAGAAAGCCTCTCTGAGGAGGTGACACTAGAGTTGAGACCTGTAAGACAAGGCATCAGTTGTGCCATGCTTGAGCAGAAGATTCTAGAAGGAGGGGGCTGCCAGTGTGAAGACCTCAAGACAGAAATACCCTTGCCACTGTGTTGGAATTCCGCCTCATCTTATTTCACATGCATTGCTTGCATTACCTATACAGAGCACCCCATGTGATATGTTGTGCTCTGTCAAGGATAAAGGGCAAATAATGCTAGTAATTTCACTGCAGTGCAGTTCCGTGTAACTCTTGTTTTTACATGTTTGCCTTCCTCCCTCCCAAATAAACAGTAAGCCTCAAGCTCCTTGAAGACAAGAACTATGCCTTCTCCCTCACTGCAACCCCAGGATGTACCTAAATACCAGAGACCTACTGCACCCACAGCAGACGTTCACCAAACACGATTTCACCTCCTGGCCCTTCCATCTCACCTGGGCCAGGCGTTCTCCATCCCAACCACACATTAGAATCACCTGTTAAGGCTATAAACAAGAATCTCAGGCTTCCCCACAGACTGACTCAGACTCTCTGGGAGGGCTGCATCTGTGAGGCTCCCATGTGTAGCCTGGATTGAGAATCTCTGGCTAGTTGATGGTGCACTCTCCAGAAAAGGAGAAGGGGCAATCACTAAGCATTCTGATCTGGCCTCTGACCTGGTACTGACCGAGGTGAACCACTGTCTGGGGTGCCGGTTTCGCCATATGCAAATTGAAGGCCTTCCACCAAAGGCCTCCAAACCAGCCTTTGACCTTGACCAGCCTGTGTGGTCCTTCCGCCCAAGGGATGTGTATCTGGTCTCAGCCATAGTCCTGTGGTCCTTGATGGTGCCTGCCTGGTCAGCCCCGGGAGACAGGCACCGTCCACCATTTTCTTAAAGATCCTGAGTAAAGAGTCCAATTTCCTCTCTGACTCCTTAGTTTTAAGCTTGATGTGAAGAGCAACGGCTTACCCATGAGGTACTGGGTTATGTCACCCTCACACAGACCATTAAGAACAGTAACACACTGTCTCTCCCCACACACTGTCGGGGAAGCTGTAGGTGTGATCTTGCCTGGAAGCAGAGGGCATAATGAATCATCTGTTTCCAGGCAATTCTCAAGGTAAGATGCATTGCCACCATTCTCAAGGCTCTCCTAGACCTTCTTGTAAGCCACTGCCATCCTGAGCGATGGGTCCTCAGACCATGGAGAGACCTATGCTGAGGATACAAGCAAGGGAGAACAGGATGCCGCGACCATACAAGACACTTGCAGGGACAGATGGCACTCATTAGAGAGGAAGTCATGCCAGTGTGCAGACAGCAGCCCTCTCCTTTCCCCCAGCCTCAAGGGCAGCCTGGGAAGGGCTGGATCCTCTGTTCTGGCAACTTGTGCCCTCTGAATTTCAAATCTCTGCAGAGGGAAGGGACAGCTCCTTCCAATGATCCCGGCCCAGAATCCAGACACTCAGCCTGGCCAGTCACTTCTTGCGTGACCTTGAACACACCGCTGCCCTGAGCCTTAGATTAGTTGTTTGTGAAAGGGCCGAAAAATCCCCATCCAGTTCACTTTTTCAGAAAGTTAGGAATATAACTTTACAGTTAAATGTTAGAGGTTACCATTCACCGTCTATTTATCAAATCTTAATAGTTCTTGGGCCGAATAAAACTGGGCTGGAAAAGCTAATCACTGAATGAGAACTGAATATGTAACACAGCCTCGGGGCTCCTGGCTTTTCAGAGGACTGTATGTAATAACAGTGAAAAGAGCATGAGACACATATGGGCTCCGATTCTAGCTCTGTTCCTCACACGTGGGATCTTTGGAGCATCAGCCTTCTCATCTGTATGATGCTGATATTAACATCCAGCTCACTGGCCAGCAAGAGGACCGGGATGTAGGGGGTACCCAATAAGCAATACTATTGCCATCGATATTTACTCATCTAAGCATTGTCACTGACTGGGGCAAATACAGCTGGGGATTGTCCCAGGTTGGTTATTTTCCAGCTCGCCCGATAACGGAACACCACTTGGGACTTCACATTTACCTAGAGAAACTCAGAATCCTTTTCATTATATGTCACTCATCCTCCCAAGCTCTGAGAAGGGAAAGGAAAAGGCTTTTAAGTCACGGAATGGAGAGGTCAGGGGGTCTAATCAAGGTTCTAGAACAAGGTGAAGCAACAGTAAGAGAACCCTTTTCTTAAATCTGACCAGGGTTCAAAACAGAGAGGCAGTGCTCCAGCAGAGGGAGGGCCCCCGCCCAACCCTGAGCTGAAATGACCGCAGACAGCTGCTTTCTCTCAGAACAGGACCGAAGAGTCTTGGAGCTCTGGGTGCAGGAGGAGCCCGGGGCCGCCACCTCAGCCTCCCTGCCACCCAGCCACCCAGAGAGGCAACGCCCATGATTACTAAAGCAAACACTTCTCGATTTCAAGGTCTCTCAGTTTTCAATCCACGACCTTCGATGCACTTAAAATACTGCTCTGCGTTTCACAGAAGCCTTTATGTAAGTGGGCGGAGGAGGGCTGTGCTTGCCAGACTGCCCTTTCCTGTGCCTCGCCTCCAAAAGCCTCTTGGGAAGGTCGCCTCACCATGGAGGCCTTCAATGGCTAGCTCTCACCATTTGCTAGGGGCTCCCTCATTTTTTTTTTATTTCATTCATTTGCTTTAAAAAAGAAATCACCATGGCTTTGTGCATTTATGCATCCTCTGTGGTCAGCCTCCACGTGCTGGGTACACAGGGGCTGGATGAAGGCTCAGATCTAGTAGTGAACAATGCTCAGAGGATGGGACATGAAACTGCCAGAGGTGGGAGGAGAACCAGGAGAGGCTCCCTACCAAAACTGGGGAAGGAGGTTCATAAGACAGGGTCCTGTCCAACTCAATCCAATTCAGTTTAATAACCATGGTTTGAGGCCCTGTCTTCCCAGCCACGTTATGGGTCAGCACTGTCCAACAGAAATATAATGGGAGCCACATATATAATTTAAAATGTCTTCATAGTCACATTTAAAAAGTCAAAAGAAACAGGTAAAATTAATTTCGATAATATGCTTTATTTAGTCAACCCGGTATATCCGAAATGTAATCACTTTGACATGTACTCAGGATAAAATTATTCATAAGATATTTTATGTCTTTGTACTAAATCTTTGGAACTTATGTATATTTTACATTTCTAGCACCTTTCAATTCAGACACATGTCAAGTGCTCAGTAGCCACATGTGGCTCATGGCTACCACACTGGGCAGCCTCGGGCATTGGTTATTCTGGGTGTTAGGGATCCAAAATGAGTAAAGTGTGGTCCCAGCCTTTGAGGAGCAAAGATCATATGGATACTTCCAACCAAATGCAGCAAGAAGAGAGAGACTGTGGTAGAACCGGAACTGGACACACATGAGGGGAAATTCATTTATCCCAACCTGGAGACTCAGGAAAGCTCCTGGATCAAGCACACCCAGATATCACAGAGGCTGGGGGGAACCACTGCTGGGGACAGGCCATAGAATGTGCTAATTGGGAGGAAAGCCCAGCACCCCCACCCCTGGGGGTGAGGCATACGCCAGACCGCAAGGGTTTAAGTATCAGTAAGTGAAGAGAAAGTGGAAACAGATGGCCATGACGTAGACCAAACAGTTGCATGGTCAAAGGAAAAAGATAAGACAGTAGCCTGAAAGAGCAGTACTAATAGTTATAATTATGATCACTAAACACCCACCATGTGCCTGGCTAAGAGAAGATTTTCAGTTTTTGACTTTAGGAGGGGAAACTGAGCATATTTATAGAAAGGGGAGAAGGGTCCAGACATGCAGGAAAACTTGGAAAATGCAGGTGAGTGAGAATCTGATGAAGACACATGGCAGAAGAATCCTAAACGAAGGTCAAGAGTTCCCGTAGAGAAGTCAACCTCAGGCTGTGTGGATAAGTAGTTACACTGGTTCCTTGAGGCAGAAGAGGAAAGGAAGGGTAGGAATGGAGGGCCCTTTAAGGTGGGAGGAGGAGAGCTGCTGCCAGGGTCTGATCATATCTCAAGTCTTTCACCACTCCTTGATGACAAGGAAATAAAACCCAAACACCTTAACATGGCATGTTGCAATTGTCCATGGCTTGTCCATCTCCCAGCCCTTTTTCCATATAGCATCCCTCAAGGCTTTAGTCACACAGTGCTAACACCTATTCCCTGCCTTTTTCACCTTGGAGTCCCTCATATATTTTTCTTCCCCTAAAACCCACCCCCATCCACTCCCTGCTGAACTGCATTACCTATCAAAATCCAGACTCACAAAAATGTCACCTCATCTAGAAAGTCCAACTTGATCTTCCCCGGGTAATAATCCTCCATTCTCTTTGCAACCACAGAACTTGGAATATGCCTCCACTCTAGCCGTCTCATGCCTGGAATGGGGGCCATACAGGTCTCTGTCTCTCCCAACAGCATTATGAGCAACTTGAAGGCAAAGCCCACATCTTGGCCTTTGCTGTGTCCATCGGGACCTTTTGAGAGGCTTAACTTGAATTTTTTTT
>NC_138373.1:71055645-71070655 GCF_054177405.1 Leptonychotes weddellii | reverse complement strand
GACATGAATCATATGACCTCACTGATATGAGGAATTCTTAATCTCAGGAAACAAACTGAGGGTTGCTGGAGTGGTGGGGGGTGGGAGGGATGGGGTGGATGGGTGATAGACACTGGGGAGGGTATGTGCTATGGTGAGCGCTGTGAATTGTGCAAGACTGTTGAATCACAGATCTGTACCTCTGAAACAAATAATGAATGCAATATATATTAAAAAAAAAAAAAGAAGATAGCAGGAGGGGAAGAATGAAGGGGAGGAAATCGGAGGGGGAGACGAAATATGAGAGATGATGGACTCTGAAAAACAAACTGAGGGTTTTAGAGGGGAGGGGGTGGGAGGATGGGTTAGCCTGGTGATGGGTATTGAGGAGGGCACGTTCTGCATGGAGCACTGGGTGTTATGCACAAACAATGAATCATGGAACACTACATCAAAAACTAATGATGTAATGTATGGTGATTAACATAACAATAAAAAATTTAAAAAAATTACTGCTCCAATCATGAGCTGGTTTGCAAACTATCCCTGCAGCAGAATCCCTGAAGGAGTTGATCCAAAATGCAGCCTCCTGGCCTCAACGCGAGGACTCCCGAATCACTGTCTCGAGGACTGTGCCTGTGGTGTGTGTTCTAACAAGTTCCCTTCATGAGTCTCAAGCACACTAAAGTTTAAGAACAAGGCTCTAGACCAGAGAGCTTACAATGGCCACTCGCTCTGAAAATGCTTCTGATGAGACCACCCACTAGTGTCTGAGGAAGAGAAAGGAAATGCACAAGAGGTTGTGAAGAGATAACTGTGAGGATGAGTGGACAGAACTGAGATTATCACGCTTGGACAGGAGATGGTTATGAAGGTTCCCACTGAACATTCCCACAGCCCCGAAGTTTCCCGTGGGATATGGTAGTCACAGTTCTCACCTCTGATGAGGACCCTGCAGGGACTGTGGTGTAGTATGCAGCACAAGTGGATCGGGTTGGTATTCCAGGGTCATTAAGTGGAAAAGGCATTCACAGAAAACTGGGAGAACTGTTTTCTATCCACAGGCTTCCTTCCAAGGGTCACTGAAGATCAAACACGTATAGACAAGGTGACAGACTTCAGTAGGTTCCTTTCTCCTCTGAGATTGAGGAAATTCACCTTTAAACTGGGACCCATTTTAAAGAACAGTTGACTCTTTCAGAAAAATGGCTCTAAAGAAATGGAATGTGAAAGCAAGATGGTATCATGATGGAAGGAGCAATGGACTAGGAACTCAGAACGGAGCAAATACACTTTTGTGTGCCATGAAACAGCATGGTGTCCGGAAAGGACACTGGGCCTGGAGTCAAAGGGCAAGACTTGAGTCCTAGCTTTTCTATTTACAAATGCAAAATTTGGGGCAAATGCCTTAGCACTTTCAGTCTCTTCATCTAAAAGGGTAAAGTGTAGATTTTGCAAAATGTAAAATTTCCATAATAACACCTACCTTGTTCATTCCAGAATTGTTATAAAAGTCAATTAAGAAAGCAAATATGAAAGCACTTAGTAATCAAAAAATTATTTTGAAATAGATTTTTTTAAATTTGGCAATAAAATATAATTCTATGTACATTCCATCCATGCTGTGTTTTTCAAGTTCTTTCTTTAATTAGATAGAAACAATCCAGGATTCACATTATATGAAAACTGTTTTTTTTTTTAATCAAATTTTACTGAGACAGTTGATAAGAGATTTTTTTTTTTTTCCTGAAGGGAGTGTGGAGAGATCCAGCATATATCTCAGAACCTTTAGGATTTGGTTCATGGATAGCTTTTTTCTTCCAGACCATTTATATACATCGGAAAGGCACTGAGTAGCTGAAGAGGAAGCCAGTGACAAGAGCAAAGTGATGGCAATTGTGCCCTCAGAAGACATGACAGCAGGAGGCAGCAGGTTGCAGGTCAAAGGGCTGATAACAGTTTCTTATAACAATTCAGCCCAGGACAGACTCTGAGACTTTAACGGGGAGTGGACACACAACCTTATTTTGTTCCATACAGATTCCAGCTGCCATATAGCTCATCGGAGGTATCAATACCTTCTTGATTTTCAACAGCCTCCTTAGAATTCTTCTTGGATTGCAGTTTAGAGAGTGGCCAATCGTCCGCCTCTCCTTACCAGGGACAAATGTGCAGACTTTTCCTCAATGCCCTGGCAATATGAATGGCCCCAGGACAAGAGGATGGTGGCCCACAGAGCTAAAAGGGGAAGTGTTCCCTTTTCAGGATCTCTGAGTCCATTTCTCACACTGAGTCATCTCTGACTTGTGGCCAAAACTCTTAATATTCTAAGCTCTAAAATGGACCTAACCACTTATGCCTTAACCTCTAAATAAAATGCTCTAAGGTCTTTATTACATTTTATCATTATTATTGTTACCACTACAAGTATCATGATCAATTACATTTTAAGCCTCACTATGCACCAGGCAGGATAGCTTTATACACATTATATCATTCCATCTTCACAACATTTTGAGTAGGGACTCTTATAATTTCCTCACCATAGATTGATAGCTGAGGCATAGAGAGAAGAGGTAGTTGTTAAAACTTTAGTCAAAAGAGCCAGGACTCAAACTCAGGTCTTTAAGTACTACGTACGTATTGTCTCTTCTACAAGAAGTGCTATGAAACCAGGGTTGCTTTCACCGTATGGAAAATGAGATTTTCTCTCAAAAGAAATCACTAACGGTATGTATTTAATTTGCTTTTCTTTAAGCAGTGGAGAAATCATGGGAAAAAGAGGAGGTGCTCTCCCTGCAACCATTCAGGGTGGGATAAAGGAGAGGTGTGCATTATTCCAGACTACTCTCCCAGTGGGTGCTTTATAGCAGAGGTTTGGAGAATGTCTACTCTTATTCAGGTAAGGAAGCAAATAAATTAATCAAAAATGTTAGGTTGCTTTATTCTAGATGATTATATTTATACTCTATCCCTAAAAAAGAAAGCATTTCAGTGGTTTGATTCAAGTAGGCAAAACAAACAGCAGCTTGTGACACCTGTGAATAGTTAAGACCTGAATTTCTAAGGGCTTTGTCATCATTAGTTAGTTCATCCACACAGCCTTGCTAGTGGACAGTCCAAGTCTGAGGAGACAGTTCTTCCTGTTCAAATCTTACCGAGCGTCGGGTGCAACCAAGAAAAAGATCTGAGGAGCCGTTGTAATTCATTGTCTTCTTCTACTTTTCTTTCATTGTGTTTCAGGAGTCCCTAGAGATTCTCTCACCTGCATTTCCTGGGATTCCTGAAAACATCAACGGAAATTTCATAAAGCGAAGGTGGAGCACTCAGCACCTGGTGGAGCAGTCGGTTGGGATGGGTCAGGGGGCTCTTGAACACCAGCGGCATGGGAGCAGAAGACAAGTGGTGGAGGACAGGTTTGTGGAAAGAACCAGCACTCCTGGGTTCTGCCGAGTCACAGGGAAAGCCGGGTGAGGGAAGAAGGACAGCTGCAGACTAGCTTTGCTACAGCAGGGGGCTGCAGCATTGCAGCCGAAACAGCATGGCTGCCGCTGGCCAGCTCCTCCTCAGAGGACCAACTCAGAGGGGAGATGAGGGCATCACGCCCGTGAAGCACATGGCATGGGCTTGCATCCTGCCCTAGTGAAGACACATAACCTTGTGTCCATATTTTCTTTGTACTGTGCCTAGTGCCTCTTGCCTGGAAACTGTCAAGTGTAGAGTTATTTAAGATGGTAGCTGACGATTTTATCTATGCCAGATTTCTTGAATCTCTCTTTTCTCCATCCCCAGATCTACCATCTTAGTGCCGGCCTCAAACACTGCAGTGGTCCCATAACTGGTTGACTGTCTTGCCTCTTTTCTGGCTGCTTCTCAAGTTTGCTGTCCACACTACAACTCAGTGATCCATCTCATGGGCACACCTGCCAACACTGCTTGCTTTCTTCAAGACCCTCAGGAAGTTCCCACTGCTCAGAGGACGTGGTCTCAGCTTTCTCACTCATCACTCCACTCCCTTCAGGATACGGATTCTTGTCTTTCTCTCCAGCCTCATCTGTCCCCATTCCTTCACTCAACAATCCAGTCCAAAGACTGAGAACTGCATGCGATTCTTGAAGCAGACCACACTCACCCTCCTCCCCTTCAATCGGTTAACTTCCATTCATCTTCCAGGGCTCTGGGTAGATCCTCTCTTCTGGAATCCTTCTTTAACGTCCCAAGACTACACGAAGTGTTCTTCCCATGTGTGGGCTCACCACATCATAGTACTTACTACCCTGTAGTAAAACTGCTGGGTTTCACTCTTCCTTTTCCCCACTACACTAACTTTCTTGAGGACACAGACTCTCATCTTCAACACCGTATCCCCAGGAACTAGCACAGTGCCAGCCCAAAGCAGGTGCCTAATAAATGCCGACTGGATCACACAGGGCCTACCTGAAGGGCTAAACATGTGCTCACCCTACTGATCCCCATGACAGCACACAGGTGGCTTCTGCTCCCCAGGGAGAGGCAGTGGATGTGAGCAGAGGTGGGGAGCAAAGGCTTTGAGTGAAGCCACCTGGATCCAAATTCTGCTTTGCTACTTTGGGTTGTGTCATGCTGGGGAAGTCACTTAACACTCCCAACCCCAGAATGCCTTTCTTATCTGCTTTCTCATCTATAAAATGGGCACCTCATTTTTGGATTGTGATGAGAATTAGAAAAGCTATGAGAAGTACCTCAGTCAAAAAGGTAACAGAGCAGAGAGATAAAGAGCATAGAGACATAAGCTGGAACTGGGGATTTGCCACATTTTAGCCATACGACCTTAAGCAAAGTATTTAAAGTAAGCCTCAGTTTTCTCTTCTGTAAAATGGGGCCAATAGCAATACTCACAATGCTAAATTGCCTCTCTGAAACATCAGGGCGAGGAGCTTCATCTTGCCTTTGTACCACAAGGGAGGAATGACTGAACTGATTAAGTGAACCCAGGAGAAGGGCCTGAGCAGGTGTGACTCTGCCCCTTCTAAGTTTTCTTTTTCAAACTTGCCTGGCTACAAGGAGGTTTACTCAATCACAGCTGCTGAGCCCCTACTCCATGTTAGGTCCTGTGCTAGGCACGAGGGAAACAGCATTAATAAAGCAAATTTCTAAACAAGGATCTAAAATACATATATACAATGGAATATTACTCAGCCATCAAAAAGAGTGAAATCTTGCCATTTGCCATGACATGAGTGGAGCTAAAGAGTACTTTATGCTAAGCAAAATAAGTCAGAGAGAGACAAACACCATATGATTTCATTCATATGTGAAATTTAAGAAACAGAACAGATGAACATGGGGTGATAAAGAGAGGGAGGAAAATCATAAGAGACTCTTAACTATAGAGAACAAACTGAGGGTTGTTGGAAGGGAGGTGGGTGGCAGAAGGGTGAAATAAGTGATGGGGATCCAGGACAGCACTTGTAGTGATGAGCACTGGATGATGTATGGAATTGTTGAATTACTAAATTTTACACCTGAAGTTAATATTACACAGTATTAACTAGTTATATGTTAACTAACTGGAATTTAAATTTTATTTATTAAAAATAAATAAATAAAAATACATAATATAATGTCAGGCAGTAGTAAGTGATTTTAAAGAAGTGAGATAAAGGCAAAGAGAATGATAGAGAGGGCAGCTATTTTAGACAAAGCAGTCAGGGGAGGCCTCTCTGAAGAGGCAAAGCTGAGCAGTGACCTGAATAAAATGATGAGCAACGATCAGGGGTAGAATTCCTCCAAAGAGGAAATAGCATGTGCAAAGATCCTGAGGCAAAAGTGAGCTTGGAGTTCTCAAGGAACGTCAAGAAGGGCACAGTGGCTGAAGCAGTGTGGCAAGGTGAGGTGGGGGGCGGGGACGGTCTGGGAAGCTGGCAGGGGCTGTCATGAGGAGCTTTAGAGGTGAAAGTAAAGAGTTTAGGTTTTCCTTCTAATGGGAAACTATGAGGAGTTTGGAGCAGAGGAGTAACATGGTCTGATTTATGGTTTGCCATCACTCTGGCTGCTGTGTTGTGAGAGGGGAAGGAAAGAGAGATGCTGAGAAGATATCTAGGTTGTCTAAGCAAGAAGTTAGTATGGCTTGGATCAGGCAAAGGTAGAGGTGGAGCTGAGGTATGGTTAGAAATGAGAGAGATGCATTTTGTTAGGGTATGTGGATGTTCATCATTAATTCTTGTCCCATTGAATGGAAAGTGGGAAGGAAAAGAGGAGTTGGGGGATGGGGGCTCGAGGGCTTCTTCCTGAATGCCCGGGGTGGCTCAGTCCTGCCACTTGCTGAGCTGGAAATGCTGGGGAGGAGCAGGCTTGGCTGCTGACGTGCTGGTATAAGATGGGGGCACAGGTATATCTCCTCCCCCACCTTCTGTCCATGGAGCAAGAGGTATGACCCTGTGGGAGGGGCTGGGTGTGTGCAACTCTGCCTATGACCACATGAGCAAGTTTACTTCAGGGCTGAAACTATCAGGGAGCCCTGTTGTGACCAAAAGTCTTATTTTCCACTTCTACTTTATCACTAAGAGAATGCTCATCTGTTGACCCCCACTTTTCCAACCATGAGGTCCTAGTTCTCAATTGGTCCAAAGTAGGAGGGAAAGACCATTTATACACTAGAATAAAGTCACCATACTGGAATTAAAAAAAAAATTGTCCTGAAAGCCCACAACTGGATAAATAAGCCATTTATTTTCAATGCAGATGACCCCAGGAGAGGCCATATATGAAAATGTTGAGGCTCCCAATCTGCAATCTGAGTTAATAAATAATGAAAGTGTGAAAACATTTGCACACCAAGTATTTCTGCAAACTAAATCAACCAGATGTCCCTTCCAGCTCTGTAATGATCTCTTTGCCTTCCAGAAGGGCAGGGAATGTATAAGGAGGAAGTCCTTTCCGAGAAAGACAAGAGATGTACCCCTAGAAGCCAAGGCCACTGTGAAAGCTTCTCGCCGCCTCTGTCTAGGTTTATCCTGCCTGAACTGACCATCCACTGACAGTCCAGCACCCAAGGAGAATAACATCAAGCAATATGGAGTGATCTTGTCGCAAACAGGGACCCATCTAATCAAAAAGGCCAGGGAAATGTGAACTGATGACAGTTAACACTTATTGACCAGGCCCTGTGCTGAGGGCTTTGCCATGACCATCCCATTTTATGCCCACACACTTGAAGTGGGTACTTTGATCTCATGGCTCACAGATGAGCAAGTTAAAGCCACCTGCCTGAGACAGCATGTCAATAAGGGCCAGCATCTGCAGTAGAACCCAGACAGTGCAATTCCAGAGCCCAAGTTCCTCTCTCCCATCACGTTCTTCTAGAAGCTTCTGCTACTGATACTCCAACAGTCACTCTTACCAAAATGTCTCAGCTTCCTCCAAGCTGATAAATGTCCACCCCCAACTGACTGTCAGTCCCTATTCTGCACGGAGACAGGTGGGTCTTGACAAATGAAACATGGTGGTGCAATTAGACAGTGTGAGTAGCGATTGCCTGCCAGGGTGCGGGGGGGAGCAGAGCGTGTGGCTTAGCGCCCGCGCTACATATCACGAGACCCTGCTGTGACTCACAGGCCCATGGTGGGGATGAAGGCAGCAGCTCTGGGAGGCTGCCTATCAGAGTCCCAGCCAGGATCTGCCTGCAAACGCTTCCGGCTCCACAGAGACGGCTGAGCAGGAGCCCGACCCAGCAATCAGGCACATTAAGCCCTGACCCTCAAGCCCCAAACTTAAAAAGATCAGGCCTCCGCACAGGTAGAATTCTAATGCAGTCTAAAAATCTCCACCCTCAGACCATGCTTGGTCCTCAGACAACGTAGCTAGGTTCCAGGGTGAACGTGTAGGAAGAGAGCAAAGCAGGGAGACCTAAGCAGCAAATAATCCCAAACGCATTTCTTTTTGGCTTCAGGAAGAAAATATGGTTCATTTTTAAAATTTAATATAATTTTATTATTATTATAGTGGAGAGAAGCTTTACTTTTCAAATTATGCCTCAAAAATACAAGTCTGACTAAGTCTCTCCCCTGTTTAGAATACTTCAGGGGCTCCCCATTGCCCATGGGGAAGCTGTCATTACCTGGACCCCACTCCCTGTTCAGCCTCATCCCCTAACACCCCCACACTCCCTCTCCCCACACATACACATCCTGCTCTCCAGTTATAGGCAGAGAAATGGACTGCAGGAGCTCTAGTTTTGGTCTTCCCAGAATGCTTTGCCTTTCCCTCTTCTTAAGTAATAAGGTCCTCTTTCCTGTGGGAACCTTCTATTTGTGGTCCAGGTGTATGGACTCTGTGCCTGCAACTGCCCAGGGATAGGCCTAGGGTGGGACTTTGTCAGAGTTTCTCCCTGTCCCAGCTGGGGGGTCCCTGGCCCTAGCAGGACTAACTTTTCATATTTGCTATCTGGAGGCTGGAAGAGGAGTGTCTCGCTTTCTCTAGATTTACAGATTAAAAGAAACACAGGAGCCTAGTGCGACAGGAACTGTTTTCCTGAGCAGGTGCAGAAGCACAGAGAGTAAATTTAGGGAAGGAAAAGAAAACTACCCAGCATCCTGAGACTCCCCTCCGGAAGGGGTAAGACAGTCTACACAGGGGAGAAGGAGGGGGTCTGAGACTACTGGGTACCCTTAACCTGATTGCCTCCATAGAGGACAATACTTTTATTGAAGTATCTTCAGTGACCTCATTTGAATGTGCTGTTTCCTGTGTGGACATTGATTGATACATGTAGATTCCGTAAGGTTCCCTCCCCCAGCGCCACCCAGCTCCAGAACCTCACTTTGAAGATTCAAGACTGGCAATGCCCAAGGTAAGTTACAGGAGGCAGAGCACCTAGAGCTGATTGAGCCAAGAACAAGAAACCTCAATGGCCTGCCCAGGATCACATAGCAACAGAGCTAAGAATAAACCTCTGACCTCCTGCTGTCCACCCATCCAGAGCCTCTCTCCCTTCTTTCCACTAGTGTATACAACATGGGGCACTCACCAAGAGAGTCCCCACTTCTATCCCTAGGCAAGCTGCTACATTTCATTAAGCTAACTAATGTTGCTCCCAGCATAGGGGTTGTTTGGGGGGAGGAGCGGGGGGAGGGGGGTTTGTTTCCTGGAAGGAAAAGGAAAAGTTGAACAAAACAAGCAAACCTACTGCTCCAAAGGAAAATGCAGTCCCCAACCAGCCCTGGGCAGCTGTGAGCCTGGGGGGTGGCATGCTGACTCAATTCCAAAACTGCGGATACAGTCAGTGACCAAGTGGCCCTGCCGCCCAGGGCCCGCCTGCAGGCTGTGCTCAGTGAGGGCTGTTCCTGCAGCCGCAGCCCTCCCCATCCCTCTGCTGCACTGACACCGCTGAAGGCTCACTGGGCTGTGAACTCCAGAGCTGGGCTCTCTTCCCAGCTCTGCCACTAGCTAGCTGTATGACCTTAAGCAAACTGCTTTCCCTTTCTAGTCCTCTGTAAAAGGCGGGTGTTGGAATCCTGGCCTCAGAGGGGACTTCTGTCTCTATTTCTCTGTAGTTGTATGACTTCCCACCTGTGTTTCTTAGCATTTTGGATGGAACAGTTTTGAGGTTTTGTTGTTGTTGTTGTTGTTGTTGTTTTTACAGTGCAGATTGGATGCAGCAGAGCAGAATGCTTAACATTCCTAGCTCCTGGCACCAAATGTCACAATGACAACACCAATCCTTTTACTCATATCCAAATGCCCCCTAGAGACCTAGTTGTACCCTAGGTAAAGATTTTGTCCAGGAAGGGCAGAGATTCAGAAAGAAGTGTTTCTTTTCTCTATAACCCCCTGGGCTCTCCTTCAAGAAAGTAAGGCTGTCTTTACATATCTCCAGAAAAATGCCCAAATAATTCAGTCCTATAATGCAGAGAGACTATCCCAGGAAGTTAGAATTAGAGGGGTAATAAGGTCTGTATTTTGGATTCAATCTTTGTGGAAAAAAGAATTTGAGTCCCCGGCATCCAAAGACATTGCTAATACTAATCAACATAATATGGGTTGTGGCTCTTGAGGAGGGTTAATGTAGAACATTACTCATCAACCCAAGTGTAAAAACACTAACTCAAAGAGCTAAAAGGCTAAGACTAATACAATATTTCCTTCATAACATTCCATACTTCTCAAAATTCATTTTCAAAATAAAGCCTTGTTATGAAGTAAGAAGGGTTGGTCTTAACAGCCTCCATTTATAGTTGCCATGAAGACAGTTGTCCAAGGTCCCACCAGCACTTCGGTCTTCTGAGTCCTAGTTATGCACTAGTCCACGGTTCAGAAGGAGGGGAGCAGCAGGGGTATGGAATCTGGGAGTAGGCCCTGTAACCAAAAAAGAGATAATATGGAATTCCTCTTCATCTCTGGCCTAAATGGAGACACACTAAATGGGATGGGAGAAAACTGGACTTCAGAGGGCCAACCCCATATCGCACCCCAGTAAAAGAGGGCCAGTGCTCAGAAAATCAGCCTTGAAAAGAAGAGGTGGATAGGTATGTGAGTGGTGACAGGGACCTCAAAGTTCACCAAGTCTATTTTGAGTAGGCTCCCGGAGAGGGAGAGCATCCCGAGCAAGATCGGGTCTGCAGGAGATGGGGCTGACAAGGAACGACAGTACTCGAACTGTATTTAGTTGCCCCTGAGGTGTCAATAGGATGAGAGCTCCCACTGAGAAGTCGTTGTTAGTGGAATTGCACTCTGGGGCTATTAGTGATGAGGGAATTCTTGAGAGGAATTGGCAGATGGCCCCTCCTCCTCTCAGTGCTCTGAAGGTCACTGCTTCGCCACCCCCACGCCAGGCCCCTCTGATCTGAGAGTGGGGGTTCTAGCCCTGGGCCTTCCGCACACTCCAACTCCAGCTCCAAGGTTACTAATTCACTGTTCCATCCTCAGTCTTCCTACTGACCACATTGCTATAATCCAACATGGCAAAATTAGTCCAAGAAGGAAAACTGATGCCTATGGCTATTCAGCTCAAGTCATGACTAGCACACATCATCAAAAATTCATTACGTGCTCATCTGCAAAAAAACACCACACTAATTCCCCTGGAAGGGAATGTCAATATGGCTTCCCCGCTCCCTGCCAAATTTTTATTAATGTGCTTATTAGGTGAGAAAAATCCACTTGCCTGTGTTTAAAGAGAAGAGTTAGAAAATGTAGGAATCCTGGCCTCCGTCTTTCGCCATAAGGCAAAATTTCAAATAATAACCAGATCCACAGCAGATGGACTGGTTTCAGCACTCCTGAGGGGGGAAGGATGGAGCCAGTCTGTCTGTGTCTCTAAGTCGAGAGGGAAACCATGAGCCAGCGTGAGGGGAGCATGTCCCTGTGCATAAGGAGGGAGGGGTGGGAGAGGAGGGGAGGTAGGAGAGACATAGAAGGGACAAAGAGCAGCAGCAACAACCCTGAGAGAATATAAGGAATATGAGGACAAAGAGGCCATCATGGGAGAAGTCAGACATGGGATGGGTAGAGAGAGCAAAGGAAAAAAAGAAAACCAGGGGACAGAGTAAAAAACAAACATAAAGAGACTTGTTAAAACAAGAACTCAGTGATTCTGAATGGATAGCTAACCACTTCGTTGGTTATCTGAACTGAGCACTTTGCTGAAGTGGAACTGGAGTAAAACTAACTCACTCAGGGGTACAGAACAGAAGTTAGGAGAAATGGACTCACTGCTGCCCCTGCTATCAACCAGCTGGGTGGCCCTGTCAAGCACCTCTCTTCCCAAGACTGTTTCTATGTCTGTAAAATAAGGAAGTAAGTTGGACCAGTAGAGGCTGGAGTTCCTTGATCCAATTCTCAGTGTCACTGAGACCATGAACAAACAAATGACCTGACACCTCAAGCATTTAAAGAAACCATGGCTGATTTCACAAAATCCTGATCCTACAAAAGAAACAGGGGCATCTTCTCTGAGCTATCCCAGGGGTGTATAAAGATGGAAAACTTGAGTGTTCTGAGATGCGTAAGTGAGGTCCAACGTGGACAGGGGGTGGAGAAGGTAACCTCGGGAAGGTTCCATGTCTGCCCCAATTCCCCTGGGCCAGGGCTGACCTGGTCCACACAGTCAGCTTGTCAGCTTTCATCTGCTAGGGCACAGTCCTGAACATGGGACTTTCGGGAGACCACAGGGCAATGCTCCTTTCATGATCCTTGCTTTGTGTCCACTGCTGTGCTGACACATGCTCTCCTTGGAGAGTTGTCTCCCCAGTGGATAACTCAGCATCTCCTCCCAGCCCCTCCTGCCCGCAAGTCCTCACCAGGAACCTCAGTCTCCCTGCCTCCAGCAAGGTTGCACTGTGCCATTTGGTTTGCTCTGGGATGCCTTGTTTTTGGTTTTCTCTGTGGCTTTTTCCTATGACTCCGTTCTCCCAAATGCACTTGGAATTTTCCAGTGCTGCCTGTGAACAGCTCTGACCAGCATCTACATCCATTTCCGTATCATCTAACTGGCTTACCTTGCGTAACTAGGCCATTCTCAGAGAAGGCTTAGAGGGATGGTTGCAGTCCTAGCTCTTTGCTTCATAAGCTGTGCAACCTTGAGCCACTTACATAAATTCTGTATCTTGGTTTCTTCATCTGTAAAATGGGGATGTTAATAATAAGACCCAGCTCCTGAGGCTGCCAGGAGGATTGAATGAGTGACATGCAAGGCTCTAAGAATTGTGCCTGTCACATTCTAAGTGATTAATAAACCTCAGCCCTCAGTAGCAAATTCTGGCACTCTTTTTATCCCAAGAAAACAGCATCGAAGATATTATTTCCTAGCCTTGACTTTGTATTATAAGCAAGCTTCCACTTGAATCACTGCTGATGGTGTAACTGATACATCAATATCCACTCCCTTCTGTGGTTAGATTCCTTGCACCATCCTTAACATTGAGTGGAGGTCCAAACACAAAGTGCATGAATGAAATGCAGATTATTGAGATCCCCCATCCCCTTCTTGTCAGTAGGCAGCCACCACGCTCCCTTCTGCTCAGCCCCTTATTGAAGAGTGAGTCAGACACATCCCCTCTGACAAGGGCTCACATTACTGTTAAAATCCATTGTTACTCTGCATATTTTCCCTTCCTCCGCTCTCTGCCTGAGATTTTCTGGCTGCTTCCTTTCACAAGATCTTTTCACATACCCCATAGCTGAAGCTCTGTTTCCTTTTTTATTCTGTTAACCCTTCCAAGGATCCATGGTAGAGAAAGAGTATAGGAACAGCTAGCTCCCAACCAGGGGTATTGAGGGAGCTTGGCTTGGCATCCCAGACCACCATTAACTGTCTTGTTTGACACAGCAAAGTGTGCTTGTGCCCCTGTGCAAAATGAGGGCCCTTGGTTCACCTTGCTAAGTAACTCCAACCACCTTTAGAACGAAGGTTCTTGACAGATCTGGTTTTTCTCCCAGCTTCCAATCCCTCCTTTACACTGTGGCCACAGGAAGTGTTGCAAAATTATGAACAACCCCTATCCCTTGCATCTTATAACCTCCCTGGCCCATGAGGTCATTCAAAATTTGCATGGTACCTGCTTCTCCCACCTCATCCCCTGCCACTGCCCTCCTCTCTTTGTCAGACTCCCTTCACCAGACCCACACTCCACCCATACAGAGTTATCAGCAGCTCTGCAAAAGCACTAGGGTCTCACACTTCTGGCCTTCACACATGCTCTTCCCTCTTCCTGGGATGCCTGCCAGAGTAACTCCTACTTGTGTTTCAGCTTTTCACCTCCTCTGAGAAGCCTTCTTGGTCCCCCTTTCGTCCTGCCCCACCCACCCCACCTCACACCAGCAGGCAGGCAGCTCTCCTCTGTCTTCCCTTGGCTCCCCCGCGCCCTCTGTTCCAGCACATATCACACTAAACCAGATGTTTGATTTTTATTCTCTCCTCTACTTAGAGCTTTCTGAGGGCAGAGATTCTCTTTTCCATCTCAGAAGTCCCAGGGTCCTCCACAGTCACTGACAATCAGTGAAGAATTTTCTGATTTGAGTTAAGAAGGAACTGAGTTGAACAGAAGTAAACAGAGCTGGATTTTTCTGCTGGCCTAAGGACGAATACAAAAACACCTTAGGCAGAGCAAAGAAGTGGGAGTCAGCAGGTCCCGACAGGCACAAACAACACCTGACTCTTGGCCTCACAGTGCATTTTCTCTGCTCCCTGGTGGCCTATGAGCCACACATGGGGAAGCTGAACTAGACTCAACTTTGCTAAGAGTTACCTGCTTTGACATCGGCCACAGCAACTTCTTTCAAGATACATCTCCAAAAGCTAGTGAAACAAAAGCAAAAATGAACTTTTGGGACTTCATCAAGATAAAAAGCTTCTGCACAGCAAAAGAAACAGTCAACAAAACAAGGAGGCAACCCACAGAATTGGAGAAGATATTTGCAAATGACACTACAGATAAAGGGCTGGTATCCAAGATTTATAAAGAACTTCTCAAACTCAACACCCAAAAAACAAATAATCAAGTCACAAAATGGGCAGAAGACATGGACAGACACTTCTCTGAAGAAGACATAAATATGGCTAATAAACACATGAAAAAATGTTCATCATCATTAGCCATCAGGGAAATTCAAATTAAAACCACATTGAGATACCACCTTATACCAGTTAGAATGGCAAAAATTGATATTTGACATAATCCAACAATAAATGTCGGAGAGGTTGTGGAGAAAAGGGAACCCTCTTACACTTTTGGTGGGAATGCAAGTTGGTACAGCCACTTTGGAAAACAGTGTGGAGGTGCCTCAAAAAATTAAAAATAGAGCTACCTTATGACCCAGCAATTGCACTCCTGGGTATTTACCCCAAAGACACAGATGTAGTGAAAAGAAGGGCCATATGCACCCCAATGTTCATAGCAGCAATGTCCACAAGAGCCAAACTGTGGAAAGAGACGAGATGCCCTTTAACAGATGAGTGGATAAAGATGTGGTCCATATATACAATGGAATATTACTCAGCCATCAGAAAGAATGAATACCCAACTTTTACATCAACATGGATGGGACTGGAGGA
>NC_138373.1:71039943-71055145 GCF_054177405.1 Leptonychotes weddellii | reverse complement strand
CTTTTACATCAGCATGGATGGGACTGGAGGAGATTATGCTAAGTGAAATAAGTCAAGCAGAGAAAGTCAATTATCATATGGTTTCACTTATTTGTGGAACATAAGGAATAGCATGGAGGACATTAGAAGAGGGAAGGGAAAAATGAAGGGGGGGGACATCAGAGGGAGAGATGACCCATGAGAGACTATGGACTCTGAGAAACAAACTGAGGGTTTTAGAGGGGAGGGGGTGGGGGGATGAGTTAGCCCAGTGATGGGTATTAAGGAGGGCACGTACTGCGTGGCGCACTGGGTGTTATATGAAAACAATGAATCGTGGATCACTACATCAAAAACTAATGATGTGTTGTATGGTGATTAACATAACATAATAAAATAAAAAAAAAAAAGTTACCTGCTCTGGAGAAGCACAGACAACTAGAGTTAAGGAGAAGATTAAATGCCAGTGTCAGCTCATATTTGACAATACCCTGGAGATTATTCAGCTTATACACGCTTTTGGCAGCCAGCAGAAGTTCTGGGCTTGCTTATCAGCAAGTTTGGGTTAAGATCAAGGGTTTGGGATGCTGTGGCAGAAGAGGGTCTAGAGGTGTGTCCATGGCAGATCCTCCCCTTTCCCATGGCTTTGTCCCTCCACTCTTCAGCTTTATTTGGCTTTTCTTTCCTGGCCTGATGCAATAACTGGGGCCATGGTGTCCTGCAACCCTCCTTCTGCATCCTATCTTTCTCTTTTGGTCCGGATACCCCAGAATTCCCCTCTTAAGGTTAAAGTACAACAGTGCACACTTCGTTGTGAACCAAATGAGCCCCTCAGGGTATCAAGAACCTGACCTCACACAGACCCAAGCTCTCATACACATATATCTAACCAAAATTTAAAAGAAAAACAGTAAATGTTCTGATTTATGCACATTTCCTTAGATATGCTACTTAGAGAGTCCCATTGAAAAGGGCCTGGGAAGTAAGCAAGGAGCAAGAGGCTCAGATCACGTCCACAAGTAATTTCTAAGAAACTGCTAATAGCACTTCAGGTGCTGGCTTCCAAGTTGGCAAACATGCAGCAGCCACATCCTAAAGCAGGCCAACAGAGCATCTGTTTCCCTACCTGGTGGGTTCTCCTAAAGTACAAGAGGCCAGACAAAACAAATTGCCTTGGTCTAAAAAAGGATGAATAGACAGTTTCTAGACCACATCTGAAACCAGAGCTCACAAAAATGGACTTGATAAATCAATTGTGACTTGGAGAGAAAAATGGTACCCTGGCAGAAAGCTGGCTATGACCCCTAGCAAGAGGTGACAACTGAGGGCAGCAAACCATAGCAAGGAGAGTCCCAGGGTGTGGGCAGGAATAGCATACTTCTCCCAGGGCCAAGCCCCTCACCCTGGTATCTGTGGTCTTCCCCAGGACCCGTGGATGGGCATCCATCCAAGATCAAAACTGAGTCCACAACTGGACCTGTTCCATGGAAAAATGGTGACAAGCAGATAACATAGTAATAATATCTAGGAATTCTGGAGGTTTCAGAACTTCTCAACTCTCAATGTGTTTCTCTTTGCTTCAGACCTCTTTGGGTAACTATTACACATAGTTGACATTTACCGAGGGATTACTTGCACTAGGACCTGTATTAAGTAATTTATCTTATTTAGTCCTCATGAGAATCCTTTATGGTCAATGTTATCATGAGCCTCATTTTACAGATGAAGAAACTGAGGCAGAGGAAGGGTAGGTAACATACCTAAGGTCATAGAGTGTTAGAGCAAGGATTAGAACCAGTGGGACTGACCACAAAGCCTGCCCTCATAACTAATAGGATTGAAAAACAAACATTCCATCAGGAAAGATGATGCAAATGAGCTACCAGTGGGAAGATATGTGCTCTGAGGGGCAAGCTATTACAAAAGCATTCATATTCTCTAACTATTGCCAAGCAAAAACATTGTAAGATTATTGGCCTGGGGAAGGGTATACAGTGTTTGGGTATGAAACAGAATTTTTTTCTAAATGAAGATGATTGGTCCACATAGGTTACACAAGTACTGTGCCCAGGGTGTTTGGAAATAAACCCTTGGAAGTGGAAATGGAAGTGGAGGACATAAAGCTGAAGAGAGGATGGGGAGGAAGGAGAAAATAATCCTATATTCTCCTTTCTTTTTTTTTTAAGATTTTATTTATTTATTTGACAGAGAGAGAGACAGCGAGAGAGTGAACACAAGCAGGGGGAGCGGGAGAGGGAGAATCAGGCTTCCCGCTGAGCAGGGAGCCCGACACAGGGCTCGATCCCAGGACGCTGGGATCATGACCTGAGCCAAAGGCAGATGCTTAACGACTGAGCCACCCAGGCGCCCCTCTCCTTTCTTTTTCATTAAAACTTTGCAGAGAAATTATATCGAATCATTTCCTTCCTCCTCTGAAACAAACATGGAGCAGAGACCACAAAAATCAAATCCATCCGGAAAATACTTTCCAAGGGAAACAATCATCTCAATCACAGAACTTTGGCAGACAGGAGAGATTTGGAGGAACATCAAGAAAGATCTAAGGATAATGATATTGGTCAGCAAATTAGATGCAGCATTGAAATCCAATAAGGCAGCAAAATTCAACACTAATGTGACTTGCAAGGCTTCCCGAGCCAAGGCAACAATCACACTGTGGGTTAGAAGAGTGATGAGCTCCTTGTTTATACCCCGGGTGGGTCACAATTACAGGGCAGCATTCGATGTGAGCCTCAGTCCTGGAAAGCTCTCAACCGACAGTCAATGATGCTGGGAGGAAGAGAGATGGTAACAAGCCTGAGCAGAAAGAAGCTAGTGGAGGATCAGTAATCATTTAAATGTCTACTAACAGGTGCAGTTAGATAGCAGGTGAGGTGAGCAGATGAAAATTGGGATGGGATTCTAAGGGAAAAAATTAGCAGTCGTGACATTTTTTATCCTGTGGAATATGGAAAGGATAGGATGAGAGAGCCACAGGCTGCCAAGACTCAAAGGGACTCTGCTCTAGGTTCAAGGCTATCTTCATCATCCCAGAGAGGTGACTACCCCTTCACTTAATTAAAGGTTTTCCATGAAAAGTGATTTTACAACTTTCTTCTGCAACTGAGACTGATTTCTGGTTACACACAAATGCCTTTTCAGATCAAACACAAATCTTTCCTCCTCAACTTATACCATATCTTTTCAACGGTCTCCAAAGGAGGATAATAATTTCTCAGCATCCTTCACGTAAAAAAAAAAAAAATCCATGCCTGATGGCTAGTAAGTGATGATTCACTTTTCACTTTCTCAAACTAAAAATCTTAATTTCCTACCTGTCTTTCATGCCTCACATTTCCCAACTCTCTGCCCATTTTTGTCTTTTTTTTAAGAAAAAAAAAATCAAAAAATCAAAAAAGCTAAGAAGGGGCTTAACAATCACCCAGCTCATACATAGCTCTGCTGCAAAGAAACAAAATTTATGTCCAACAAATGACCCCATCCATACTCTTCTGGAGCAGGATTTCTCAACCTCGGCGCTACTGACATTTCAGGCCAGACAGGTCTTGGTGGTGGGAGGCCGTAGGATGTTGAGCAGCATGCCTGGCTTCTACCCACTAGGTGCAGGGAGCACTGCCACCCCAGTGGTTATAACCAAAAATGTCTCCAGATAATGCCAAATATCCCCTGGTGGGGAGCAAAGAGGTCCATTTGAGACTGTATCTAGTGCAATCCATCTCTTTCTTCTGACTGTAGACTCTCCAGGTGTAGAAGTACCAGAGTATAGTCCACCCAGGACTGCAGACCCAGTACAGTGTCCTCCTGATATACACGAGCTGCTGCACTTGGCTTCGTGCCCTTTCTCCAACAGAATGGACTGGAGACTAACCACCAGCTAGCTCTGTGCTAAGTGCCAAAGACAGAACCAAACAGGGCCTGTCTTTTTTCTGCCTTAGCAGCAGCGCAGGGTCAGGGGCCCATGTTCTCTAGAAATAAGAGATGATAGGGAGCCCAGTTCCCGGGGGAAGTGTGTGTGTGGCAAAGCCACCAGTGAACCTCTGACCACCAAAGCGGCATCAGCCCCCCTGAGCACTGCTCTTAGCTGTAAGGGTGCCAAGTGTCCAGCATCTACTACCATGACATTGTTTAAAATTGTTCTGGGAGAGTTTTCAGTGCCCTAAAGCAGCTTCCATCAGTCTCTACAGGTTACAGCATGCTAAACTCTATATAAAAGCTTTGGTACAAGGTGATTTCACAGGGCAGTCAAAGGAACAGGTCCCTGCTCTAGAGATGCTTGCAGTCTTGTTAGATGGTATGCCAGGAGAACAAAAGCAAAAACATTTTGTGTCTTAACCCAAAGATTGTGCTACCTCATTGAGGGCCTATCATTTGATGTACATGTTCATGCTCTATAAATTATTGCACCCCTGCCCCTTTTCCAGGGGAGGTCATTATAAGCCCAAGTGCAAACCCCACTTTCATGTGAATTCTTTCTAGGCTCTCGATCTTTCAGCATTGGTTAGAAGAAACCTTTTTTTTTTTAACAAAGCAATTCTTACAAATATGTTATTTTCAACAAAATATAAATTTGCAATCATGTCCATGGCAGGAAAAATTAATCCATGTGTTTTTGCTTCATTTACAATTTAATCACCAAACAGTGTTTTTAAGTGATCATTTGGTGATGATGAGCCTGTTTAGCCTTAACGAGCTTTGGGAAAACTGAAGTTTTTTTATGCAGTATTTTCTATTTTAAAGTAATATACCAAAGGTACATAAGGTTTAGAAAAGAACAAAAACATCCATAATCCCACCACTTTAACAAAACATTTGGGAGTATCTCCTTCCCATGGTGGATGAACATTTTTAATGAGAGGTGCTCATTGGCTGAAAGGGGCTAATCCAATAAGGATTTTAGGAGGAGGGTTGGGTGATTAGGCTGCTTGCAGAAATCAAAGTACAGCATAGCCCAATTCCGAAGATGCATTTTGAAGGACTTTGGAAAAACTCACTGTCATACCATCTGTTTAGGCAGTAGCATGGTAGAAAAGTTTCTCCCACCTCTGTTAAACACTCAATGCCCTCCTGTCTCTTCTCTGATGTGAGCTATTCCTGGTGCCCCAGCAGCCAGAGTAGGCATTCAGGCACACCCCGAAGGGCCTTCAGCTCTGCCACCTGCCACTGATGCCGAGAAAGAACAGCCCACAGTGTGGACCCCAGCGTCGTCTGCCACCTTGCAGAACAGCCCTGCTGAGAGGGTAGCCTTCTCATAGGTGGGATGCAAAAGACCTTGCAGAAGTCCCTTCTACAAAGCACATGAAGACTGAGTCACCCTTTGGTTTTTTAGGTCATTATAAACAACTTTCCAGAATAACAGAACAATTGATAAAGCAGAAATAATAGTCAAAGGACAGAATTGAGAGTTCTAAAAGTTTCGTTAAATTCACCAAGATAACCAAATCCAACACTTAAATCCAAAAATGTCTTCCCTGAGAGTATCAAGACTGGTGCTTTCCAAGTCCCTTTGGAGTCCTGGATGCAGATATGAACTGGCTGAGCTGAATAGATAAATGGAGGAGAAGAAGTATCCCCATGTCCAATAGGCCTCCATCCTCTGTCTTAGGAATACTCCCACTCACATGTGCACATTTTCTGCCCCCCTTCATCCAGGGTCCTCTGTCCACCACATTTCAGTCCACAAATTCAAAAGGCTAACATGCAATGGAGAAAAGTTAGAGTAATCAGGCCCATCCAGGATGTGTTTGAGATGCATGGGTGTGTTGTCACACTCACAGGCAGTGACCCAGTGCTCCAGCCACTGAAGGAAAAAAAGCTGATATCTCCAAATATATTTTGGATGATTGCAGCAGGTTGGTTGTCTACATGGAGCAAATAAATTTTATTTTCTCTCTCTCTCTCTCAACCAAAATACTATCTGAATTTTTATTCTGAAAACAGAGTAGAAATGTCAAAGTGTAAATAGAATGTATGCCAAAAAATACTTGTGGATTTAAATCTAAAAAGGATCAAGTCACCTAAGAGTCTAATAAATGAAATACCATAATTCAGTTATCTGAAGCTGAGAAAGGATATCACATTTAATTGAGGTTTTATTATTGGCTTTATTTCTTCAAAAACACTGTCAGATATACCTCCCTTATCTCCATTAGGCACCTCTGAGCACATTTCCCCAAATTTTCTATATGCTTCTCTTCAGAGACCTTAGATTTTTCAAGACACCCAAGAAGCATCAGTTTTTTCTGCTGGTTCTTGACTAATCATTCAGTCACAATATTTTTCACATGGCCAGGAAGGAAGGAAGGAAGAAGAGAGGGAAAGAGGGAGGGAGGGAGGGAAGGAGGGAGGAAGGAAGGAAGGAAGGAAGGAAGGAAGGAAGGAAGGAAGGGAGGAGGGAAGGGAGGGAGGAGGGAAGGAAGCCTCCTCCCTCTCCTCCCCTCATTCCAGCTAAAAATCTTCTTGAGTTTTAGACCACTTATTATTATTATTGGTCCTTTTAACCTTGAAGCTACTCAAAAGCAATAAGCACAGATTTAGAGATTGAAAGTTCTAGTTAATTCACTACTTTTCTGATGAGGAAACATTTTACAAAGTGGTGTCCCAAACACCTACTGTTACTATCAACATGTCCTATTTCTGGGCTCCCATATTCTTTCCGCATCACCCTCCTTACCCCCATTTTCCCCACAGTTTCAATGCACCTTCACCTTGGCTAATTAATCCAAACCCCACAGCAGAGCTGCTGAATTGCTTAGCCTGTACTTGCAGTAAGTCCCCAGAGGCTGGAAAGAAGGTCCCTCTGGCCCAACATGTCCTGAAACGCTCCTGCTTGCCCCAGTGCCCAGAGCTGTAACGGGCACAGTAAGGGGCAATCGGGGCAGATTTGCAAAACCTCTCACTGCATGCAGGTTTCACAGTAAATAGGACACCCAAGCTAACCTGCTTTGAAAGTCTCCTAACAGGCACATTTCGTGTTATCATCAGGAATTCCAATCAGCTGATTATTGGAGGAACATACATCAAACAGAATTAATGTATCCCATCACTCTGGCTGCTCGGGGATCAGGGAAACCCAGGGACCTGAAGTAAGGAATATCATTTAGCAGGCCAGCTCTCTGGCTTCAGAGACCGAGTTATTGATCCCTGAGGCTAAAGGAACTCCGCAGGCCAAGATAATGACAGCGGAGCCACAGAAGGGTCCTGTTGCCTCCTTTCCCGCTGCTGCCTTTGCATTAAGCACGGTGCTTTTCCCACGGGCCTGGTTGACAGGAATGAGAAGAGCAGCTCTTATTATGAAGTGATGATGAGATACTGTGAGCTAAGTGATGGCTTGGCAGAGGAGTATTGAAAAGAATCAACTGGCCAGCAAAAACTCCTCTCAGATTGGAAAGTGTTTCCACACCGACCTGCGAAAACATCTGAAGGGGGAGAGCCAAAGCACCTGGCTCTGTTTTCCAGCTTTCTGAACATTCACATCCTCTGAACACAGCTCCTGTGTTCAGGGCCACCCTGTTTATATTAGGGTTCCACGCCCACATTAATGTGCGTGACAGGTCTGTGAGTATGACCTCATTCACCCCAAACACTCCCTAGATGTGAATGGAGCACATGAGGCCAGGGCTTCTCGGCCTTTCCATTCCTTACCCTCCTCAGGTCACTGCCATAGGTAACTGCACCCACCAAAAGGACCACCACTAAGCCAAAGCCTAAGCTGAACAACTTCATCTTCTCTGTCTGTGAGAATCCCTGGATGCAGAGAAGAAGTTCATCAGAAACCACCATCATAATGGCTCATGTCCACTGAATCCAGTGGGCACAGACTGCATTAAGTGCTCTCTATCTATCAATTCATTCCATCCCTACAATGACCCTACAAGGCAGAAATTACCCTGTGAGATAGAAATATTCACCTCTGTAAGAAAGGCTTAATGTTTGTTTGTTTTTTTTAAATTTTAAAAAAGGAAAACAAGTGTTGGTGAGGATGTGAAGAAATTTGAACTGTCATATATTACCCCTGGAGCAGTCACTTTGGAATACAGTAGTTGCTCAAAATGTTAAACATAGAGTTACCATAGGATCCAGTCATTCTACTCCTGGGTATATACTGAAGAGAACTGAAGACATATGTTCCCACAAAAATTTGTACATGAATTCTCATAGCAGTATTCAAAATAACTAGAAGTTGGAAACAACCCAAATGTCCAGTCATTGTCTGATGAATGGATAAACAAAATGTGGTATATTCCTACAATGTAATATTATTCAGCAATAAAAAGGAATGAAATATTGATGCGAGCTACAGATGTGAACCTTAAAAACATTATGCTAAATAAAAGAAGCCAGAAAGAAAAGTCCACATATTATGTGATTCTCTTTATATGAAATGTTCAGAAGAGACAGATCCATAGAGACAGAAAGTAGATTACCAATTGCTTGGGGCTGGGGGGGGGGATAGTTACTGCTAATGGGTACAGGATTTCTTTTGGGGGTGATGAAAATATTTTGGAATTAGATAGTGGTGATGATTGCACAGCTTTATGAATTTACTAAGAACCAATGAATTGTACACATTTAAAAAGTAAATTTTATGGTATATGAATTATATCTTGATAATATTTGTTTTTTTATATAAAAGGGGGGGAGGCTTGTGCTCGAGGTATCTCCAGAGTCTCTTCGAATCTAAAACAGCAGTGTAACACAACACTAGAACATGCTGCAAGATCATTCTCTTATATTCACTAACCATTCAATGAGTGCCTGCTTTGTGCCAGGCTAGGAGCTGGGAACACAGAGGTGAGTGAAACAGATGGAGACCCTATTCTCTTAGTACTTGGAGTCCAAGGATAGAAACAAATGAGCAAAGGAAACTAATCAAAAGTGCAATGACAAGAGGCATATGAGGTACTATGGAACACATAGTACATCTAACCTGCATAGGGAAGGGGATCGGGTTAGGCTCTGGAAGGAAGTGATGCTTCACCTGCCTCCTGAAAGATGATGAAGAGGTAACTAGGCAAAGATGGGGTAAGGAAAATATTCCATGCAGAAAGAATAGAGTTTATCATGGTGCTTAGCATATAGTAGGTGTTTAACAAAAATCTGTTGAGTGAATGAATGTACAGCTTGGGCAAACACACTAAACTGAGAGCAGAACACATAAAAGCAACTGAAAGAGAATTTCCATAACTGAAGCAAACAATTTAAAGACTTAAGGGAGTGCAAAGAGATGAGGCTATTCAAATAGGTAAAGTGAGGGCAGGTGAGCCTGTCTTAAGGAGTTTGGACTTTATCCCAAGGACTATGAAGAACCATTGAAAGGCTTTACTTACTTGTGGTGAGAGAGGGGGGAGGGGCTTTCTGTTAGACTAGGTATAATCAAAGAAGGTAAAACAAAATATCCTTTGAAAGTCTATGTGGGTTTGGGAGTAATTTCAGGCTGGCTGGATAAAGTAAGTGAGAAGTAACTAAGATCTTAGAGAGGAGCAGTCCAGCCTTTCACTAAAGTGGGAATAAGGGTGCAGAAACCCAGAATCTCAGGCTGCAGAGAAGCCAGGTTTTTTCCCATGGACAACCTGGGAAAACCAGCACTGCTTTGCACACCCTGAGCTGAAGGGTCATAGGAGACTGACCTTGCAAGGAGGCTCTTCTGTGTGTCTGGCCCCAGGACAGCTTGTGTCCTTTCAATAGTCTGACTCTGTGGATTGAGCAGCAGTGCCCATTGAAGGGAGTGGTCACAGATGAGCAACTGTTAAAGACCCAGCCAAGGAGAGAGATGTGGAGGGCAAACCCCTGTACCTCCTTAAGAGATGCTGATGGACAGGAGGAACTTAATATTGACTGTACATCTACTACGTGCCAAGCAAGATGCTTTCATCTTCTCAATTGCTACCAACCACATCCCATCACAGAAGTTTGATTATTCTCATTTTATAGATTAGAAAGCTGAGACTTGACATTTAAGTCATGTGCATAAGGATCAGGGACCAGACTTAAATTGGAAGTGTCAACCTCATGACTCCAAATCTTATGCCTTGTCTTTTCCTTTGTTTTTGGATCTCAGGTCCTGAGAATCATTGCAAGGAACTTTCATGCTATTTTTCCCCTTCATCCCTGATCTTGACCACCCCCCAGTCCTCTTTCTTAGTCCCCTGACAAGTACCCACACCAGTGTGATGGATATGTCTTTGAATATTGGTGTCCCCGAAAAATAGACAGTATTCGAACTCATGTGTGTGTATTTTTACTTACATTAATAAACATGTGTTCTAGAACTCAACCTTAATTCAGTCCCATGTTTTAAGATCCATACCTCACTTGATGTATAGCATTCCACAATTGTGTGTACACACCACATGCAACTTATCCTTTCTCATGGAGATGACACCTGGGCTGTATTCATTGGCCAACTATCACAAACAATGCTGTGATGGATACCCTTACACATTTCTCCAGACAGACCTGTGCAAGAGCTGTTCTGAAGTCAGTACACAGGAGTGGGACTGCTGTGTCATGGGTGCATATTTAAATTCCTGCTGCAAATGGGCTTTGCTAATTTTCACTTTCACCAATGGAGCATGAGGGTTCTTGTTCTCCTAGATCCTTACAAACACTATTATCCCATTTTTAAAATTTTGCCAATATTATGGGTTTAAAATAACATCTCATTTTTTAAATTAGCATTTCTTTTATTACTAATGAGACAGGGCATTCCTCAAATATTCATTAGCCATTCACCAGTTTTATACTTTCTGTTTCTTTCTATTGACTTCTTACCTTTTTTTGGACCAATCCCCTTACTGATTTTAGATGTTGAAAAATACCATCTCTATGTCTGTGATCTATAACTAGTCCCTGGTGTCTTTCACTGAACAAAAAGTCATCATTTGGTCTTACTCTTTCCCCATAATCCAGCCTGCTTGGCTATTACTCATATGGTAACAAAAGCAATGAAGTTTTGGAAGCTAGGTGTCATAGGTATCAACCCTTTGGATTTTGAAAATAAAGTGCAATTTTAGCTAAGTGTTGGTTTATTGGTTCTGTGGAAGTTCTCCAGTTGACTTCAGCAACTCAATGTCAATATCTTGTCTGCCTTTAGTTTCTACAAAGCCTATCAGAAAAGAACCAGGACATGAAAGGCAAGTGTGGACAAACAGCATCTGATGGTCCTTCCAAAACTGTCCTTCCAAAACTTCCAAAAAGTTTATAAGTGTTTCTCCAGTCTCTTCCCCTAATATCATTTGGAGAAAATACACCAATGGTGGATGAATAAGTAGGTGCCCCAAACTGTGTAAGTGGGTGTGCTTTGTGTGGGTGTGTGTAAACAAAGAACAATGCAAGCACTGGGCTGGGGGTTCAAATTCAAGTTCTGACTGACACTTGCTTACTGTTAGTCCTTGAGAAATCCATCTCTGAGCTTTAGTATTCATATCCGTAAAATGAAATTTCAAAGTAAATGAACAGAGGAGACCCAAGGATGACCCAAGAAATATTCTTAGAACCCGAATATGTCACTCAATCCATTTAAAGAAAAACCATAAATTCTCCACTTTATTCTCTTTGGTGTCACAAGTGGGTCAGAAACCTTGTCTACGCTGCATACACTTGGAAAGATAAGACTAAAGTCAGTCTGATTTTAAGGCAAAAGAGAAAAACGTAGACAAAAAAAGCTTGTCTCAATGAGGCAGCACATGCTTTTTTTCTGGACTTGAAGAGGGGACAGTCTGAAGGATCAGATCTAGTTGATGTAGTAATCTCAGTAACCTCATGAACACAGGACTCAGAGCTGGGAGAAACTGCAGAAAATCAAAGCCACCATTTTCTACACTGGATTTCAATGACACCATTGACACCTTAGACTGCTCTGAGCCTCAAGCTTACTTCAGCCATTACAGGTGACTTCCCTCAAAGCTCCCCAGGGCCCTTTTTACTTGCCTATCTTCTTAGCGGTCACATCATGTCCAGGCTTCAATTACCATGCATGTGCTGAGGATTTCCAAATTTGTATCTCTGGTATGTATCACTCTAACTACACCTTGTTCTACATCTTCATGGATGCTTCACAGCTACCAAAAGTCAGCTCCTACTTCTCCCTACCAAACCTGTTAATCCCCTTGTATTATGTCAGAATTCAGTGCTGCTACCTTTCATTCTCTCAAGCCAGAATTGTGAGAGTCATTCTTGATATTCCCCACTCCCTTACCCTTGCCATATTCAATCAATCACCAAATTCTATTCATTTCACCTCCTTACATGTCCCAAATCCATCCAGTTCTCTTCACATCCCTGCCACATGGTTAGTCCAAACTTCCATTACTTCTTGCCTCAACAGTGTCCTTACTAGTCTCCACCAGGAAATCCACCCACCACATTGCAGCTAAAATGAACATTTTCAAAATATAAATTTTACCATGCCATTCTCTGGTGTCTCCATATTACCCTCAGAATAAATCCTTATATGGCCCTTCACGATCCATCCCCTCCACCTCTCTAGCTTCGTTCCATGCCACTGTGTCCACCCCCATTACCCATGCTCTTACACTCTAGCCAGACTGGCTTCCCACCATATGTCTAGGGTCAAGAAGGCACAGGCCTTGCCCCAAACTCAGAACCTTCACACATGCAGCTTCTTCAGCCTGAAATGCTCTCCTCCCTATCCTCACCTGGTTGCTTCTACTCATTCATCAGATTTCAGTTTAGATGCCCCTTCCTCTGAAGAGATGCCTTTGTGCCCCCAGACCAAGTTGGTGCACATATTATGTTTCACATTCATCTTCCCATCATACTTCAAGTTCTGTAAAAGTGAGGACTCCATCCATCTTGCTCATCAATGCATCATCAAAGAACTAAAAAGGTTCTTAATAAAGATTTGTTAAATGAAAGCAAAAGATAGTATACAGGTATACAGGTAGAGTAGAAGGAAAATTAACATAGAATCTGTATTACAGTGTCTTGCTCAGCCTTGTCTTCACCTAGAAAATCCATTTCAAAATGCTGCCAGAGTAGATCCATTTATCTTTGTAAAACAAAGTCAGATGTTATTCATGGCCTAAAACCTTTCAGTGGTTTTCTGCCTTAATCAAAGTAAAAGCCAAAGTCCTTAAAATGACGTACAGTCCCAACATCATCTGGCCTACTGCTATTAGACAGGCTTTTTTGCCATTGTCTGAACAAGTGAGACACACATCCACCTCAGGACCTTTGCACTTGCTGTTTCCCTTGCCTGGAATGCTCAACCCCCAGGTATCTGCATGGCTCACCCTCACTGTTCAATCTTCATCTAAATATCACCATCACAGTGTTGCTTTTTACGGCTTCTCTATTTAAAGTTAGAATCCCCTGACATTCCTTTTTGTTCTTTTCTGTCTTATTTTTCTCCATACATTTAATACTGCCTATATATTTTACTGATTTACTATTATTTGTATCCTCCCACTAGCATATAAACTCTCTGAGGGCAGAGACTTTTTTGTTTGTGCCATTCACTGCAGTATCCCACACATTTAAAACAGCCACAGAGGAGGTATATACTGGTGGACAGAATGAGTGTCTTCTCATTTTCATGTCTGACCACTGCATTTCATGTTTTACTGTGTTTTGCTTTGGTTCCAGAGCATTCTGTGGATCCTTTTCTACAAGTCTTTTTAGAATATTTCACCATCTGCCATGTCTGCAACAAATCTCTTGAGTGATTGAAAGTTTGAGCTGAATATAATCTATCAGTTTTATTTCCTGCCCCCACACATGCTCTAACTCTTCCCAATTTAGCAAGTCCCATTATATAGAAACTCTAATTATAGGAAAGTGTAACAAAAGCGGTTTCATGTTGAAATAGCATTCACATGTGCCCTCCAGAGAGGTATTCAAACTTATATAGCAGACTAGAGATATTACAAGATATGCAAGAGACAGTTGGGTTTCAAATGAGCATCACTAAATTGAGAGGAGAGGGAGCAGAATGCCTTCCTAAAATATAGAGACATTTTCCAGGGACCCACTAGGAAGTGGGTCTTCATTCATGTATTCATTTATCAGTCTGTAGATATTATTTAATATCTTTTATGTGATGGGAACTGTGGTGAGTCTATACAAAGATAGCTCATGATTTAGAAGAGACAGGCCTGTAAACAGATAAATTATCTCACTATGTGGTAAGACCTATTGCAGAAATATGGGAAGCAACTAAGTCTGCCAACATGAGTCAAAAAGCTTTCATCAAGGAAGTGACATTTGAACAGGGATTTGAAAGACAACGTGGAATTGTCCAAGTGAAGAAGAGCATTCTGGGCAAAAGCAATGCCTGTGTAATGAGAGGGGCTTATGCAAGGGGTGGAGTCTGGGCCAGGGTGAGAAGCTCCACATGGCAAGAACCCATGCTGAGGTGGGTGCAGCAGGGGAGGAGGAGTTGCTGAGGACCACACTAAAGTTTTAGTTTAGGAGTTTGGTGAGCTCTACTTCAGAAATGGAAGAAGAACAGGTCTTAACAGTACAAGAGATGTGTTATACTCTGAATTTCTCCATTTTGAAACAGGGGCCTGAAGAAAGGGGTGGTGAGAAATGTCTCTTTCCCACCTCAACCTAACTCTGGGAAAACTGGAGAGACTGGACTGAGTGGGCAAGCGTGGAGGAAATAATACATACTTCACTCCCTAAATAGCTTTTCTCCTCACATTCTCAAGTTAGAGATTCCTTTGAGCTAACAAACACCTCTTAATTTGAAAGTACCCTCAAAAGGAACTTAATGCCTAGAAGTCATTGTCATCCAACTTAAGCAGTCAATCAGTCATTCCACAAAGATTTAGAGTCAACCAGGAACCAAATCTTGGGGATATGCTGATGAATAGGACATGGACTCTGTCCTCAGAGAGTCAAGAATGAATAAAACTAAGAGTTGAGTCATAGGGTAATTGCACTCCTGGGTATTTACCCCAAAGACACAGATGTAGTGAAAATAAGGACCATATGCACCCCAATGTTCATAGCAGCAATATCTGCAATAGCCAAACTGTTGAAAGAGCCGAGATGCCCTTCAACAGATGAATGGATAAAGAAGATGTGGTCCATATATACAATGGAATATTACTCAGCCATCAGAAAAGATGAATACCCAACTTTTACATCAACATGGATGGGACTGGAGGAGATTATGCTAAGTGAAATAAGTCAAGCAGAGAAAGTCAATTATCATATGGTTTCACTTATTTGTGGA